>NW_028274814.1:63333884-63641050 GCF_037043125.1 Eumetopias jubatus
ATCAAATGAAACAACTTTGTGAAAGTTTTTTATAAACTAAAGGTGCTGCATATGTGTAAGCATTATTATTATTGTTGTTATTATTATTATTATTCTATTTGGAGCTAAAGAAACCTTACCAATAGCTCCCATCTCTACTGTTTTTATTTCAATAGATAACATTGCCAAGTGTTTGCATCTATCTGACACTGTGTTAAGTACAATAGGAATTATTTGATTTACTCCTCACAACTCTCGTAACACTAGTGATAGTAATGTTAGCTTAATTCTACCAATGAGAAAAGTAAGACCTAGGATATTAAGATTATGCCCAGCTGCTAAGGGTTGATGCTGTGATATGAACTCAGCCTGACTCTCCAAAACTCAAGTTCTTATTCACTACATCCAGTTGATTCATTGTAGAAAACACCCATCAACCCAGAAGAATGTGATGGTCTAGAACAGGGGTTGGCAAACTTTTTCCGTAAAGATCAAGTTCGTAACTATTTTAGGCTTTGTGTGCCAAATTTACATCTCTTGCAACCATTCAACTCTGTCTTAGCAGCACAGAAACAGTCATAGACAATAGGTAAAGGAATGGGTGTGGTTGTGTTCCAATAAAATGTTATTTAAGAAACAAGTGACTGGATGGATTTGGCCTACAGGTTATAGTTTGCTGATTCCTGGTCTAGAAAATTCTGAGTTGTTCAATATGGTAGCCACCAGCCACACATGGCTATTTGAATTTAAATTTATTTAGGTTAAATTAAAATTTCAATTCCTCAGTTGCAATAGCCACATCTCAAATGCTCAATAGACACAGGGGGCTGGTGCCTACTGTACTAAACAGTATAGAGATTTCCAACATAACGAAGTTTTATAGGGGAGCCCTGGTCTAGATCAGGGTGGAGGAGAAATCCCTTACAAGTAGCTGTGAGGACATGGAAATTCTGAGTCCTAGTTTTGCTAGTTAGCCAGCTGTATGACTCTAAGTCAATCACACCATCTCCCAGAGCTTCAGACCATACACACATAAAACAGGAATAATCCCTTCTTCACCATGTTGTTGTGGGAACTGAATAAGATAATATGTGAAAGGCACTGTAATCTATTAGGAGCTGTACAAACATAAGCCATCATTAGGATTCTGTTATTTGAAATAAGAGAAAATGTATGGACGTAGAATTTGTGTAGGTACTTGAACTGAGAGAAGCAGATTTTCTCTTAAATCACCCAATAGAAGCTATTAGGATGTCAAAAAATTACCAAAATAAGGAAATATTATTTGCACAGTATTCTAATTTTTGGACAGGAAAGAGACATGAAACCAGGCAGATTTCATGGCCATTCATCTTTCAGAGCTTGCATTTGCCTTAGTAATGCTTAACATTTTCAGGAAACAGATGAAACTGTCCAGATAGGAACAGTGATGAAATTGGGCAGTTCACAGTGTCTCTCCTGAAAGAGATCAAATTTTTATTCTTGTTTGTCACACTCAAAGTTAAGAAGTATGGAGCTATCTCACAGCAAACGTTCTAGTCTTTCCCTTTCCTCCTCCTTCACAGGAGTCCCCTTTGTACCACATCCACTGCAGATCCCCACACTGGTCAAACACAAAACGGAATTTTGCCACTGAGTGATGGACCAGGCCATTGGCTGCCCGGATCATTCCAAAATCTTGGGTTCCCCAACCCTCGATACTCCTACCATTCCTCTTCCAGGGAAATCCCTGCTTATCCCTTCCTTCCCATGAGTCTATAGTACCCTTGGTCCCTCAGGGACCCTGTCTCTTAGGGCCCTAGGGCCAGGCCACACTCCAGAGGAGAAAGTTTCCTCCTGTTTGGTGGTGGGTACTCCTTGTGATTCCTGCCAATAACTAGGAGTTATGTTTCATATGGATCCTTTCTTATAGCTTTTCATATGAGCTTTCTAGAACCTGTCTCACACCTCTCTACCCCCTTTCTATTTCCTTCCACCTTTCTATCTCTCACCACTTCAGTACTCTAACAGTTCACTCCTCTGCCACCTGCTAACACTTGCCTGCCTGGCTGGAACAAAAGTTCCCCTTCTCCTGTACAGCTGCTGGTGGTGGATAGTGGTTGAAACTTTAGAAAAGTAGTTTGGGAATATTTTTCTAAATCTTTACAGGGACACCTGGGTGCCTCAGTCGTTTGGGCATCTGACTCTTGACTTCACCTCAGGTCATGATCTCAGGGTCATGGGATCAAGTCCTGTGTCAGGCTCCGTGCTCAGTGGGGAGTCTGCTGGAGATTCTCTCTCTCCTTCTCCCTC
This sequence comes from Eumetopias jubatus, assembly GCF_037043125.1. Classification (NCBI taxonomy): domain Eukaryota; kingdom Metazoa; phylum Chordata; class Mammalia; order Carnivora; family Otariidae; genus Eumetopias; species Eumetopias jubatus. The sequence goes on from NW_028274814.1 coordinate 63,336,156, forward strand.
TGCCCCTCCCTCTGCTCTAAATAAATAAATAAATAAATAAATAAATAAATAAATAAATAAAATTAGAAAAGCATATACACTTTGGGGTGCCTGGGCGGCTTAGTCAGTTAAGTGACTGACTCAGTTTCAGCTCAGGTCATGATCTCATTGTTGTGAGATCAAGCCCTAAATTGGGCTCCATGTTGGGTGTGGAGACTGCTTGAGATTCTCTCTCTCCCTCTCCCCCTCTCCCCTACCCCACGCTCTCTCCCTCTCTAAAAAAAAAAAGCATATACACTTGACTCAGTAGTTTTACTTCTAAAGAAGTATCCTAAGTAAATAATAGAGATACACTGAAAATTACTAAGCAAGGATATTCATTACTATATTATTTATATTAGTAAAAACTTAGATATAACCTATTTGTCAACAATAGGAAAAGAATAAGAAATATCAAATTTAGAAATGGAAATAAATACAACACAATATTAACAGTGGTTTTGTCTGGATATCTCCCTGGTATCTCTGGTTATCTCCAGAGTACCACTGATTTCTAGTTCCTTCTTTCTCCTTTTCTATTTTTTTTTACAATGTACATATATATATGATCAGAAAAAGATTATGAAAGTGAAGTTTCCCATCTCCCTAGCCTGCTTCTTTTAAATTGCTCTCTAATAGTCCCATTCAAAGATTCAAAATACACATTTGCAGGCTCAGACAACCCTCATGTTCACCAGAGATGTCCTAAGGGACAGCCACACACAGAAACTTTCCTGTATATATTTGAACAGAGTAACTTAAGAACTTACTCTGGGGTCCCTTACAATTGAAGGCCAGTTTGGGTAGGAGAAGGGTTAATACACCTGCTCTCAGTGTATCAGCGAAGGGCATATAGTTGCCAATCCTGTGGTGAAAGCCATCTTGTTGCCATCATTGTCCCTGCAGTGCTGAAGAAATGGCGCTCATGAAGCTAAGTGACAGGACATCTCTGCAGATGATGACAGTTGGGAAGGAACAACAGTTGACCAAGAAAAACAATGGCTTTCTCCAAAATATGGATGTGGCTGAAGGTGCAATGCAGAAGTAAGTGAAGCCTGGGCCCTGGGGGCAGTTTCTGTGGTCCTGTCCGGACACCTCCTCGGGACAGCAGGATGCAAATAACGAGACTGCCAAGTTCCGGGGTGGGGTTAACCGTCTTCTCTACGATTCTTCTAATTTTGACCTCATGAATATTTTTTGTGAGACACTAAAGGGACCTACGGTCATGAACCAGGTAGACATCAGCTGAATAGAAATGGTCAAGGCTCTAATCTCAATTTGCAAAAATACTTTGATTGTTTTGTGCCTTTATTATCTTCACCTGCAAAATATATAAACCATTTACAATGCTTTGTATAGTAGACAAAGCACAAAGGGTTCATGTAAATATACATATGCGTTTGTTAGTACATGATAAAAATGTGTTATAATATAAACCAATGGTTAACAACCTTTTTAAATAGGGTGAAATTTATTAAAGTAAAAGATTTTCCAGAATCCTTGTATGTCAAAAAAAGCTATTATGACATCAAAGATGTTTTTATTTTTATTTTTTAAATAGCTAAATAATCCTTTAATATAGGATTATGAATTATTAGTAATTATTTCCACAAGTGAAGATGAATCTATCAGTGTCATTAATGGTACTACATAACTTACTGTATTAGGGGAGATAATTTTTTTCATTAAAAAAAATTTTTTTATTATGTTAGTCACCATACAGTACATCATCAGTTTTTGATGTAGTGTTCCACGACTCACTGTTTGCGTATAAAACCCAGTGCTCCATTCAATACGTGCCCTCTTTAATACCCATCACCAGGCTAACCCACCCCCCCAACCCCTTCCCCTCTAGAACCCTCAGTTTGTTTCTCGGAGTTCAGAGTCTCTCATGGTTTGTCACCCCCTTCTGGTTTCCCCCCCTTCATTTTTTAAAATGCATTTGTAATTTATTAATAAGAGTTGTATATACATTTGGAAACTGAGCAGTATTTATTTATGTAAGCAATATTTATTCAGTCTATAGGAATATTTATAGATTCCCAAAACCCTTTCTATGCAGGGTAGGTGTAAAGTGCGCCCCACCTCCGGGTTGAAAACCCACAGACTGGAGACTCCCACCATAGACCTCCATCACAAATTGACTGTGATTCACTCAGAAGTATATGTGAGTGTGTGAGCATGTGTGTGTGTGTGTGTGTGTGTGTGTGTGTACATATACACACACGGTGCCCTCCAGGAAATAACAGTAGTCCAACAGGAAATGGGCAAAGGATATTAACACACCGTAGAAAAGGAAATACAGATGAGTTTTATACACAGAGGCAAAGATGCTTAACCTCACTAATAAAAAAAGATTAAAACTAAAATGAGATATCAGTTTAAGCATATGGAATTGGCAAAGATTAAAAACTTTAATGATACATGATTGTAGAAAAAGAGTGGAAAACAGGCACATTCATCATTTTTGCTGGAAGTATAAATGGGTTCATCCTCTTTAAGGCATAACTCGGTAGCATTTATCAAAATTGAAAACATATGTATCTATTGACCCAGCAATTCTATTTTTAGGGTTATTCAATAGATATACTTGGACACATATACATCGACACATAGATGTGTCGGGATGGTCATTACAGCACTGTTTGTAGTAGCAATTAACTGGAAAGAACCTACGTATGCATTAATAAAGAACTGATTCACAAATTAGCATATGGCCCCACAATGGAGTACCATGTAACCACTTTTAAAAATGAGGCAGGGGCGCCTGGGTGGTTTAGTCAGTTAAGTGTCCTACTCTTGGTTTTGGCTCAGGTCATAATCTCAGGGCTGTGAGATCAAGCCCCACACCCCGGGTCCACGCTCAGTGGGGAGTCTGCTGGAGATTCTCTCTTCCTCCCCCTTCCCCCACTTGTGGTCTTTCTCTCTCTCTCTCTCAAATAAATGAATAAATCTCAAAAAAAAAAAATAAAATGAGGCAGCTCTGCATGTACTGAAATGAAATGGACACCAAGAGGCTGTTAAAAAAGAAATATAGGGTACAGAATAGTGTGTATAATATTCTCTCACACCTATTTAAGAGACATGTATATTTACATAAACATAGCTGCTTATTTAGGCATGGAATCTCTGTGAAAGAAGAAACTAGCAAATGTGGGGAGGACATCTGGGGCCTAGAGGTCAAGATGGGATCACAGACTTAGTCCGTTCTGCATGGTCTTTGAACTACATGGCACTTTTTAACTCTACTTTTTTTTTTAAAGAGTATTTACTTATTTTTTGTTTATTTTGCACACATTTGCACACACACAGCTACACAGCTGCAATGGCTTTGGAATTTGAAATCTCACTGTTAAATCACTTCTAGATTCAGTCAGCAAATACTTATCCAGCCCCTCCATTCCTGTTTTGTGCAGCATACTGCGCCCGACGTGATTCACACAGGATCGGATCAGTACAGGGGCAGCGGGTGCTCCTGGGGGCCGGGAAAGAGTCCAGTGTTCTCCCTCCAGAAATGCTTAGGGCAGGCCTACATTGTACACCTACAGCATAATAACAGCATCTGTTTTGACTGTGTGGCTTACAGTTTGCTAAGGGATTTTACCAAAATGGACCACGTCTTGGACAGATCGGATGATAAGGACAACATTTTCTCCAAAAAGCTGCAAACCGACTTCCTTCATGAGACAGAGACTACAAAATGGGTAAGGGGGAGACTTAAATGTCACGCTGGGTGAAGAGAGTAACTTGACATCTCCTACCTCAACATGGTCAGGAAATACCTGAGGGTTTCCTTGTGGTCGGTGCAGGGTGTTTGGAGCTTGAAACCAGGAAGGAGGTAGTGTCTACTCTGAGGGTTGCTGCTCTCACATGAGGGACTTGCTAACCCTCCCACGCAATGACTTGTACATTATATGTTACTTCAGGCCTTGGGATTTGTGAAAACACTGTGACCTTTTTCACCTCGGAGTAAATTGCCATGTGTCAAATTGCCCCCTGCTCACAGATTGTCTTCCAACAGGAAGCATGAGAGAGATCTAGTTACTCTTCATTCAGTCTGAACATCTCTCTGTCTTTGAAATTCAGTCATCCAGCTGACGTGGAATGGAGGAAATTTCAACAAAAGCCTGAGATTATTCTGGAAAGGGTTTATGTTTTCACCACCATTTAGATCAAAGCAAAGTCATGGCTGAGACAGTTTATTATCATTGAGCAAATCTCTCCATAGATTCCCCAGGCCATTGACCACGGGTTTCAACCAGTCCAAAAAACATAAGGGAAGGATAGAGTGGGAACGTCCACTCCCAGGCCTATGCAGCCCCAAAAGGAAGCTCAGGATCGAGCTCATTGTCTACTTGAATACTCTGAATATATTTTGGATTCAGGGATGACTAATTCTGTCAATCCATAGAAGGAAAGGCCACCAAAGAGTATCCTAAACTGGACCTTATCTTTAAGGACTCTTCAGTAAGCAAACAAAGAAATAGAAGGGGCTAGAAGGCATGAGGGGATGGAATTAGAGATGTGGAGAATAGATAAAATGAGACAGACAAGGAGTGAAAGGACATACAGACAGACACCTTCTACGGGAAAAAAAAATAGGAACTGAATGAGAAGGGGAGACTTAGGGATGGGGTTTTGGGGAAAGCTGAAGATGAGAAAAGGAAATAGGGCAATTGAGGTATGAGGCCCTATGATCTTAGGGGACACAGGAATTGAAGGTATTATTCTGTAAATAATATCATCTGATTTTTTGGGGGGTGGGGCCTTGTCCAGGCCTTGTCCCTGGCCTCCAGGCAGGGGCTGCTACCATTAAACCCACTTTGCCAGGACACCTTCCCTGAATGCACAGTGTAATGTGCCCTGCTGAATCCTGTCTGTCAGTGAACATCACCTGTTGACCCAGTTCAGATCAGATCAGAGTAAGTCTAATTAGAGAATAAAATTATTCACTCTGTAAGAGTGAATTATTTTTACCAAATAGTCCACATGCTCAGGGTATAAGGCAAAAAGACTATTTCTTACAAACTCCAAGTCAGAGTACAAGGTTTGCCAAAAGGCTTTTTAAAAATTTTGGCTATATTTCTTTATGTGGCAAATTCTACAATTACATAAAAATAAATCACGTGCAATTACGTAATTAACCGAAGTATTAATAAACTCTCCTCTTTGCCAATAAAAGGACAAATATGTGACTTCTTGGGAAAGAAACGGTTTCTCATTCTCTGGAAGCAAAACAGAAGGTCTTTAATTTGTATAATCTCACATTTGTTTTTTTAATAAGACCATACTATTTAAAGGTTCAGAAAAAGGACAGAATTAACAGAAGTTTTAAAAAAAAAATCAGTTGGTTTAATTAACAAAATAGACCTTAGCCAGGCTGCCAAAATTGCCATATCTAACCATCAAAGCCATCAAAATGTTTAGAAGTGAATAGTTTGCTCTGGTTTCGCATTTTCCAATCTCTGGAATGGTATGTATAGTGTTGATTTCGGGTGCCCAGTGAGTGAGCAGACTTTCCTATTTCCTGCTTTTCTCTGCATCTCTCACAAGCAGAATGTATTTCCTTACTTCTGTAATCTTTTTATTATTTTTTTTCATAGCTGGAAGTTTGTACCTCTCCATCCCCTCCCCTACTTCACTCCTGCCCTCTGGCAACCACTAGTTTTTTCTCTGTATTTATAAATCTGTTTCTGTTTGGTTCTGTTTATTCATTTGTTTTGTTTTTTAGATTCCACATGTAAGTGAAATCGTATGGTATTTGTCTTTCTCTGACTTATTTCTCCTAGCATAATACCCTCTAGGTCCATCCATGTTGTCGCAATTGACAAGATCTCATTCTTTTTCATGGTTGAATAATATTCCATTTTGTGCGTGTGTGTGTGTGTGTGTGTGTGTGTGTGTGTGTGTGTGTGTATGTGTACACACATATATATGTGTATATGTGTGTATATATATAGAGAGAGACACCACATCTTCTTTATCCATTCATATATTGATGTATACTTAAGTTGCTTCCATATTTTGGTTATTGTAAATAGTGCTGCAGTGAACATCGGACGTCTATTTATTCTAATACCACGTATTGAGCAACCACTGTGTTCTAGGCACTGTAAAGTGTTGAGGATATCTCTGTCTAAAATCTTTTCCCTCGGTGAGCTCACACACTAGTAGGGACTCAGACAAGAAAATGGCTATGCCTGATAAATCCACGTTAGAAGTAGCAGACGTGCTACAAAGTACATGACGGTGCTCTACAAGCCGATAACAAGGAATATGAAAACTGGGTCTTGAAGGATAAACTGGATAGAAGAAAAGCATTTTAGAAAGAAGGGACAGTACATGCAAAGGCAAAGAGGCCAAAGGGAACTTGTGTTCTGAGAGAGGAAGTGTGAAAGAAAAGGCGTGATGAACAAGCAAGCAGCAAGGACCCTAAGGAGGTGGAGATAGCACAGGATGCAGGCTGGAAACCAGGATGTCGCTAGGAAGCAAGAAGTGGTGAGGACCGCAGCAAGAACTGACTGACAGCCATGGAGATGGAGAGAAGAGTATACAGGTATAAAAGATAGGTGCTATTGGGCTTGGACACCAAGTAGATGTGACATGAGTAATGAAGAGGGAAAAGAATATCTGCCATGCAAACTCAGGGACTCCTTTCCAGCTTCCTGCAGAAGCATCTGGATAAATCGGGGAAACATATGTAAGGATGGGAACCTGGACAAGGTAGAGAGGAAATATGATGAGTTCAGTTCTCTGCTTGCTGAGTTTGAGGTGCCTGTGGAACACTCAGAGACATATGAGCTTTTCAAAGAGCTGCACAAAAATGGAAAGTAATGCCTGTAGGCTTTGTATATCATGCAAGCACACTTTCAGTTTGTTATGAAAACACACACACACAACTCTTTATTTGTTCAATCCTGAAGCTTTTAAAAAATATTTTATTTCTACTTCCTGACTTTTGACTCTTTTGCAGTGTGCTAACCATTATGGTAAAATGATTGATGAAAACTAGAAATGTCATTGTAGATTTTTTGGACATAGAACTCTGGAGATGATCTGGTTCCCTTTTCTTCTTACAGAACAGGAAACTGAGCTTCAGAGTGGTTAGGTGGCCCAAGATCCACCGGAATAGAACAAGGCTTAGAACTCAGGTTCTCCATACCCAATGAAGTGTTTTTCCTCTATATCACAGAGTTCCTACTGCCTTCGTAAAAGATTAGGTGGGAAGAAATTGAAATTGTGAATGCTGTTTATTCACAAAGAAGTAAGATATAGTGGAGTCATCTAGTACTTGGAAAATCTAGCCTTCATTTGTTCATCTGTAAGTGTGATGATAAACCTTACCTCACTAGTAAGGTGCCACTGGGTTGTGGAAGTGATAGTGGTAGGGACTAGATATTTCTTAACGTGAATCCAAGGACTAGATAAGATGAAAATAGTCGCGGTGTTGGAATCAGAAAATCTACTTCAAGCTCTAGTCCACACACTTACTGGCCATATGTACTAGTTGCCCAAGGCTGCTGTAAAAAATGGCCACAAATTTGGTGACTTAAAACAACACAAAATGTATTCTCTCATAGTTCTAGAGACCAGAAGTCTGAAATCAAAGAGTCAGCAGGGCCACACTCCCTCTGAAGACTCTATAGGAGAATCCTTCCTTGCCTCTTCCAGCTTTTGGTGGCTCCAGGCATGCCTTGGCACGTGACTGCCTCTGTCTTCACATGACCTCCCCCTCTGTGTAGGTGCTTTCTGTCTCTCATTAGGACACTTGTCATTGGATTTAGGACCCAGGTAATTCAAAATAATCTCGTCTTAGACCCTTAACTCAATTACATCCACAAAGACTCTTTGAAATAAGGTCACATTCTCAGGGTCTTAGCATTAGGATATGGACATATCTTTTTTGGAGTGACCACTTAACTCACTACACCATATGACCTTGGACTACTCATTAATGTGACTGACCTAGGGGATTTCAATACCTGACTTTATCTACCTCAAGTCTATCATGGGAATTAAAAGAAAGAAGGCACATGAAAGAAGTTTGTAAAGAGTTACATGAATGTTAGTTATTCCTGGTGAATGTGGCCAGCAACTTATCCAGACATTTCAATAACAGCCTGATCTGCACTCCAACTTTTTCTCCTTCCAGTTTAAAAATAGTTTTGCTGAAACACAAGGATTTCAGACCAAACTTCTTCAAAGGACAGAGAAATATTTCACAATGTCATTACTAAAGAAGAGAAATGTTCAAAGATAAATTACTGTCAATTTTGTGCATGCATAGAAGTGAAATACCAGAAAATGACTTGAATATTTTTCTAGAAAAAGGCAAAGAATAAAGAAACAAAGAAACAAATTTTGTGGGTCAAGCTGATAAGAGTAGGCTTCCCCTCCCTTATTACTTCTTATTATGAAAAATTTTAAATAAAAAAAAAACTTAAGTGAATTATATGAAGATCAACCATATTCTCACACTTAGATTTTAAAATTGTTGCCATTTGTCACATTTGCTTTATCTTTACATATGTAAATAGATGGAATTTTTTGAACCATTTAAAAGTAGGTCAAAGACAGCATGAGACTTTATCCCTGTTTATTTTCAGACAGCATTTTTAAAAATAAAGACTTTCTTCTACATAGCCAAGATTCCATCATCACGTCAGGACAATTAACAATAATTCCATGATGTAACCTACTATCCTCAATTCTCTGAGAATTCTAATTTTTTCAGGTGTCCCTCAAATGCCCATACTTCTATTTATTTAAAAATTTTTTGGTGCCAAAACCCAGAAAATGCCTGTACTTTTAAAATCAGCATTGAAACAAGATTTATGCAATGTATTTAGCTGTTATATATCTCTTTAGACTCTCTTAACATAAAACAGTTCTATCCCCTTTTATTTTCCTTTCACATTGACTTTTTGGGAAACCAGTCATCTGGAGTGGGGTGCTAGAGTCCATGGTCAGGTGGAATTCTGTTACTCATCAGCACTGAAAAGACCTCTGCATGAGGCCACTGATGTTCTATGCATCCCCGCCCAGCCTTCCTCTGTCAACGGAGCGGGAGGGCATGTCTACTTATTTTATAAATGCAGTAGGAAGCCCCAGCCTCAGAGAGGGCTATGTGCTTGCCCCCAGAGAAAAGCACATAAATAAGCTAAAGAGATCATCACCTCTTGTTATAACCCTTTTTTTCTGCTTTGCTTCTTTCATAATCTTTATCAGAATATGTTGGAGCTGGAGGCTGAGCATCACCAGGACCTACAGAATGAACAGAATGAGCAAGAAACAAATCATGTCCAACAAGAGGATCCTCATGTATCCACATCTTTGCAGTTTTCCAAGGAGAACATCCCTGAACTGTAAGCCTTGACACATGCAAAAGGAATCATTTAATAATATTTTGTGGGTACAATGCTACGTGAAATAAGCCAGAGAAAGACAAATACCATAGGATTTCACTTATATGTAAAATTTAAGAAAAAAACAAATGAACAAACAAAAAAGACTCTTGAGTACAGGAACAAACTGGTAGTTGTCAGAAGAGAGGTGAGTGGGGGGCTGAGTAAAATAGATAAACGGGATTAAGGGTACACTTATTGTGATGAGCACTGAATAACATATAGAACTCTTGAATCATATCGTGCACTTGAAACTAATATAACACTGTATGTTAGTCAAACTTTAAAGAAAAAAATAAAATAATAGTATTCTGTGGAGAAAATGAAATTTAGCAGAGCACTTAGGGAAAGCCTGGAAGATTTAAAATCCATATGTCTTAAACCTTTAAGCACTCATGTGCACAAGTAACTACCTACGTATTCTAGTAAGAATATGGAGTAGATGTATTTCTACAGACGTGGGCCGAGCCATGGGTTTCTCTTTGCAAACTCTTCTTTGGAGACTGGAATTAATGCATATCTTGTCACTCTCAGATAATTTTCTGGATATGAAAAGAATTATGGGGGCTCCTCAGTGAAGCTCAGTGGGTTAAGCATATGCCTTTAGCTCAGGTCATGATCCTGGGGTCCTGGGGTCCTGGGATCAAGCTCCCTGCTCAGTGCGGAGTCTGCTTCTCCCTCTCCCTCCCCCACTTGCCTCTCCCTCTCTCTCTCAAATAAATAAGGAAAATCTTTTTAAAAAAAGAAAAGAATTATAATTATCAATAGAAATGTATTGTTAAGCTCTTGTAGACCCTTCCCCTGCTGCATAGCTCTCTGCTTCTAACAAGATGTGATCACTATCCTTATATTCATTAGGATAGTGTAATTCTTAACATTCATTCCATGCAGGAAAATTAAAAATATATCGTTATTTTTTACTAAATGTAAAATACATTTTATTTTCTCCAGTCTTATGAAGATCAGCTAAAATGGATATCAAATAAGTGCTCAAACTTTTTTCTTGAGGCCTAACTGTTTACCTGGCCCATTTTGGTGACAGGAAATGAATCAGCATACCAACTTGCCATTCAAAGAAAGAAGGTTTTGGGCCATTTGAAGATGTTTCCCATTTCTTACCTTAAAACTGATCATAATAATATTTCTGCAGGAGTCAGGAGAACACTTTCTTCCAGCTAAACTACTGGAATACACAGATGGGTCTACAAGTGAAAGAACTTGGAGCTGATCACATAAGCTGGATGGAGAAAATCAACAATATTATACAAAAAATAAACCTAACAGAAAACACAATGAAGAGGTAATTTTAGGGTATTGGGTTTGGTCAGAAAATATTGAAAATTTTCATAGCTTCAGAAACTCTGGGTTTAAGGTGGTAAAGTCTTTTAGGCATATCTTCAGAATAAGAAGTACCAAGTCTTACGTTTTGAAGTCAATATCACAAAATCTCAAAGCCTGTTGCAAAGTTATCTGCATCTTTGCTCTCTCTTCTCTCAAGGAAAGGACTTCTCTCATAGGCTTTTTTTGAAACTGTGTTAATGGTCAACAAAGGAAGGACTTCGAGTCTCCAATAACCCCTTGAGCTTTAGCCAGTATTGTCCAAAGGGAGCCAACGATATGAAAAAAGTATTAAAAAGTATGGTTGTTAAATTAATGCATTTCTGAATTTAAGTGGAAAGTTTTAAGATGAAACTGAAAAGGTAAGAGTAATTATTATTTTTCTAGTCACTGGTATAAAGAGAAGGGGCTTTGGAGTCAAAGAAATTCCTTTCATTGGTATTGTGATATGTTCGGGGTACAGATATATCACATTTTGTTAGATTTGTGCCTAAGTATTTCGTGCTCTTGGTGCCATTATACTTTAAAATTTTAAATTTCTAATTATTAGTTGCCAGGATATAGAAATGCAATTAGTTTTTGTATATTGGTCTTGTGTCTTGTGACCTTGCTAACCTCATTTATCAGCTCCAAGTAGTTTTGTAAGTTATTTGGGATTTTCCACATAATCATGTCATCTGCAAATAGAGAGAGCTTTATATCTTCTTTTTCTATCTGCATAGCTTTTACTTCTTTTTGCTGCCTTATCATATTGGCTAGAACTTGGGGTATGATGTTGAATAGGAGGAATGACAGCAGACACTAGACATATTTACCTTGTTTTCAGTCCTACAGTAAAAGCATTGTGATGTAAGGTGTTTTGCTTTTTTTTTTTTTTTTTTTTGAGATCGAGAAAGTGTTTTCTATTCTTAGTTTACTGAGATGTTTTTTAAAATCAGGTATTATACTAAATTTTTTCAATAGCTTTTGCTGCATCTATGAATGATCATGTTGTTTGTTTGTTCATAGTCTCCTGATATGGCAAATTATAATGACTGATTTTTCAATGTTGAACAAGCCTTGAGTTCCCAGAATAAACCCCATTTGGTCATAATATATTATTCTTTTTATATATTGTTGGATACTGTTTACTAAAAGGGAATGTTTGGATGAATGTCAATGAGAGATATTGGCCTTTTTCTTTCTTGTAACGTATTAGTATCAGAAAACTTGCCTTATAGTAAAAATTGGGGCATTTTCCCACTTGTTCTATTTTCTGGATGAATTTGTGTAGAACTGGCATAATTTCTTCCTTAAATGTTTGATTGAACTCACCAGCAAAGCCATATTGCCTGGATATTTCATTAGAGTAAAACTTTTAACTACAAAGTTAATTTCTTTAATGATATATAGGGCCATTCAGGCTACTGAACCGTTGGGTATATGTTAGTGGTAGATTGTATTTTTTGAGGAATTTGCCCATTTCATCTTCCTTCAGCTTTTCCAAATGGTAATATCTTATCCAACTCTAGTGCACCATCAAAACCAAGAAACTGACCTTGGCACTATGAATAGAGCTTATTTAGATTTTACCAGTTATATGTATTCTCACTTGTGCATGGGAGTGTGTGTATAGTTCTGTGCAATTTTACTATATGGGTAGCCTTACATAGCCACCACCACATCAAGAATCTCAGTTGTACCATTGCACAAGACTCCTTTGTGTTAGCCCTTTGTAGCCACACCTAAGCTGACCCCTAATCTCCAGCAATGACAAATCATTTCCACATGTCTATAATTATGTTATTTCATAAAGGTTAGCTATATCAAATCATGCATTATGTAACCTTCTGAGATTTATTTTTTTCACTCAGCATAATTTTCCTAAGGTTCATCCAAGTTGTTGCCTGTATATCAATAGTTCCTTTCTTTTTGTTGCTGAGTAGTATTCCATGGTATGGGGATATATATATAGAGAGAGAGTTTGGTTAACCATTCACCCATCAAAGGACGAGTATGTTATTCCTAATTTTCAACTATTATGAATAAAGCTACTTTGGACATTCATGTACAAATTCCTGTGTGAAAATAAGTCCTCATTTCTCTGGAATAATTGCCCAAGAATGAAATTTCTGGGTCACATGGTAAGTCTGTTTTTAGTTTTGACAGGAAGTGCCAAGCTATTTTCTGGAGCGGCTGTCCATTTTACATTCCCACCACCAATGTCTGAGTCATCCAATTTCTCCACATCCTCACTAGCAGTTGGCATTATCACTGTTTTGCATCCTAGCTATTCTGATAAATTTGTAGTAATATATCATTATAGTCTTAATTTGAATTTTTCTAATGGCTAATGGTGCTGAGCATCCTTTCATGTCTTTATTTGCCATTTATATATCTCCTTAGTGAAATGTCTGTGCATGTGTTTTGCTCATTTCTGAATTGGATAGTTTGGTTTTTTAATGTTGAGTTTTAAGAAGTTTTCATATATTCTAGATATAAGACCTTTGCCAGATATTGACAAGTGAATCCATTTAACAGAGTCATTGGCCAAACAAAAGCTTTGAATTTTGGTGAGGTCCAGTTTATCAATGTTCCCTCTTATAGGTAATGTTATTAGTGTCAAGTCTAAGAAATCTTTGCCTAGTCGTAAGTCCCAAAGATATTCTGTGGGTTTTTTTTTTCTAGAAATTTAGCTAAGCTTCCATTTTAATCATTTAAATTTTCTGCTCCTGTATCCAATTAGGCCTTACATTTCTTTACTATTATCTAGATTATTTAGTGTTTTCTACCTTCTTGCATTGCATTTGTGACATCCCATTCCAACACAACCACAACGCAAGAGTCCTCTTATGTAAGAATAGGCTATCATTCTTGAAAAATCAAAAAAGATTGTCTATTGGGTGATTTTTCTTAATCCATAGGACTTAGTCCATCTCTTGATCTGTTCGCAGCTTATTAAATGAGGTGATGTGTCTGGAGGACCAAATTGGAAAGCTGGAGTCACACCAAGACCTTGACCCTGATCAGGGAGCAAACATTGAGGTAAGCTGGAGGCTTGGAAAAGATAATCGGGGAGGTTGTGGGGACTCTGCCACCATTTCCCACCCCTTCTATTATTTAACCGACCGTAATAAGAATTAAAACCCATCTTTTGTCATGAGGAGGAGTGCTCTCTGGTGGTCAGGTCTGAGCACCTGTCATGTGGGTCCCACCACTTCTATTCTCTGACAACGCAAAAAGACAAGTTCTTAATTCTACCTAGAAACTCAGTTTGATAGGCTTATATCTTGATGCCATCTTAAGACCATGATGAGTACCTTAACAGAAGACTTCTCTTCTTGATCTTTGTATCCCAGCACCTAACAGTTCAAGAAGATATCCAGGGATTAAATATTTATGAATAACTGCAACCTTAAAATGTAAGAGATATATTTGTGCTCATCTTTGATGCTTTCATGAAGAGTTCTTGTGTTGGTTTTCACAATCTCCAGTTTTTCTGTTGTTTTCTTGCCTTGCACTGCCGAGAGACTCTTTTCTGAGAAAGGTTGAATTTCCCTTTTTTAAAGAGTCATAGGATGTTAGAAAGGTAGTGACCAACTTTGGATAAGAATTAGACTTCAGAGCCCTGGCTGACAGTGTTTCTAAACTTCATGCCTTTGAAAAACAATTCTCTAAGAAAGGAGAAACCCGTGTCTATCTACTTCCTCTGCTTTAGCTCAAGCCAAAAAGCTTAAATTAAGTGAATTTTGGAGGAAATAAAGAAGAAATGTCTCTTTTATTGCAGGAAGGTAATGTTTACTTAGACCCCTCACATACTAAAAGCCAACTACAGATCAGCACAAATTTAACACGGGGGGGGGGGGGGAAGGGGGAATACTTTTAGCCATGATTTAGTCCAAAATTTTGAAGTAGCAACCTCATTTTTAGCTGGATGAAAAGTCACGAGTTTTTTTCACTATCTTTGGGCTTTGGAAATTGCAAATTATGAGAAAAGGGAAGAGGACAAGGCCAAGAAATATTCTGCCTTGGAAAATTTCTCCAAGAGTCAGCTGTGTTACAGGGATGTGGATTTCAGTAGAAGGTAGGGTTAGGGAGGAATGCACATCAAAGGAATGAGGAGAAAGATAGAAGAGCACAAAGATAAATGAAAATGGGATTTAAAAAAGAAACCAACAAAGGCTTGGGATAATATGAAAAGGGAAGGCATGACAAATAGATATGGAGATTCTCTGGCCTGGAGATGCACAGCTTTGTTTGCACTTAAAAAAAAAACCAGCATGACTTAAAAATTATAAACACACCAAATATCCACCAACAGGTATGTGGATAAACTGTGGTACATGTTATATGATAGAATACTACTCATCGGTAAGAAGGAATAGACTTCTTACTCATTCAACAACATGAAATAATTTCAAGCGCATTATGCTGAGTGAAACAAGCCAGATCCAGAAGATTGCATACTTCATGATTGCATTTACATAACATTCTGAAAATGGCAAAACTATAGGAACAGAAAAGAGATTAGTGGTTGCTAGAATTGCCTGGGGAAAGGGAGCGGGGGATTGACTAAGGGGCACAAGGAAATTTGGGGTATGATGGAAATATTACATATCTTGTTCTGTTGATTATGTCATAATTCATAGAACAGTACACCTTTAAAAAGTGAGTTTTACTATATGTAAATTATACCTCAATACACATGACTTTTTAAAAATGGACACAAGGTCTGTCCTCAATAAGTCTAAAGGGTGATGGGAAAGGCCACATAAAAGCAAATGCAGTAATATAATAAGAAACTTCATTTACTTATTATTTTTTTTAGATTTTATTTATTTATTTGTCAGAGAAAGAGAGCTAGCAAGCGCACAAGCAGGGGGAGCAGCAGGCAGAGGGAGAAGCAGACTCCCCATGGAGTAGGGAGCTGGATGCGGGACTGGATCCCAGGACCCTGGGATCATGAACTGAGCCGAAGGCAGACGCTTAACTGACTGTGCCACCCAGGCGTCCCTAAAATAGAAATTTTAAATATAAGTATTACAGAAGCAAAGTCAGTAGGAATGGCTGTAGGTTCACTCTGGTAAAGGGAAATGGAGAGTTTTAGATATGGAAACAACAACCAAAGTGTGGTGCGGGCAAAGGAGAAATAAGCTAATAAAGTTAAAATAAAACCACATGTATTGGCTCATTTATATCTTGTGAAGAAATGGAACGACTCAGAAAGGAATGAAAGAGAGAGGAGGGAAAAATCGGTAAAATCACTTTAAAAATACACACACAGCAGAAACAAAATTAAAGAATTTTAAGATGAGGAAAGGACTTTGAGGTGGCCTTTGGCTGTTGCCTGATATTTAACCCCCAAATTCACGAAGCTTTCTGAGATCCCCATATCAACATGACTTGATATGAATGACAGACTTTCATTCTGCAACTGTCTCCTATCTATTATCTTTGATACAATTATCTTAGATAAGTACCGTGTAAAGATATTTTTATATAAATAAACCAGGGTACCAAGTAAAATGTGATTAGAAGATCACAACTCCTTTCTAAATAATTAAGTCACACAATTCAGGGGTTGGTGACGGATGAACTTGGTAAAAGAAGGGTGTAACTATACATTCTCTGGAAGCTTTTTTTTTTTTTTAAGATTTCATTTATTCATTTAAGACAGAGAGATACAGAGAGAGAGCATGAGCAGGGGGAGAGGCAGAAGGAGAGGGAGAAGCAGACTCCCCACTGAGCAGGGAGCCCAACACGGGTCTCAGGACCCAGAGATCATGACCTGAGTTGAAGGCAGACGCTTAACCATCTGAGCCACCCAGGTGCCCCTTTCTGGAAGCGGTTTGAGGGCAAATGCTCATTACATGTTTCCAACGAGCACAATGCCTAGCTCAAGGGCCACTTAACGTAGGATGTGGACAACTGTATCTTGTTGATTCAACTTAATGTTGATTTTGGAGATCAATACCCAGAGCAGTATCAAAAAAAAACACACAAAAACAGTTGCTATTAAATCTCAAACTTTTTGATCATGAATGAGCTTTCCTCTAAAAATCTCCACTTTGTTTCAATTCCACACATCATTCATTAAAACTTTTGATTTATGCCCTTTTGTTTTAAAGGAGAAGATCATGGAAATTAAAAAGCAAATAGAAGAAACAGATAACAAATATGTCCAGGTAATGACATAATGGTGTTACAATTAAGGAAGAAAACCAGTTCTTCAAGGGAATCTCAGATCTAGGGAATTTTAGTGAATGGAATCCAAAATTGGATGAAAGATAGACTCAGTGTTTTAGACCTAGCAGGGAACTGTCTTGTAGTCTATACCCTCATTTTCAGAGGAGAAAAGCATAACTCAAAAACATGACGTGATTTGCCCATATTTCTAGATGAAAAGACTAGTCTTGTTCTTGCTCTCCCATTAAAAAATGAAAATATGTGTATTTTTTCTAACAAAAGTAATGCATGCTTATTTTAATAATTAAAACATAAAACTATTTCATTTAGAAAATGAAAAATAATCCCACTCCTCAATGATAAACACAGTGAATATTTTATTATATTTATGTTCTTCTAAATTTTCCTATACAGGTACTTACATGTTGTTGTTATAATTTAAATAGGATTATATTATATATATTGTTTTGCAACTTGCTGTTTTCCCTTAGCATTTTTCTTCAGCAACTTTCTATGCCACTAGTTGCCATTTTACCTTTTCACTGTTTATATAATGCAGGATTTGATTTTTGGATTTATTAAATTTATTTCACTGCATATTTGGGGCTTTATAATAAATGTGTGCTATTACAAATTTTGCCTCACCAATCCATATCTTTGCTTGCTTTTGCAAGTACTTGTTTAAGGAAAATTTCTAGAAATGGCACCTCTAGCACCCATCTTTCTTGAATCCCAGAACACTGTTCTTCCTGCTATAGTTTTGCCTTTCAAAGTATCCTGCAGGTCTATTATAGAATGATTAATCAAAAACCTTACAAGAGTTATTTACCCCTGACATATGTATAATTGGCATCCATGTCTTAGAAAGTTTGCTTTCAGCCTGGCTCTTGAACTTACTGATAGAAACCACCCAAAACCATCTGTTATCTCTACCTGATGATGACCTACATGAGATGGGAAGAAAAGAGGAACCAGACATTTTTTGTGGATAGCTCTTTTGCTAAACTATAAAGTCCAAATATTCAAACTAACATAACAAGAACTTATATTATAAATTTTAAAATACTTAAAAGAAATACAATTTTCTTTTTTTCTCTGAAACATACTTTTTGTCCAGCTAGTGTCTTAGAAGATTGTTTTCTTTTTAGAGAGAAGGAGCACACATATGCACACAGGTGTGGGGAGAGGCAGAGGGAGAAGGAGAGGGAGAGAGAGAATCTTAAGCAGGCTCCACGTCCAGCATGGAGTCCAATATGGGGCTCAATTTTACAACTCTGAGATCATGACCTGAGCCAAAATCAAGAGTCAGACGCTTAACCAACTGAGCCACCCAGGAGCCCCTAGTGTCTTGGAAGTTTTTTAAGGCACAAGGAAAGAATAATGAATAGAGAAAAAGATGATTTATCATAAGCTGCTATTGTATAAATTTATACTTCTAAAGTGTTAAAAATAATTATACTAATCTTTTAGTTATTCCTCCTGCAATTTATCATGATTATATTATGAATTTGCTGTAAGAGGAAAGATTTTACTGAGTAAAAGTAAGCTTCAAAGAAGCCACTTTACAACTAAGTGGTGTCAACCTGAGTGAGGTTTTATGGTATAAACCAGAAAAATATATTTCTATTTTACCCAAAATTGTGGGTGTCTTTTCAGGAAGCTGCTTGTAATGAAGCTCATGAATTAAAGGAGAAACTCATTGCAAGAATAAAGGTAAGATTTCACAGTTACTCAAGTTCAAATAATGATAAAATCTAAATATAGGGATAATTCTTTTTCTAGAAGTTAGGGTTTTCCACCTACTGTTTTCTTTCTCTTTCATTATCACTTTTTTCTCCCCTTCCTGGCCCTCTGCTTTGGGTGGACAGAACATCTCATGGTCTGCTTCTACATCTCCTCCATTTACAGCTAAACCTCTATGTCGACAGTTTATGTATTCTTCAAGGCTCAGCTCAAATGTCATCTCCTCTTCCAGACCTCCCATAATCTCCCCTAGCCAGAAAAATAACTCCATACCTGAACTCCTCCCACAATATGTTGATGTAAATGTGAATGGGTGAAAGAAGCAATGAATGAGTGAGTCAACCTGTCACTTGTTCAGAGGTGCCTAATCGTCCTACCTATCTGATGTAGGTGTCCCACCAACAAACTTCAGCTACTCTATATCATTATCTTATTTATTTTCTCTTTAGCATGTATCCTAATCTATAATATCTAATGTGTCTGTGTGTGTGTGTGTGTGTGTATATATATATATATATATGTTTAGTCGTTTATTGCTTTTCCCCCAGTCCCTATAAACGTGCATGTAATTCCTTATCCATTTGGTTTGAAAATGCACATGTAATAGAATGCACATTCCTTATCAATTTTGTTAACCACAGTATCCTAGAATAGTGCCTGGTGGGAATCAATATGTTTTGCATAGATGAACAAATTGAACAGATGAATTCAATATAAGGATAATTATCTTCCTACATGAATAAGTCAGTAGTTAGAGATTAGCATGTGGGTCTACCATGCTGCTACCTTATTTTGTGAATGTTTAAGTTTCTTTCTACTAGGTGAGTATGCACTTGCCAATGATCTCCTCATGTGACTCACATGGGATTGGCAATGTGGGCTCCTGAGGTGTTCTGGAGGAAAAGCACCGTGCATCATCTACAATAAGACTAGCAGACCTCTAAAATCATTTTTTTAAGTGACAGTTGATTGCTATTTTTTTCAGAACTTTTACAAAGACATGACTCTGCTGAGTACAAAGCTGGGAATGTACCAAGGGCAAGAAAGGAAAACAGACTTTCAGAGTCCTGAAGAAATGGATATGGAAGAAATTGAGCCCCAGCTTCCTGAGGCTCCACCACCCCCTTTAGTCCAGAACACTCCTGCCAGCATTACAATGTGGTAAGTCAGAGAAAGGGGACTTTGGGGCTGGACAAAGGCCCCAAAATGTATGAAGCATAGTATGATGAATTTCTTCAAGGAATGACTAAAAATTTGTTTTACCTTCCTTTATAAATTATTTCTTCTTGTTCTTTAAAAGTCTATGTGTTTATTGGAGTCATAGTGTTTTTCATATTATTTTTAGCTGTAGATCTATTACATTAGATATATAGATATAGATTTCTTTATTATTGCTTTAGGTAACTATGTGTACATAAATCTTAAAAGATGGTGTCTGCAATCTATGATGCAGTTACCTCCACCAAAGGAACCTTCCTGCTAAGCAGATTTGAAAACCTTTGTTCACTGGACAGGATGCCTCTCACTTGTATGGTATTAAAAACATACATCTTAGCAAATTCTGACTCTTTGGATCCCTTTCTGAAGATGCCACACCATCATATATTCCTGGAGTAATACCCTCCTCTAAAAAAACTTTTCTGGTTCTTTAGCCCCAACTACCAATCCAAGTAGAATGTTCAGCAACCTCTCTTGTGTGTGCACTCTACCTTACACATAATCCTGACATAGAACCCACAGTATATTATTGCAATTAAATTATTTCAAATCTGTCTCCTCCTAATAATCCATGAGCTACCAGACGGCAGGTATCTTCATCATTTTGGGACCTAAAATATAAAACATCTTCACCATGCTGAGCAGATATTAAATTAATAAGTGAGGAGGGATGTCAATGAAAATAGTGGAGTAAAAACCCCAGAAAATTTCTTCCTCCATAAAAATCAATGAAAGAGCTTGAAAAAAATAGTCAGAATCAACTTTTTCAGAACCCTGGAAATTAAGGATTTAGTATCCAGAATAGATAAAGAAGTCTTATAACTCAACAACAGAAAAGGAAACAACCCAACTTTTAAAATGAGCAAAAGACTTGAATAGACATTTCTTCAAAGAAGATACACAGAAGGCCAACAAACACATGAAAAGATAGTCAACACCATCAGTCATTAGGGAAATACAAATCAAAATCATGAGCTACCACTCTACATCTTTAAGATAATTATAATTGAAAGGACAGGCAATAGCAAACATTGGAGAGGATGTGGAGAAATTAGAACCCTCAGACATTGCTAGAGGGATTGTAAAATGGTGCAGCCATTTTGGAAAACAGGTTGGCAGTTCTGGAAAATGTTAAATATAGAACTACCATCTGACCCACTCCTAGGTATGCACCCAGAAGAATTGAAAATATATGTCCACACAAAAACTTGTACATGAATGTTCATAGCAGCATTATTCATAAAAATAGAAACAATACAAATATACATCAACTAATGAATAGGTAAACAAAATGTGGTATATCCATACAATGGAGTATTGTTCATCCACAAAAAAGGACAAAATGCTAATGAATGCTACAATGTGGATGACCCTTGAAAACATTATGAAAGAAAGTCAGACACAAAAGGCCACCTATTACATGATTCCATTCCTGTGAAATGTCCAAAATAGGAAAATCCATGTAGATAGTAAGTAAATGAATAGTTGCAAGGCCTTAGGGTAGTGGGAAATAGGGAGTAACTGTTCATGGGTACAGGTTTCCTTTTGGGGTGATGACGATTTCCTGGAATTAGATAATGGTGATGGTTGTACAATCCTGTGAATAAACTAAAAGCCATGGAATTATACACTTTAAAGGGTAAATTTTATGGCATGCAAATTATATCTCAAAAATCAAACAAGTAAGTAAATGCCTTTTGATCATCACTTGATTGTGTTAAATGGGCAGATTACAATCCAGTTCAGTTGGCCATCTTTCATCACATCATTATATTCTAGTTAAGACCGCCTAAGGCTTTGACCAATTTCTTTCGAAGAACTGGAAATGTACTGGTTTATACATTATCTTTTTGAGGAGGTTTATCTTGCAGACTTAGTTAATCATTATGTATCGGTTTTGTTGTTTTTAGGCTCAGAGGGTACCTCTTCCTGTCATAATCCCCAATTCCACAGTTCCCTTATAGACCTTCCACAAATAATGTGAACATTTTGGAAAAGATTAAAGGTTTTATGCATGGCTAATCTTGAAAAATAAACATGTAAATAGATACATAAACAGTATTTAAAAAGTCAAAGGAATATTTTTATTCTTTAAAGAAGGTAAATTCAAAATGAATAAAATGTTTAATGACACTAATATTTGGTTCCACACAAGTGATATGAAAGAAATTATTTTGTTGTTTTTTTCAAAGATTTTATTTATTTATTTGTCTGAGAAAGAGAGCACAAGCAGGGGGAAGGAGAAACAGGCTCCCCACTGAGCAGGGAGCCTGATGCGGGACTCAATCCCAGGACCCTGGGATCATGACCTGAGCCAAAGGCAGATGCTTAACTGACTGAGCCACCCAGGCATCCCTCAAAGAAATTATTTTGAATTAGTAGCTATGATGTTTTCCAAAGAAAAATGTCTACACTTTAAAAAATAAATATTGCACATGTTCTTTTGCTTTATAATAGAAAATCTGAAAAATATTTTAAGTTATATTGACTTGTAAATCAAAATCAAATGACTCAGTAGTGTTAAAAAATAAATCCGAAAGATAAGTCAATATAAATAAATACATAAATCTGAACTCAACCATACCTAGAGTGTTCGGTGAAGGAAAGAAAAAACTGGAAGAGCACACTGTAAGCCAAAAGCAAAGCAAACAAAACAAAACAAAAAATTTAAAAAATTAATACAAAATGAAAGAAAGAAAGAAAGAAAGAAAGAAAGAGAGAAAGAAAGAAAGAAAGAAAGAGAAAGAAAGAAAGGAAGGAAGGAAGGAAGGAAGGAAGGAAGGAAGGAAGGAAGGAAGAAAGAAAGAAAGAAAGAAAGAAAGAAAGAAAGAAAGAAAGAAAGAAAGAAAGAAAGAAAGAAAGAAAGAAAGAAAGAAAGAAAGAAAGAAAGAAAGAGAAAGAAAGAGAAAGAAAGAAAGAAAGAAAGAAAGAAAGAGAAAGAAAGAAAGAAAGAAAAAGAAAGAAAGAAAACTGAGCTAATGGTATTAGGGTGATGAGATTATAATTTTTTCATTTCTCTGTTTTCCAAATTATCTGTAATTTAGAAAAACTATTTTTCTCTTTAAAACATAATGTTAAAATGTTTCTCTTTGAAAGTGTTCCAGTTTGGTATTTCCAAAGATGATTGATTTTAGAATTTAAGAAGAACAGTGTTTATTTACTAGCTATGTTTTGGTAGTGAGTCATTTTTCTTTTCATAAGAAAAAACACGTCTAGATTTAGCACTTCTTGAGGGCAGGGCATCTCTGCTTCATCTTAGCAGCCCTCAAAGCTTTTTCTGACTAGAGTATTTTTCAAAACATTGGCTCTTTCATAAAATGTGTGATAGGGCACCTGGGTGGCGTAGTTGGTTAAACAACCAATTCCTGGTTTTAGCTCAGGTTATGATCTTGGGGTCGTGGAATGGAGCTCCACATGGTGGTCCACACTCAGTGCAGAGTCTGCTTGAGATTCCCTCTCCTTCTGCCCCTCCTGCTCATGTTCTCTCTCTCTCCCCCTCTCTCTCTGAAATAAATAAATAAATCTTTAATTTTAAAAAAATGTGTGAAATAGAAGCAATTATTTGTGTAACTACCAAGAGACAAGCAGTGGCAATAATGCCAAACAACTTGGCTCAGGTTTACAGAATCCACTGAGTTGGATCACAAAATAGATCCATAACTAGGTGTAACTGTGCTCTAAATGTTCTCTTCTAAAATACGTTATTGATGGTCATTATCTCCAGGTAGCTGGATTATCTGTGGCATTTCTTTCCTTCTTTGTGTTTTTCTGGATCTTCCAGATCTTCTACCCTAATCATGTATTGCATTGATAATTAGAAAATAATAATGCAAGGATGTAAAAGCAAATAAATGAAATAGATCATAGGTCCAGCCTAGGAGGAGGAGTCCTGAAAGACTTGAGAAAGTTTATATTACTTTAAAAGGGTAAGTCTGGTACCAGAATAAAACTAGTGATAGAGCTAGACTCCATTTGTCACATTGCATTTTATATCCCCAGAAAATCTAACTGCCTGGTCCTTTATTTCCCTCCAAATCTGTGTCATATACCTCACAAGTGAGGAAAAGATGTCAATAGTCTGCTAGAGTGTGAGAAGAGTATTTCAAAGGAAAGAGTCTCATAATTTCCAGGGTTTCATTGTTTCATGGCTATAAAACCTTAGAATTCCAATGCCAGCCGTAGGAGGGACTTAAGTGCTCAACTAGTCCAAGCTCCTTCTTTTGTGGATGTCAACTGAGGTCAAGAGAAGTTCAGTTACTTCCTTGACATTATAGAACTAACTGGGTGGAGGAACCAGGAGTCTCATCAGTGTGGTTTTCTTCAGAATGTTCTTAACACAGATGTTCTCTTTCCTTGCAGGAAACGTGCACTGAGGATTTTCATCATGTTTTATGTCCTCACCTTCACTGGACTTTCATGTTACATACTATTTTTTGATGCTACATTTATCTTTGAAAGCTTGCTCCCAGCAATGCTTGGACACCGCAGAATGTGGGAACTACGGGAGATAATTGCTCCTTTCTTGAACTTGGAAGTGGAAGACTTGTTACCCTCCTAAAGTTATAGAAGTTACTGTTACCCTACTGACTCTCTCCTTAATAAAATTCTGGCTGTTCTTGTATTATGGTGGTTAACATATTTTTCCAAAAAATACTATTGGTTGTTTGGCAAAGGACACTGTAGTTCTATAGAAATTGCTTGTTCACAGACAGAAAACATGAAAACTGTTTATCTTTACCCTCATGACTCATAATTACTTCTTGAATCATTCCACACGTTGTTTACACATTTACTTCAAAGCACTAGCCTCTTCTCCTCCAACCCTGAGAACATTGAGACTACCAAGAATTAGCTGCCTTGCTTTTTTCCCCATTTTCCTCAAAAAGGAAAGCACAGAACTTCTGTCATTGTCAGTTTTACTTCAGTTGGATTGGGGCCATATTTTGGGAGTAGTGGACATGTCTTGGTTTTGATCCTAACATTCACTTTCCCTTTTGGTGACAGCACCCTAATTTTGTTTTCAAAGAACTATCTTTACCCCGTGAGCATAATTGTTAAGTGGTCTTTCAGTCAGTGTTCCCTGTGTTTCTATTAATAACAGTTGGGAATATGTCTAATTAATCATTCTCTAAGAATGAGAATTTTGAGAAGAATCATACAAAGAAGGGAAATGATTGAAACTTCAATTTTGTGAACTAGCCTATACCTTTTTTCTGCTTAAATTAGTCAGAGTTGGTTCTATTGCTTACAACGAAAGGAAGTCTAATTGATACAGAAGTTTGAATACTAGACTGGAGCATTTTTATCCCTAATTTATCGGTAACGGGGAAACAGCAAACTTTTATTTGCAATATGAGAAAACAGTTATAATTGAACTGTGCAAGATTAAAAGAACCATAAAGAATACATTGGAGTTAGGAGGACAGATGAAGCGGGAGGGATGAGTTTAAAGGCCATTCAGTGGTTCAGGTGAGCTAATGAGGGGGAGATGAGACTAAAAAGGAGATGAGAGGTGATGTGCATATTGTAAGGGTGGATTCTACAGTATTGGGTTGTGTAATGAATGTGGGGTTGGAAGGGTGCTGATAGGGAATGTGGTCCCAATTCTTCCCACATTTGAATGGATCTTGAAGGACAGACAATATTTTCATGGCAGAGATGAGGAAAAGGCATTTCTGAGAAAGAAACATCTGAGTAAAACTTAGGAACCATGAATATAAGGCAGAGTCAGGAAACTTGCTCAACATACCAGTTTATACATTCTTTTTAAAAAACTCTGCCTCACTCATTTTTATGGTCTCTGGAACAGTGATTCCCAAATAACTGGTCCATTGACTGGATGCACTGAAATCACTTCAGGAGCCTTGTAGACTAAAGATTTTCAATCTCACCTCCAGATATTTAGATTCAGTAAAGCTAATGTGAGGGTCAGGAACTTTATTTTTAAAAAATTTCCATAGCTGGGGGCACCTGGGTGGAGCAATTGGTTAAGCCTCCGATTCTTGATTTCAGCTCAGGTCATGATCCCAGGGTTGTGGAATCCAGCCGCACTTTGGGCTCTGCACTCAGCAGGGAGTCTGCTTGAGATCCTCTCTCTCCCTCTGCTCCTCCCCCCACTCACATGTGGGCTCTCTCTCTTTCTCTCTAAAATAAATAAATAAATCTTTTTAAAAAATCTCCCCAGCTGAACATAATACAAATCTAGATTTGGTTAACCATGCCCTGGTACACTTTAGGACAATGCTGTGCACATAGTAGATACTCAATAAATACCTATTGAAGTAAATTAAATTATGTGTTTTTATCTTTGTGGCCTCCCTATCACCTCATCCCGTGCTACATTTAATATTTGCTCAATAATTTCCATCAAAAAATAATAATAATAATTTCCATCATAGCCATTTTCCCAATGGTACCTTCAACCCCTTTACTCTCTTTTGGCTTTAGCATTCTAGAAATCACCGGGTCCTTCCAATTCTTCTACAGCAGTTTTTCTCAAACAACTCCCATTCTTTACATTTATAATGTTTCTATTCTGATAGGCCTTATTATACAAATGGATTACTTCTGGGAAAAGCCAGCCTATTGTTTCCTCCTCCATAGACTATTATATACACAATGTTAGAAAAGAATAGACCCCAAATGCTACTTTCATCCCAACCTTCTACAGCCAGAAAACTCTATCAGTTGCTAGAAATGTGAAATATACTTGTGAGTGGTTCTCAGGCTGTGATACTTAACAGAATTCCACAAAGAGAAACACAGTTATATATTTGTCTGAGCATCACCTCCAGAAATTCTGAATCTTTAGATCTAGGATGAATCTCTAATATCTCCTGTTGTAATAGATTCCCCTGACAAGTCTTAGGACTCAAAGTTTAAGAACCACCACGCTATGCTATGGGCAAAATCTACCTGGGATTACAATTTGGCTGAAATCCCACACAAGGTTAATCAAGAGGTGACTCTTTTTGCAGAGAGGGAGAAGGAAGTGAGTATGGATGAGGGAATTTCCAGGACTAACAGAAAAGGGAAAAAGCCAAAAGCTCTGAGAATGTTGAGTAATATATTCAAAAGGTCATGTGATTGTGAGATAATATGCTAACAGACTTTTTTTTTCAAAATTTTAGATTTATTTACAAATATTAAAGGGACTATTCAGACTAATTGTAGACAGAACTTGGCATATGTTTTTGATAATCTTCAGGAAAATTCCAGTATCAGCGGCTTTGTTTATAAAACCAAAAGAAGAAGTATTGAGTTTAATTAGCTCAAGTAAACCTAAAAGTCCTACAATAATCATATAACACTACTGATGAAAATAAGGTAGGGAACTAGATTCTTTTAAGGATAAAATTAATATTAACTTCTAAGATATGTTTTATTAATATCTAAACTAAGATGGAATAATTTTCACTAGGGCATGTATAGCCTTAAAGTGGGAATGGTACTATTTTCTCATCAATTTATTTTCAATTTGCCAACATCTCAAGCTGGAAAGCTGGAGGTCACAATGTTCTACTCTACTGAGAGAGGGAAACATTTGGTAAAGTACCATAATATTAAGATGATATAAATGTCTATATGTGGTAATTCAGTTAACTGCTTTGGTTGGTTGGGTTTTATTTCAGATCTTTTAAATACCATATTCAATTGAGTCAACCACTATGCACACAATCACTTACTAAAAATGTCAGAATCATTTTACAAATATGGTCTTGGTTTTGGATTAGGAGGACAGAAAATAAATGGTCACAAAATCTCTATTTGTCACTTTTTTTTAAGTGAAAACAGCTATACTGTCGTGGAAGGAGCTTTAAACTTGGATTCAAAGTTTACATTAGAGTCATGATGTGCTGCCAACTGTGTGTTTGGTAGGGTCATCTACTCTCCACCTTCCCCCGCCCTGAAGGTGATCCAAGCACTTGTTCCCCAGCTGCCCAGAGTGTTGGCTGCTGAGAGTTTAAAGCTAGGATCTCCCCTTGGACTTGCCTTTGGTCAAAGAGGTCTCCTTTGCCTAAGTTCCTCTCCTTTCCCAAGGGTACCCTGCGTCCAACAACTGATCCAGGTCTGGGTACATTTCTAAAGGGCCAACCTGACCCAGAGTTCCCCATGAGATTGGTTAAAGCTCTAGTGCAACTGTGTCACAGTTCAGCTTCTCTGTCTGCCCCATCTTGTCCCCATCATCCCCTTCATGGGGGGGCGGTGTCCCCAGTAAATCTATACTTGAGTCTGGACTTCAAAGTCCATTTCCCAGGGAACCTGACCTAAGACACCTGTAGAAATGAATGAAGAAAACCAAATGAGAACACCCAAAGACTAGTTATTTCAAACTTGCTATAGCAAGGAAGTCAGCCACCATGACTTATATCTTAACAGAGACTCAAGAAAGGCAAAAGAGTGGGAAAGCTTTACAGTGAAAAAAGAGGAAGACTTAGGTATGTCCTGATTGAAGGCTATTGGCATGAGGGAAATGTAGGTGCGCTAACTAGAAGGGGGCATCCCACATAATGGTTAGGGGTGCATATTTGGGCTTTACTGGTTGGTCCTAAGTTGGAAGTGAGGATAAAAATTAGGGAAGCTGTCAGTTATTAATCTTGTCTTTGTTCATGCATGTATAAATAGTGGAAAAATAATACCTGCCTCATGAGATAGTTGGATTAAAGGACTCAACACTTAATAGGTTGTAGAGTATTATTATTATTATTACCGTGGACAATATTTTTAAACATGTGAGATGACCTAATTAAGAACTTTGGATCTGGTGTGCCTGGGTGTCTCAGTTGGCTGAGCGTCTGCCTTTGGCTTGGATCATGATCCCAGGGTGCTGGTATCGAGCCCCACATCCAGCTCCCTGTTTGGTGGGGAGCCTGTTTCTCCCTCTCCCTCTGCAGCTCTCCCTAATTGTGCTCTCTCACTCTTGCTCTCTCTCTCTCTGTCAAATAAATGGAATCTTAAAAAAAAAAAAAAAAAGGACTTTGGATCTGACCTAATAGGAAAGAAGTGAATCTGAATATACTTCCTGACATACTATTTCTAGAAATGAAAGTCACAGGGGGTGCCTGGGTGGTTCAGTCAGTTAAGCACCAGACTCTTGATTTTGGCTCAGGTCATGATCTCAGGGTCTTGAGATCAATCCTCACATCTGGCTCCGTGCTCAGTGGGGAGTCTGCTTGAGATTCTCTCTCCCTCTCCCTCTGCCCCTCCACTCCTTCTCACTCTCTCGAAAGAAAGAAAGAAAGTCACTGAGCCACAGATTTTGATTCCTTTCTTTCTCATGTTCCACTTGAGGTCTGGCAGGAAATCTTTTGGTTCTACTTTAAAACATATACAGAATTCAAACACTCCTCACCACCTCCCTGATATCAACTGCCCTGTGTGTCACTGTTATTGCAAAAATTTACCAATTCTCTCTTTGATTCTTCCTGATTCCACCCTGTCCACACATAATTCAGCAGTCAGAATGATACTCTTATGATGTAGGTCAAATCACATCACCCCTCTGCTCCAAAATCCTTCAATGGCTTCCCACTTCTTTTAGGGTGAAACCAAAATCCTTACAATGGCCTTCAACAACCTGTACTTGGCCCTCCATTGGCTCTCACCTCATTCTGCTCTACTTGCCCCCTTGATCACACCACTCCACTTTCACTGTCCATCTTGCTATTGCTGGAGCACATCTGGCACACTCTCACCTCAAGGGCTTTGCCCTGGCTGCCCCTCTACCTGCCAGTCTCTGCCCTGAATACTCATACGGCTCACTTCCACATTGCCTTTAAATTTTGGCTCAAATGTCATCTTATTGGCTATAATAAAAAAGGCAGATAATAACAAGTGTTAGTGAGGATGTGGAGAAATTGGAAACTTGATATATTACTGATGGCAAAGTAAAAAGAAATAGTCTCTTAGAGAAACAGTTCCTCAAAAAGTTAATGTAGAGTTACCACGTGACCCAGTAATTTTACTCCTGGGTATATAGCCAAAAGAATTAAAAACATAAGTCCACACAAAAACCTGTAGATGAATGTTCCTAGCAGCATTTCATAACAGCTAAAAACTAGAAACAATCCAAATATCCATCAACCGATTAGTAAACAAAACATGGTATATCCCTACAAGGAAGTATTTGCTCAACCACAAAAAAAGAATGAAGTATTGAATCATGCTACAACATAGATGATCCTTGAAAACATTATGCTAAGTGAAGGAAGCCAGACACAAAAGGTGACATATTGCATGATTCCATTTACATGAAATGTCCAAAATAGGCAAATTCATGGAGACAAGGTAGATAAATGGCTGGGAGCAGGCGAGGAGGGGGTGACTACTAATGAGTACAGGATTTCTTTCTAGAGTGATGAAATATTCTGGAATTCAGTAGTGGTGATGGCTGCATAGCCTTGTCAATATACTAAAAATTACTGAATTTGTATACTTTAGAACAGTGAATTTTATGGTATGTGAATTATATCTCCACTTTTAAAAATGGCATCTTAATGAGACCTATATGACCATCATGTTTCATATTGCAATCCTCCCATCCCTACTCTATCCCTCCCAATTGTTCTTTTCTGCTCTCTTTATTTTGCTATGATTTCTAACATATATAATTTATTCATTTATTAGGTTTATAGTTCATCTGTCTCTTCCTGTTGAAATGTAAGCTCCACAAGAGCAGAGACTAAACTAGGACTATATGGATACCACATTACCCATACAAGTCGTATCAGAAAATATGTCCATGTCAAAGTGGGGACACTAGCATCATAATTACTAAGAAAAATTCCCTGAGAGATTATTTTGCTCTGAATGCTAAGAGGCTGAAGAGGAATGAGCTATATCTAGGGTGAAAGAGTCAAAGTTTAAAAAGGATAGGTAATCATGAAGGAAGAAAAGGTTAGATCTGTGAGAGGTTTTCACCTGAATAAAGGATTAGAGGAAGATGAGAAAAACATGCTCCGTGTAGGGCAAATGAGTTTCCCAGTTAAGATGACTGAACTCATTCACATAGACTATGTAATCACCCTACACTAGTGAGGAGAGAGCAAATTGGTGGGAACAAATGTACTAAAGTGTCTGGGACTTATTAAGTCCCAAGGAAGCAAAATTAAATTCACTGGCAGGTGGAACTGAGCCCAAGGTTACACTGCTCACCTTGGAGTAGAAGTAGATGAGACAGTATCTTCAAATTAAGGGTCCCCAGGCCTGTCGCCCAGCAGAATTAAGGAAAGGTAGGATTTCCACAGGACATCTAGTTTGCAATGAGAGGTGATGTGTGTGAGGGTGGGTGGGTGTGAGAGAAGACAGCCCCTCTGTCAGAGGGCCTGTTAGTCACCTAGAAGATTAGCTTCAATTTTGTCATAACTTCATGAAGTCTGAAATCATCTTAGTATTTAATTATTTTTTTTTTTAAATTTCAGTTTTTTGAATCTCTTTTTCTACGTGTATTTGAGAAGACTCATTAATATTCTATGTCATAGAATAGTCACTGACCAAGTGACACATCAGTTTTGTTTGCTTGGGATGATGGCTTTTTCTCTCTTTCTCCTCAATTTAAAATTGACTGATGTTACTGGTATAATCTCCAAGTGATACAGCCTAACAAATAAGGCAAAGTTCAGAATAATGTAGCAATGCCTATCCAGCCACCATGACCCACTTCCCCTTCTTACTGTTGTGAGAGGTACCCTTCCTTGCCCTGTGCCACTGGGGATCAGATCCTAATTGGCCTAAGCAAGCCCTGATCTCTTTGTTAATGATTGGTTTAGAAGTAAACATGTGATTCAGTTCTGACCAATGAGACCTGAGGGTGTATCTACTAGGGGAGGGGAAGTGTCTGAGCAAGTTTCCTTTACCTTAAAAAGAGATAGTAGAAGGAAAAATCTCTTATTTTATTTTCGGATTTCACTGTGCACACATTTGATGCTTGAAATTCCTTAGGTCGTCTTGCAACCATGAGAGGAATGTACAATTTAGTTTGGCCTTACAACCCTTAGGGCAAGGCTGATGGATACCACAAGAGATAAAAATAGCCTGGATGCTCAATGGCATCAACGAACCACTAACAACCTAATCTACAGCCTATTGTATAAGCCTTCTTATTGTTCCAGACTTTTAGTTTTAGATCCAAAGAGGGGAACTGAGAAGGTGGAGACAGAGGTGGATCAGATAATTACTTTTCAAAGTCCAGTTTGATTTAAAAAAAAAAAGAATATATATATATATATAAGATGAGTGAGTTTTATCTTCTTTCGTGAGTAGAGCCAGAATAATTTTACTTTATGGGTAACAGCCATCTTGGAATTAAATGGTAGCAAATAAAAGTTTTAATAAGTGTATCATCAAGTACATAATTAAATGCATTTGAGTGAGATATGGCCTAGGTAGAGGAAGAACCTATACATGTTTGAATTAAGGGAGTTCCTTTAGACCTTTACCAAATGCCCGTGTTGTTTGTGTGGTTATTTTCCTTTCCTGAATAAGAACAAGTAGTAGTGTCTAATGTGACATTTGAGTTTCCCAAATGAAAAGCTCTTGACTAATAAGCAGTCTCATACATGGCCAAATGTCCTCCTGTACTTGTGACTTGATGAGATCCAGGCCTTTTCAAAATAATACCACATGTGATATTCTGTCCACACTGCACAGTGAATGTACTTATGTGTGGATGTAAGAATAATTTGTTCTCATTTTCTTATTTTCTTCCTCAAAAAATATGGTCAGTGAAGCATTAGGGAGAAATAGAAAGATCTTTCATAGCAGATCAAGTGACTGAAAAGCCCCTGGCTTTTGGAATTTTTAATGACACAAATTC
Organism: Eumetopias jubatus; assembly: GCF_037043125.1. Classification (NCBI taxonomy): domain Eukaryota; kingdom Metazoa; phylum Chordata; class Mammalia; order Carnivora; family Otariidae; genus Eumetopias; species Eumetopias jubatus. The sequence continues at coordinate 63,368,856 of NW_028274814.1, forward strand.
CTTCCCAATGTGAATGGTATTTTCTTTATATTTGGAAACGTGCATTGTTACGTCTCAGATGGAAGTAATCTCTCCAGGTAAGAATACGGCTGATTTGAGGAAAGAATAGTCCTAGGGCTTCTGAGACCCTCACAGCCTCTCACACTCAAGCTTTCTTGTGCTTATGTGAAAGGTGTTGAGGAAAAAAGGGTAGTGAGTGCTTTTTGACAGCAAGACTATGAACACATCAACCTCACCTCTTTCGTGGCTTTGCAGATAAGGCTACACTCAGCTTTATCAGAAAATTCTACACAAATGTAAATAGTAACAGTAACAATGATTGTTATTAACTGATAATATAACAATAACCACACATACAATAATAAAAAATTAGAATAATGTTGTTTATCAAATGATTACTATGTTTCATGCACTATGTTAAACACTTCATATACATTTTATTATTTAATCCTCAGAGTTAATTGATAAGCCTGGTATTGTTGTTATCCCCATTCTTTTTTGTCTTTTTTTTAAGATTTATTTATTTATTTTAGAGAGAGAGAGCACATGCAAGCAGGGGGTGGGGCAGAAGGAGAGGGAGAGAAAGAAGCAGGCTCCCCACTGAGTGTGGACCCCAACGCAGGGCTTGATCCCACAACCCCGAGACCATGACCTGTGCCAAAATCAAGAGTAGGATGCCCAACCGACTGAGCCACCCAGGCATCCCATTATCCTCATTCTTCTACATGAGGTAACTGAGGCACAGGGAGGATAAATCACCTGTCCGTGGTCCCACTGTAAATGGTAGAGTCAGGATTTGAATTTAGATCTGTCTGAGCACAGTATCTATAGCCTTTTCATGTGACACACAGCCTTCCAAAAATGGATTGTAAATTCTGTGAGAGCAGGAACAATGCCATGTTAAGCCCTGTATTTTCAGCATCTAGAACATTACTTAGAACAGAGCAAGTGTTCAATAAATGTTTGGTAATGAATCAGTGAGCTAACATTGACTGTCAAGTGCAGCAGCTTTCAGACACCACCTGCCATGCCACATTGCCATTCTCTGGCATCATCTCTGCCACTGATCACTACATCCAGAAGTCACACGGATGCAAAGGTCATAGGCTTGGAATGGCCAATGGCCTGCTTTTCACCCAGCCTATATGTGAGGCACAGACACTAAAGCTATAGTTTTTTCTACTTCCTCCACTTCGTCTACTCCCCACATTGAATCCCCCTCTGGAAGCCAAAGCAAGTCTAAATCCCATTAATTATTCGAGACTCAGAGGTGCACCAAAGAGTAAGTTTGGCCCTCCCATTCTCAATTTCTGGGCATGAAGCCCATACCACCTGTCGCAATCTAGAAACTTGTGTTCCCTTTAGCTTCTGGCTAGTGACCTCACCACATGCTCAAAACCCAGATTTGGTCCCATGACTTTTTTCTTTTGCAAGAGCTTTTGCTACATGTGATTGATAAGTGAGCACAGCAAATGGCCACACTATCTTGTTTAAAAATAGAGGTTTAACTGTTGGGATGCTTTTGTCTGTAACAGAATACCTAAGCAATATTGGCTTAAAGAATAAAGACATTTATTACATCATATGACAAAATTTCTGCAGCTAGACTGTTTCCACGGTTGGTTATTTAAGCAGCTCAATGATACCAGTGCTCTGAACCATCTTATTTTCCATTCTCTTGGCTTTCCCTTCATGGTCCCAAGATGGCTACCACTGCACCAAACGTCTTCATGCATTACAACATGCAACAAAAGAAAAGAACAGGGAAAAATCTTTCCTAGAAGTTTCCAGCAGACTTCTTGAGAACCATTGGCCACAGTAGATTACAGGCCCTCCAAACCAATTACCGGCCCTGATCTGCCACCCTTCCTACTCCCTAGTCCTTGTGAGCTTAAGCACAATGAACACTCTTCCTGTCCAGCTGTCATGAAATAATTCTTTCCTGTGAAATAAATAAGGTACACATAAAAGGTCAACAGTTATCTCTGGGTGGTGGGATTGCAGGTGATTTTTCTTCAGAAAATTTTATGCAATGTACATGTACTACTTTTTAAAAAAAAACTTTTTGTTTTAAAATAATTTCAAACTTACAGAATATTTGCAAGAATAGAATGCAGTACTCCCACATATCCTTTGCCAAATTCAACAATATTTAATATTTTGCCACATTTGGTGTTTTTTTAAAGTATTCTTATTTATTTATTTTTTAGAGAGGGGGGAGAGAGAGAGAAAATGAGCCGGGGCGGGGGGGCAGAGAAAGAAGCAGGCTCCCCGATGAGTAGGGAGCCTGATGCGGGACTTGATCCCAGGACCCTGGGATCATGAGCTGAGCTGAAGGCAGACACTTAACTGACTGAGCTACCCAGGCGCCCCTTGTCACATTTGTTTTATTAATTTCTCTTTTTTTGGGGAACCATTTGCAAGTCTGTATATATCATTCCCTTTATTTCATATTTGAATGTGTTTATCCCAAGAACAAGAATATTCTTTCACAGGCCAATAGTATTGTTATAAAATTTAAGAAATTTAACATTGATACATTTCTTTGATCAACTACCTATGTTTTAATTTTGTCAATTGTCCCAATATTGTCCTTTATAGACATTTTTCTATACAGGATCTAGTCCAGGATCATGTATTATTTATCTTTTTTAAAAATTGAAGTATAATTGACATACTTTATTAGTTTCAGTTGTACAACATAATAATTCAATATTTGTATATATTGTGAAATGATCATCACAATAAGCCTGGTTAACATCTGTCACCTTACATAGTTACAGAATTTTTTTATGATGAGAACTTTCAAGATCCAGTCTCTTAACTTTCCAATATGCAATACATATTATTAACTATAGTCACATATCCATTTCCATGACTTATTTATTTTATAAGTGGAATTTTGTACCTTTTAAAAATATATTTATTTATTTATTTTGGAGAGAGAGAGAGAGAGAGCGTGGCAGGGCAGGGACAGGGAGAGAGGGAGAGAGAAAATCTCAAGCCAACTCCCCACTGAGTGGGAAGCCCCACGCAGGGCTCAATCCCACGAACCTGAGATCATGACCTAGAGCTGAAATCAAGAGTTGGATGCTTAACCAACTGAGCCACCCAGGCACCCCTGGAAGTTTCTTCCTTTTGACTCCATTTATCCATTTTGCCCACTCCCATCCCCAGCCTATGGCAACCACTGATCTGTTTCTATGAGCTTGGTAGGGTTTTTCTGTTTGTTTGTTTGTTTGTTTGTTTTCAAAGATTCCACATATGAGATTATAAGGTATTTGTCTTTCTCTGTCTGACTTACTTCACTTAGCACAATGCCCTCCAGTTCCATCCATGATATCACAAATGGCAAGATTTCATTCTTTTTTTTTAAGGCTGAATAATATTCCATTGTATATATACCACATTTTTGTAATCCATTTATCTGTAGGTGGACACATTTTTTAAAATCCATTCATCTGTAGACATGGAAACACTTGTTTCCATATCTTGGTTATTGTAAATAATGCTGCAATGAACATGGGGGTGCAGATATCTTTACGAATTAACTTTTTATTTTCTTTGGATAAATACCCAGAAGTGGAATTGCTGGATCATATGGTAGTTCTATATTTACTTTTTTGAGGACCCTCTATACTGTTTTCCACAGTGGCTGCCCCAATTCACCTTCCCACCAACGGTGCACAAGGGTTCCTTCTCTCCACATCCTCAGCAGCACTTGTCATCTCTTGTCTTTTTGATAACAGCCATTCTCACAGGTGTGAGGTGATATCTCCTTGTGGTTTTGATTTGCATTTTTCTGATATTTAGTGATGTTGAGCATCTTTTCAGGTAACTGTTGGCAGTCTATGTCTTTGGAAAAATACCTATTCATATCCTCTGCCATTTTTTTAATCAGATTGATTTTTTGCCACTGAGTTGTATGAGGCTTTTTAAATATATATTTTGGATATTAACCCCTTACCAGATAAATGATTTCCAAATATTATCTTCCATTCAGGAGGTTGTTTTTTCATTGTGTTGATGGTTCCCTTTGCTATGCAGAAGCTTTTTAGTTTGATGTAGTCCCACTTTCTTATTTTTGCTTTTGTTGCCATTTTTTGGTGTCAAATCCCCAAAATCATCGCCAAGACCAATGTCAAAGAGGGTACCACCTTTTTTCTAGGAGTTTGATGGCTTCAGGTTTTACATTCAAGTCTTTAATCCATGTTGAGTTTATTTTTGTGTGTGATGTCAGATAGTGGTCCAGTTTCATTCTTTTGCATGTGGCTGTTCAGTTTTCCCAACACCATTTATTGAAGAGACTGTCCTTTCCCCAATATCTATTCTTGGCTCTTTTGTCATAAATTAATTAACATATATGTGTGGGTTATTTATCTTTTTAACCTGCTTTCATCTGGATGGCTTCCTCAACCTTTCTTTCTCTTTCATGCCACTGACATTTTTAAGAGTAGGTCAATCATTTTGCAAAAGGTCCTCAGTTTGGGTTTGTTTGATGTTTCCCCATGATGAGATTCAGATTAGGCATCTTGGTGCAGAATATCACCTATGTGGTGTTGTGTCCTTCTCAGGGCATTGTATCTGGAGGCATACAAAGTCCATCTTCCCCTCATTAGTCATGTTAATTTTGATCATCTGGTCACAGTATTGTATGATTTTTCTAATCTTCCAGGAAAATGTCTTTTTAAAAACTGATAAATCATAAAAGGTCACATTCAATAATTGGGAACTGAATATAAATGAAAAACTATATGCCATGTTCTCTTGTTTTTGCAAATAGAACTTGCTACACCCCATCAACGATACTGAATTTGAGAGACAGGAATGGGACTTGAAAGCCTCATGTCGCAGAAAAGAAGGTTGAAGTCTGGAGAGGTAAAGTAACCTGCCCAACATTAGCTTCAGGGCCAGGGCTAAGATCAGAGATCTGTCCCTGATCTGCCACCCTTCCCACCCCACTGTACCTGTAAACCAAAGCACAACATATGCTTTCCCTGCCCAGCAGTCACTAAGAACTCTTTCCTTTAAAAGAAGAAATCTGGTGCCCCACCATATTATAATACTGCCTGAGTCTTTAGTCTGGACTCCAGATCTGCTCACATTCAAACACTATCCATGTCCAAACTGGAAATGGGTTTCCTGTTTCATCATTTAAATGAGTTACCTTACTCCCCAGTTAATCTCCACAACTTCACTCCTCCCTGCTCATGCTCACAGCTTGGAGCCAGAGAAAGAATGAGATAAAACAGTGACACAATGGTATGTTGGATGTATTCCACAGAGGTGCCTTTGTGTAACTTGTGAGGAGAAGGGTAATGATTTTTTTTTTCCTGGCTAGAAACAGTCATCTGTGCTATTTTGAAATCTACCAAAGGCAAACAGTCCAGAACCTATAATTGTAGAGAGGGACCATCTCTCCTGGCAGTGGTGTCTGTGTGTGTAGGTTGCGAAAGGCAGTACTGGGCCAGCACTCGATTCCATGCCAGGAGAGCTGAGGTTTCAACCCAGTGCTGTCATCGTGCTAACACATTTCCTGTATTGCCATTTCGTTTCACGATAGCAAGTACTGACCTTTCTGGACCTCAGCTTCTACTAGTGATAAGAAGAGACACTCTTACAACTTACATGGATATTGTGAAGACACATAGAGAATAATAAATGGAACAAATCTTAGAGTCTCTTCCACTCACTGGTTGTTATGGGTCTTTTATGGGTGGACTTGAGTCTCGGTGTGTCCTCGCCTTACCCGCCCCCCACCCACCCCATTCGAATGTCAAAGACCTAATGCCTACTACCTCAGAATGTGACTCTATTTGGAGATAGGGTCTTTAAACAGGTAATTAAGTCAAAATGAGGTCATTAGGATAGGCCTTAATCCTGAAGACCAGGTGAAGACAGAGAGGGCAGCCATCTACAAGCCAAGGAGAGAGGCTTCGGAAGAAACCCATCCTGCTGACACTTTGATAGGACTTCCAGAATTGTGAGAAAATAAATTTCTGTTGCCTAAGGCACCCAATCTGTGGTACTTCATTATGGCAACCCTAGAAAACTAATAAAGGGACCTAGGGAAATTTACTTCTTCTAGAAATGATAAACTATGTAATTTGTGGGACCCAATGCAAAATAAAAATGTGGGGCCTCTTAAGGAATTACAAATTTCAAGATGGCAACAGTAGTAGGTTAAACCAAGTATGGGACCCCTCTAAGCAAGGGCACTGTGTGACTCCACACGTTTCCCTCTCGTGAAGCCAGTTCTGCTTCTAGACCTCAGTTTCCTTATCTGGAAGGTTGTGATAATAACTGCACCCACCTTTAGGTTTGCTGAGAAGATTAAATCAGGTTCTAGGACTAAGTTCTCAGAAAACACAAAAGGGTTACCAACAAAGGTGTTTAAAGTTTAACATTAAATATCTTACGGAGGTTGAGTCACAGGATCACAAGAAAGAAGAGTTTGGGGTTTTTTCTCTATTTATGATCAGTGAGACATTAGTCAGTGGGAAGGGAGAGTGTATATGGGGAGTGGGCAGGGACATTTCAGAGCTGAGAGACTCTGCTGGGGTGAACAATGCAGACTGTTTGATAACTTGCTTCTTTATAGTCTTAAGGGTCTTTGTTTCAGGGCATACGATTTCTTTCTCCTCTCTCCTGGTCTGTAGGAAGCATGCTCCACTGAAAGTGGCATTTGGACCCTGGAGCTTCCAAGTTGCTGCCTGACTTTCTGACAAAAGTGTTATTATTTCCACACATATGACTCCTTTATTCTATAAATAAATAAAGCTTTAGAAGGCAACTGAACACAGCCCTGATATCTAAAATAGGACAGGACAAACGAAGCTGATCCTTGTAAGATTCATCCTCATTAGGAGGTAAAGTCAGGGGATTTTGAATGGAAGCCGGTGATTATGTTCTTTTACATGTTTATTACCTTCTAAGAGCATTTAAAAGCCGGTGCATTGCACAAATTAGAATAAAATGTCCCGCGCTAACAACTTTTCAAACAATTATATCATACGGAAATAATTTTTAGTGCAACACATAAAGTTCTAAATCTTCTACTGGTATTTCAGCAGATTTCAATTTTTGGCAACTCAATCTAGGCTCCAACTTTTTCCCTTCTTAACACCCTGATGGAAGCACTGATTCACAATATCCACTGATTGCCCTTTTGAAAGCAAAGCTCAGAACCTTGCAAATGAGCCCTGCAAGAAAGCATCCCCTGTCTTCCGATCTGCGGTCACTCTCACAAATGTACTCAATAAAAGCAAAATGGGGTTCATTATAATTCGAATAAATCTAAACTCCTTCAATACCCTAAGTGATCTGGTTGCTTTTGTGAGAAGTGGTGGAAAGATAAAACAACATTCAAGCTGCTTTTCTTTTGGTCTTTTTTCATTGCCCTTATAATCATAGCCTCTTCGCTCTAGTTGCTTAGGGAAGGAATGAGGTAGAACAGGGTCATGTAATTAATATAATTATATTTAACTAATATGTAATGATAATTACATGTTGAAAACTAACACATTCTAAAATTCCCACAGTGCATGGAAAAATATACCACCAAGACAGACTGAGCCTGATGGAAAGCTGTGTCGCAGAGCAATGTGATTAAGAGACAAATTCGATCTTGATCACCGGACCAGATCTTCAGAACTTTCACCTATTTCATTCAGAATAAAGACACTTCACTTTGTTCCACTTATTTCAGGGAAGGTAGAATGCTCTCACATTTATTATCTCATTTGAAGTCACAGTGCTAGATTATTTCAAGTGTTCAGAATACCTCAGGTGGTGGAGATTTAGCGTGAGACTATCTGGGGAATGAAGGAAATACAGGAAACCACTGAACCATCAAGGCTCCTAAGACCTAGAGCATGGTTAAATACTCAACAGTAATGCTATGTGTCTATTATTCTTGTTAACTCACCTTTTCTCTTAGCATAGACTTTAGTGCTCAACTGGGTTGAATCAGGCTAGCATGTGACTTTGGGCAAGTTGCTTAAGCTTTTTGTGGCATAGTTTCCTCATCTGTGAAATGGAAACAGACCTCAGAAGGTTGGAGTTAATATATTTATAGCATTTAAGATAGTACCAGTCAGAAATTGGTGTTTCCTATTATCATCGTTTTTATTATTGTCATTTTTTCTATTACTTCTGCAGCTACTTTCCACTACTCTTTTGGGGTCTATGGTCTCATGGTTCACTTTCTAGACTTCATGCTTCTACTTACTCATGCTTCTGCTTCTTGCCTTCATTCTATGTCCCTCTCTGCTTCTTTCTGCTTTATTCTATTCTCTGCGGTTTTTTTTTTATGTGTCTCACATTCAAAGTCTTGAGAGAGAATCTGATGGAGCTACTCAGTGACTAGTTAGTAGGCAGCTCTGCTGATAAGTTCCCATGCTTGTTTGCTCCAGGCTATTGGCAAGTTTATGCTTGACTGTCTTTGATTCAGGTGGGAATCCATGGTCCAGTCGGTACCGTTCAAGGGTCTCGGGCTGTTAACTGAGAATTTTGTGTGTGACGAACCATTTTGGACTCTGTCAGAAGGAAGCTGTGGGGGTGGCAGCATCCAGGGTTTTGTGGCGCCATTCTAGTGCTTTCTTTAGCATTATTGTCATCCCATTTATAGATGATGAAGTGATCCTACATCTTATGCCAAGTGTCAAAAATGTCAAGTGATCCTACGTCTTGGAACTCAGCACTTTATTTAATTTTACCAAAGAAGAGGTGCTATTTCTTACACTTCCTTTTATTCAGGAATGGGTGATGATCTTTTTCAGAAACAGCATCTTGCAGTAGAGAAGGTAATTCTATGGCTATTACACTATGATTAATTCAGAATTCAAGCAATATCAGGTCAAAGAGAAATTATATCAGGAGAAATAAGAGAAACAAGGTTCAAAGCACTTAAAGACAGACATACTAAAGTGATGGTTGAGACATTTCCTCTTTGCTCCCTTAATACCCTGGCTAGTTTAACAAACCACAGCACTAATTACTGGCAATTTACATGCTACACAGTCAGCATCCTTCAGTGAAGAGGCCTTTCTGGAGATAGAATCTGGAGGAGCTAGGGACAGCAGGAGGGGGCCTCATTTGTATAGGATTTGGGACATAAGATGCTCTAGCTTAAAGATTTGTTAATCCGCAACTTGTTTCAACTTGTCACAAAAGTTCCTTTAATGAAAGCATTTATTTAAACCAGTTGTCCCATCCTCATTTTACATCTGTTCTAACTAAAACTCATTCCTCTTAATACCCCTAGAAGTTTCTGGACTGAAATCTAACATGCCATTTAAAACATAAATTCTAGTTAAGTAGAAGAATTCTAGTTAAGGATTAGGAGAGACTGAACAAAGCAACAGTAAATTAATGATTGTCCAGGTGAAAAGGTGAGTGGGGTAGAAATTAATGGATTAGTCTGTGGCCTGGGAATCATGTGGCACTGGTCCAGAGAATGGGGTACACTACAACTGTCAAGCTGGGTAAATTTTGATTAGTAGTGAGCCACGATATACTATTTGAAAAATGAGCCTTACTAAATATTGTGGCAGGTGAAAATCAAGGTGGGAGTTACTGGTTATGAATAATGCTCTGCTGTTGATTGGGCACATTCCCGGGACCTCTAAAAAGTCTTGTGCACAGTGCATGTTGGTAGCAAGGAATGGTAGTGACTTGTCACCCCTGGACAGCCTGGGTTTGGCCTGCTTGGGAAGAACATCTGCATGGAATGGAAGAGAGGAATCGTTGTTGTGTACTGAAAGGACCGACTAGCCATCTTCTTGGCCTCTCTCAGAGTATAGGAGCCAGACATGCTTTTTAGGAAATTCAATTAACTATGTTTGTAAATGGGCTTAACTGTTTAAGGGAATTCAATTTGTTTAGTTTAGCCATTAATTGAACATTAATCAAAGACCAGGAAAAGCAATAGTCTCTATTTTTAATTAAAGTTGTTTTCCATTTATAAATAGAATAATGAAATGGGTAATTGAATGTAGCCAGGTTTTTGAATTTGTCTGGCAGGTAACCAGAGAATAACGAGGGCAATCCGGTTGCAAGGGAAGAGTGATTGAAATAAGACCCTGCTTGAAGGGAGATACTGGTCCTATTTCTAACCTGTCTCCATGGGCAGGAAGGGAATAGGGAGGAATGTTGTGTTCATAGATGATGTCAGTGGTGATAGCTGAGTCGTGGCTTATTATCCAGCTAAAGGATATTAAAATGATGCCTGGGTTATCACCGATGCCATGCTTAGAATCAGATGGAATAAGCGGCAATTTCCTTTAGAATTTTAAAGCTAAGCTTGTTTCATTTGAATTTGGGTTCATGATTTATACCATGTGTCCAACTCACTCTGTGTTTAGCAGTGTGATCGGGATAAGAACAGTCTGAGGCACCCAGATCCTTTAAGACAACTCTGGTCCAGTTCTTCCTGAGCTTTTAAAGAGGTAGCTCCTGGCAGGTTAGAAGTTTTAAGTAAAAGACAGCATTCATTCATTCATTCATTCATTCAGTGAATTTCTATTGAATGTCTATAGGATGAAGCAGGGCTTTAGATTCCCTAAAGAACATAAAGATAACACAAATTGGCATCCTGTCCTCAGGAACTTAGTCAGTGAGGGACATAAGCCCTCTCTAAAAATAATAGTACAATTGTTTTGTGGCATAAGAAAAAGGAAAATATGTTTACTGATGTCTTATGTGTCAGGCAATGTGCTCTGTCACCTTGTACATGATGTCTCCTCAAATCCTCACAACAACCCTGTGAGGTAGATTTTACTAGAAGTGGGCAAAAATCATCTTTAACTGAAGAAGAAACATTATTAGGGAATATGGGTGCAAAGTCACTCAGTTTGCACAGCATGCGAATACGAAGAAAAGTGGATCACTAAATGCAGAAAGGTAAATTGGAGACCAGGATGTAAGGGATGTAAGGTCCTTTTGATGCCCAAAGAGAGTTTGGGCTTTGTTCCCTGGGAAAGGCACGAAGTGTTTTGAAAGAAGTCAAGAGTGATCAAGAGTGCTTTAGAGAGTGGCTGCGGGAAGCCTGTAAAGACCAGACAGGCATGTGATGTGACCTTGATGAGTCAGGTGAACCTCTCTTGGTATCTGCATCTAAATAAACTAAGTGTGGGATGTGTCCTCACGTCTGCACAGGCTTGGGGATGCAGGAACAAAAAGTCAGCCTGTTCCCTGTTATTTGGGAGGATAGAACTGAAAAAGGGTAAATGGTGGACAAGCAAGGCTTTAGACGTATAAAGAAAAAATGGCTTGAAGTCAGAGACCTTGGTTTCAATTCCAGTTCTGAGTATTCTGGAGCAATTTACTTACATAACCTTGCTGAGTCTTTGATTCCTTATGTTAAAAGGGGGATAATAACACTCACCTTAATGAGTGGTTATGAGGATTAAATGAGACACAAGGCTGAGGTCTTTGGAGGAGAAAGTCAGAAAGGCAGTATCTGCTTACTAGGAGAAAGATCTTGAGTGGTGGGCTGCTCTCTGAGTTTGTATGCTCCTGGTGAATCCAAGCAGGGCTTACAAGGAGGCTACTTGTCGAGAATGCTATAGAAGGGCTCCTTGCATCCAATAGGGGGTTGTATCAGATGACCTTTGGGGGCTATTTCAAGTTCTATTTTTGTTACTCTCTGCAGGTTTTCTCCTGCTTTCAAAATGTTCCTCTCCCCACCCACACCCCATAGTGTTAGCATCTGGCACCACTCATAGGTACTAAAGGTAAGGCTAACCATAGGAATAACTAGGCAGAAAATAGATATCTAGACCTACAGAGCTAATTAGTGTTGAAACCACAAGAGTTGTAAATGGATTTTCCATTAAGTCGGCTAGAATCCAGGATAGTGGGTAAACTCTGGGTGTCTGCTCACCAGGAAACCTATTTTGCTTCTGCTACATTGTTCCAATCCTTTGGGGCTTCTCAAAGCATATATATATATATATATATATATATTATATACATAATATACACACACACACACACACACACACACACTCTTTAAAAAAAAAAATGAAGCCTTATGCTGAAGCCGCAACATAGAACAGAGAGAAGCTCTAACTCCCATTAAGGGGGAGCGGGGGCGGGGGGAGGAAGCAGGCTGAAATCTTGCCCACTGGTTCCTTCTCACCCACTCTGGAACCCCTGGTTTGAACACTACTGTTCCAGCCCCTGCCTGTTTTCAGCTCTCCTCTTGTCTCTTTTGTTTTCTAGACTCTGAGGCCAGCTGTTATCATTCCAGCTGCAAAGGGGATGGGAGGCAACTTCCTGTTATTCTATCCTGCCATCCCTATGGGGGTGGGACAGTCCCTCCCCCATCTGCTGCTGGTTGTAGAATGTGAGCCTGGATACAGCCTTCCTATGACTGGGGCTGGATGAATGACTGACTGGTAGCCATCCGGCCACTGTTCCAAGGCATTTGGGGAGCAAAGCAGGCAACAGGCACTACTGACAATTGTGTCCCTGACTGAGGGAGGGAAGGATGAGTGGCTAAGAGGCAGGTTAAGTGGTTTGTGCAGAAAATGAGTTAAGGATTGTTGCATGGATGATGAAAGAGTGGGAAAAGGGAAGGATCTGGCCAATGTATGAGAGAGAGGGTGTGCAGCTGTGTGTTATGGTGAGATTATTTGGGTTCTGGGTGCATTCAGGAATGGAGGGGGGTCAGGGGTGATATGATGATCCATTTTTCTGTAGTCCTATATTTTTAGTGAATTGGGTATAAGGAATACAAAGAGGATTGAGCATGGAGCTTGCTTAATCCTGTGCGAAGATAAGGAAATATATAAAACTGGATGTATTTAACCATATGTTTGTACCTCTGGGCAATCTCTGTAACCCTTACAATTACCTTTGGTGTATTATCAGCCCCATTTTATAAAGGAGGTGATCGAGGTTTCTGATGTGGAAAGTTTTAGTGACTTGCCAGTTATACAGCAATTAAGTGCTAGAACTGGGCAATGGACCCCAAGCCCTTTTTCGGAGGACTAGGTCTTAGTTAGGCTTTGAGAGAAGGGCAAGACTTAACACACTGAAGAGCGGGGATTCCAGAGAGGCCAGAAGGTGGAGTCAAGCAGGGATCTGTGACAGACCAGTTTGACTATCGCAGAGGGTTTCCCGGGAGTGAAGTAGGAGATTAAGGTGGGAAAGATAAATAGAGACCAGGTTAGGGAGGGTTTTAAGTGGCTAGCTAAGAATTGTAGGGAAAGGGGACCTAATTTAGAGGGGAAGATGTCGATGGCAAAAGCAAAGTGTTTTATTTTTATTTTTTTTAAAGATTTTATTTATTTATTTGAGGCAGAATGAGAGAGAGAGAGCACATGAGAGGGGGGAGGGTCAGAGGGAGAAGCAGACTCCCCGCCGAGCAGGGAGCCCGATGCGGGACTCGATCCCGGGACTCCAGGATCATGACCTGAGCCGAAGGCAATCGCTTAACCAACTGAGCCACCCAGGCGCCCAAAAGCAAAGTGTTTTAGAAAACTCATTTGGTGGTGATGCATAGAAAGACTTAGAGCTGGGGAAAAATGAAATGAGAAATAAGTTAGGACGTTGGCATAGCATAGGTCTGACACACAGCATAATGGTGATAATAGAAAGTAGATCTGTGAGAGCAGAGGCCTGGGTCTATGGATTTTTTTCAGCATTATAGTATTTGAGTGTTCATTGTGAGCAATCGCCACTGTAAAGAGAAACAATGGTTGGGGGGGCGGGGGTCAAATGGATCTTGGTTTCAACCCCGTTTCTGGATGTTCTGGAGTAATTTACTTACATTATCTGGCTGAGCCTTTGATTCCTTATGTTAAAGTGGGGCTAGTAACACTTTATGGGATGGTTGTGAGGATCAAGTGAGACACAGTGTTTGACTCTGTGCATCTGTCTATAATTTTTGGCAGACTGGTGAAATGTAGGAGATGTTGTCATCAAACAAACAATACAAACCAAAAGAATGCCAATACTTAATTCATTGTACTTCCAGAAGATAATGGATAATATGCTATCTATAGCTCATATAAATAGAGCCACGGTTCACCATTCAGTTCTGTCTTGTATCAGGTATTAGGCAAACTGAAAGAACCGTCTCCTGAGAATCATTCTGTTCTGTTAGCCAAGGGGATTATACAGCATGATATCCGTCAGGGGTAAATGTTAGTTAATTCTTAATTGATAGCTCAGCCACTGCAATTGGCTCCATTCAACAGTAACCATTCTCATGTGGCTTGTTGAACTCAATTGTGAGATTCTCCCCCCGCCCCCCCCCCCCCGCTTTCAGGGGCGCAAGGAAAGCAACAGCCTTAAGGTACTTAAAAAGGTAAATAGTAATTTTTCTTACTTCGGAGATTCAATTTTATTTGCCCGGAAGCTCGTGGGGTGTGATTTTCACCGCTCAAAGCAAAAACAGCACATGGCTGATAACGCCACCAGTTAACAATTCAGAGCTGGGTCGCGGTTTCTAGGATTCTCTTCCCAACCTTTCCGGAGCTTTTGAAGTTCTAAATTCCCCATCTAAAGAAACACCCAGCCGCCCCAAGATAAAAGGGTAGAAGAGCGAGCTGGCGGTTTCCTTTATTTGCATGACTTAAAAGCTAGCCATTTTCTGCTCCACGCGCCGCCGGACTCGTACTTGCCCGTGACACAGAGGCAATTGTTTTTCCTTAGAAAGGGGGCCGGGGTGGGTTAGTTTCGTTTCCGATCTGGGATGTAGTAAATGCGCCAAGAGAAGTTCAAAACACGACCCGCAAGGCTCTTCCCCATACCATCACCTCCATTTCTTAGAGATAGCAGGAAAGGCAGCATTTTTTCCTTTTTCTACCACCACCACCACCCACTCCCAGCCCTGGTCTCGCTCGGCGAGGAATGTATAAAATTAGTTGACTCCTCTGAGTGACGGCCCCCGGACCCAATCAGCGGGCGCCCGGGCGCGGCCGACCCCACCCCCTTGCGAACTCTCTTTGGCTAATTCCCGCAGGGAGGGAGGAGAGAAGGCGAGTGGGAGGTGGGAGGGGGAGGTACCTGGAACTGGGAGTGATGTCAGCTCCCAGCTCGGTGCCTGCTCGGATTCCTGACATGGTGCAGGGCTGAGAGGGTGGGGAAGGCGGGAGCCGGACGGGAAAGGGCTCGGGCTGGGAGCCTGCGGCGGGGCAGCCTTGCCGGGGCTTTGAACTCGGACGGAAGGTGAACCAGAACTTTTGGAAGTAGTGCCGGCGGCTCTCCACCCCCCAGGTAAGGGCGTTTGGCTGCTCTCGGAGACCAGAGGGAAGTTGCACCGTTGTGTGGTTGCAGCTGGGTGTTGCAGCTGCTCCTCCTTTTCCCCGGCTCTATTTCCTTTCCAACTCACTCCTGTTTCCCAGGGGGAAACGTCCCAGGGGGAACGGGAACTTTTTTTTGGGGGGGGTAGGGCTTAACTCCTGGGGCTCCCAACTAGCTTATATGTGAAAAGTACCTCCAGGAAGGACAGGTAAGGTATTGTCTGTGTCCTTAGACCCCCACACCCTGGTCTCCCAGTAATACTTGAGAACCCCAATTAGAGAACTGTGTGTGTGTTGGGGGGCGGTATTTAAAGATGTCGCAAGTTTCGACTCAAAATTTATGCCCTTTGAGAGAGAACGAAAGGTTTGTATTTTTAGTTTCCCTGTGGCCTGTTACATGTTGATTTAAATGAAAGAATATCATTGTTATTCTTAATATTCTTATATATTAACGTAAAAAATCCTTTTATATGGTCCAGTCAGGATGTGAGAAATTCATCTGGGGTGTATTAATTATGAGCTGTGGGAAAAAATCGTCTCTTGGGGGCACACTTCTAAAACTCCAACTCCTTTTCACTCTGACATTTTAACAGAATCCCTTTCATTGCCAACTTTGTGATCTGGAGAGGTTAGGAAAGCTGCTGAGAATCCTCAGATCTGTTCCCTGTGGCTGCTTGAGGAAAGGATGAGGACTGGTAGTTGGGTTTTCCGGGATTATTTTTGGAGAAGAGAGTTTTCACAGGGAAATGGGGTGGAAGGCGTGGCATACGAACTCTTAATTATAGGAACATGGCTTTTTCAACATGTGGGACCAAAACAATCCTTCCTTTCAACAAGAAGTGCAAAGAGCAATAGAAGAAGAACTTGATTTAGTGTCCAAGTTTGGAAGTTAGGAAAAAGCAATTGGCTGTTGGGAGGAAAAGATATTTTGAGAAGTGGAGGTGTAGAATTCTGGTTTTTGTTTATTTCCTGTTTGAAACCCTTTTTCCTGTTTGGAGATCTTGTGTGCCCAGGTCACTAATTGGTGGTGATTGACTTTCTTGGGAAAAGAATTAACTCCATAAACTGATTCAGAACCCTCACTTATCAGTGCTTGAGGCTCTTTCTTTTGGAGAAGGAAAAAAAAAACAAAAAACACATGAGCTGAGACTTGGGAGTCAAGTTTCCCTTTTCATTCACCACTGTTCCTCAGCAGTGAAGATCCTTCTGTTGCCAGGTCAGGTGTGAACTTCATTGTGAGGCAAAAGCTGCGTCCCAGGTGCCTTGAATGAAAGGGCATTTCCAGGAGGTGAGGAAAGAAAGAAAAGCCACATTACATCTTATAAACCCCATGGAGGGAAATAGGGAACACAGGACTTCGTAGATGGGGTTCTCCGTCTTTCTAGCTGATGACAATCAGATTTCAGAGCTAGAAAGAAGTGTTTTGTTTTGCTGTTGTTTATAAAACACCTGGGTCTGTATTATTCTTCTTGAAAAAATTAGTACAGAGTGGATAAGGAGCAGGCTTTTTGCAAAGGGAAGGTGCGTTTTACTGAAAAGGTCAGAACATTTTAATTTTGGTTTGTGTTTTGGTGCTAAGAAATAACAATTGCTTACTGGCTCTGAAATAGTGGTGAATGGGTCTTTTCTATTTATGTTCTGTGGGAAGTATGTAAAACATACTGTATTTTCCAGTGTACTTTTTCAGTGGGAAAGAGAAGGTAATGTGGAATTCCTGTGTGCTAAAGTGAGCTCACTGGAGCCTTGGTTGATAGAGTGTTCAAACTGCAGTTTGTAATAACCAGTCAAGTAAAGAGCATCTTTATGACGTTGTCCTGATGTGCCAAATTCCAATTTATGCTTTCTTTCCGGGAAACTAGTCCTGGCTTAGGGACTTGAATATGCCAGTGTTTTAAATTTCATTCACAGTTTGAGTAATAACACTTATTTTATGTACTTAGTTTTGACCAATTTATTTCTCTTTCCCTGTGTTTATAAGGCAGGTAGGGCATAATAAAACAAAGTACTTTTAAAGGACAAAATTTGAAAGATATTTGAGTTATTGAGATGTGTAGGATCAGGTTTTAGTTAAATTCTCTTTAACCAACAACTATCCTACTTCCGATAGCTACTTTAAAAAAATAGGATAATCTGGCCTTTGTGGGCAGATAGATGTTGACTTGAAATGCAGGGAACAGTGTAGTTCCAGATCAATAGTACCTAATTTCAAGGACATCATAGACATTTTTTGGAAACAAGTTCAGTGAGGGAGAGCTTAACTGTTTAGTCTTTTTGTCACTCACTGTACCAGCATGAGATAAATCAGAACAAGGTCACTTTTTCCCTGTTACTGACTAGCTGACTCCTTGTTAAACATGTGCCTTTCATATTCAGGAACTATTTGTATTTTTATAGTTAATTTCAATTATGTTGGTAATTTGTTACATTAAAATTAACTTTTTGAGTTTTAAATCTTCCATTTAAAAATGTTTGCCTGGGTGGCTTAGTTGGTTGAGGGTTTGACTCTTGGTTTCGGTTCACGTCATAGTCTCGGGGTCCTGGGATCGAGCCCTGCATTGGGCTCCCCACTCAGTGGGGAGTCTGCTTGGTATTCTCTCTCTCCCTCTACCCCCCCTCCACCTGTGCTCGCTCGCTCTCTCAAAAAAGGTTCCCAAATCCCAAACAGCACATTGTTCAAACTCTTAACTGAAAGAAGACCTCATTCATCTGATTCTGTCTTTTCAAAGATACTATTACATGTTTCTGACCTGATTTGAATTATCTTTTCAAAACAGTGAGTGAAATAATGACTATTCATTCACATTTGGGTGTGTGTCTTGATTCTTTATTAAAGAAATACTGCTTCAAAGTGGAGACCCAGCCAAGAGATAATGATGGCCTTTTTATTCCCAGAGATTTCCCTAGAAAGCCATATTAGTTCTGAAATTAAGAAAAAGTCACAGTTGAGCAGCCAATCGTGAAATATTTCAGGGAGCTGAAAATTATTATTTTTTACCCATGGTTGAACAGATGGGTATAAGTATGAGATGCAAAGCTGTTAAGATCAGTGACACTGGGTGTTGTTTGGGGATAAATGGAACAAAGTGTCTGTCTTCTGTTCCCTTCAACTAAAGGTTGATAATTTCACAGTTAAATCAGTCATCAAACTGTCCAAAAACTGCTCTGGGCTTGTGCGGTTGCTTCATCTGTGGTGTATTCCATTTTTTCCTCAAACTCCTCACCGTGCATGTCAGAACCTTTTTCCTAGTCAAAAAGCCGACAGCTTTTGTCACATACATTACAGCCACAAAGACTGATGTTTTATTAATTGGAGGTAATGGCTTAAAAAACTAAACTGAACCAACCCACCCTACAAAAAATACAAAGACTCTTCTATTTCTTTTACGCTGTTTATTTTAAATCTAGTCATTATTGATGCCAGTTTGGCGTAAGTGGACAATGTTTCAAAAGGCCAAGTCATGACTTTTGCTGCAATATTTTTTTCCATTTTGAAGGATCTAAAATGCCAGACAACTAGATTTTAGATTAAAAAAATGGGCTCTCCCAGGAGTTTCAAGTTTGCACCCTTGTTAAGCACTTTTGTTGGGGAGGGGAGGGTCTGAGTGAAATGTGTAGTGGTGTATACCCGTTAAAGAGCTTCTATTTCTGAAATGTGGCTTTGGACCCTGAGTGTGGTCCTGGTGGGTGTGGTGTCACAATTTGTGACTGGACTTGGGTTTTGTGTCTCCCTAGAACTTGCTGTGACTCACATTTTGACTGGCCCCCATGCAAATCCGTGTTTTCGTTGGCAAGCATAAATGAGTTCAGAATAGAAAGATCATTTGGTGGTTTCTGTCCAGCGGTGTACATAACAATATCCATGACTGAAGGAATTGTACCAACTCGAATTGTAGTTGATATCAGTCATTCTGGCAAATGCTCATGGCTTGACTATGAATCCTGGAGGAAGAAGATCAAGTACTGTAACGTCTGGGGCTAGCTGTAGATTTTATGGACACCCCCTGAACTTCAGAGGAAGGCTAGGTGTTTTCACATCCCTTTTAATTTAGGGAAATCAAGCATTTGACATAAAAACAGATGCAAATTCAAGAGAGCAGGTGGACTGATTCCTAGTGTGTGTGTGTGTGTGTGTGTGTGTGTGTGTGTTAACAAGGGCAAACAATTTTACCTGGTAGGAGAGAGTAAAGATGCTGTTTTCATTGGCAAGCCCATTCATAAAGGAGTGGCCAAATTCTTTAGGCAGGCAAGGGAGTTCTTGGGAAGAAGTACGAGGCCCACTGGGAAGTGTATTCATTCTTTCATGCTATGCACGTAATACTCTACCATATCACTAAATATGCCTACGTTCTCTTGTATCTCTGTATGTAGGATCTAGCTCACGGAATCTAGTCCTTTTTTGCTGGCTGTTTGTCACCTTTCTCTCTACGGTCCTTGCACAAATGTCATCTTGCCACCATAGAGTTTTATGAGGTTTTTGTGAGGACAGTTTATGGAGTTTATTTGGGAGAAAGTGAAAACAAGGCTAGAACTCGATGGCCTACTTAATATTCTAACTTGTTAGTGTGGCTACAGTGGTTGCATAAGTCATGTTTCTGCAACCATTATCTGTGTCTAAAGATGCTGCTGCTTATAACAACACATAGTAGAGAGTTTTATTTTGTTTGAACCAGAATTTGGACACTCTCCACTACTGATGAATGATAGAAGAGTCCAGTGAGCCTGTAGGGTCTCATCTATATTAACTGGGAAGTGAGTGAGTGGGAGGAAGGGGAACAGTGGAGGACTCTGAGGGAACACTCCCGTTGAACCTGTGAGTTGGCCAGAATAATTTGTGTGAAGTCACCTGGCTCTCAGTGTTTTTCCTCTGGATCAGCTGCTATGGATGCGTTCACATTCTTCCAGCCCCCCCCCCCCCCCCCCATCAGTTTGTGACTTTGCACAACGAGAAAGTTTCTAAATAGGGAGTTAAGGTTCTTTCATTGCTTTTTTTTTCCTCCCCAGAGTACCTTGATTCTCTAGGGTGACTTGTGCTCTACATCACTGTCTGGGGCAGACCCAGCTAGATGCCAACCAGAATCCATCCCACCCATATCTTCCCTACAGCTAACCCCATTTTGTTTAATTTACACCATGGCTGGTTTAAAACAAAAACAAAAAACTTAATTTTTCCAGAATCCCCTGCAGGGTGTCTAAGTGCTATAGTCTTGGCCAGTGAGATGGAAGTAGGTGGGTTGGGCTCCCTCCCCACTTTCAAAAGCTCTTATAAGGGGATGGCCTCTCTGAGCTCACCTTTTGCCCTTTGTACTTTTTTCTCCTTGGAACATGAAGGCTGTTTTCTTTCTTTCTTTTTTTTCTTTTTTTTAAAGATTTTATTCCTTTATTTGAGAGAGAAAGACAGAGCATGAGCAGGGGGGAAGAGGCGGAGGGAGAGGGAGAAGCAGACTCCCCACTGAGCAAGGAGCCCGACATGGGGCTCTATCCCAGGATCGTGGGATCATGACCTGAGCCGAAGGCAGACGCTTAACTGACTGAGCCACCCAGGCGCCCCTGAAAGCTGTTTTCTAACTGGAGAAGCCATCTTGTGACCAAAGACAAGAAGCTTAAGGGTTAAGCAAGCTGAGAAGCTGATGGCATTTTGGAACTCCTATACCAGACCTTGTCTGCCCATTTCTTGACTTTCTGGGAGAGAAAGAAAATCTCTATTTGGTTAGACCACAGGAGTTGGGTCTGTTACTTGTAGCCAGATGTAATCCTGAGTCTAAATTTTAAAAAGTCATAGTTCATCTTTTCTGTAAGAATTGAAAGGCGGTATTCTGTACAACAAAAGAGTAGTCAGTCTGGAGCCACGCAGACCCTCGGCTTGAATCCTGGCTTCGTTATTTATTTTATTTTATTTTTAAAGATTTTACTTATTTATTTGACAGAGAGAGACACAGCGAGAGAGGGAACACAAGCAGGGGGAGCGGGAGAGGGAGAAGCAGGCTTCCCGCAGAGCAGGGAGCCTGATGCGGGGCTCGATCCCAGGACCCTGGGATCATGACCTGAGCCGAAGGCAGACGCTTAACGACTGAGCCACCCAGGCGCCTCAGTTACCCTGGTTTCGTTATTTATTATAGTCTAGTATTGGCACATAATCTAACTTCTCCGCGTCTTGGTGTTCCCATCTTTAAAATGGTGGTGATGATATTTGTTTCATAGAATTTTTAGAAATAATTTCAAAATAATTAGAAATTATTAATAGAAATAATAACGGCACATTAGGCACAGAGATTTTCAACAAATGGTGGCAACTACTCCTGAGGGAGAGTGTAACGGGGAGCCTGTAGAGGAAGAGGCAAGTAGTTCAACTTCTGGTAGGTTCTCAGTAAACAGACTGAAGGACTGAATGGTAGAGTAGCTTTACAGCTGCAACCGCTCACCTGCGTGTACTCGCCATTGGGCCAGTGCGCATCTCTTAGCCTCAGCCTCACCTACAAACACCAGAATACTTGGAGCTCTTTTGTCTTTCAACTTTGGTTGAAAAAGCAAAGGATGTCCTTATGAAAAATTTATTAACTATAGCCTGGGGAGGAAGGGTGTGGACTGTAGAGTCAGAGGAATGTAGATTAGAATCCCTTGTCCTTACTGGCTGTGTGCTTTTGTTTTCTGTGAAATGGGAATGGTTGGTTATGAGGACTCAGTACGATAATGTATGTGTTTAAGGAATGTTTGGCCTTGGTATGAGGTCCTCTTGAAGATGTAAGAACAAAACATGGCCTTTACCCTTGAGAATATTCACATATGGGAGATGGGGGCAGAAAGGAGATGGCTCTCCTTACACAAAACCATAATAAAAAACAGATTTAGACTTCTGTTTAGCTGTTAAAATGGTTGGGAAAAAAACCATGTTGATTTATACATATGTCTGTTATATATTAAGAAAAACTGCCAAGCAGTTATGTATAGTTTATACTTGTTAATGCATGAAAAACGATTAAATGGGGTGATTTATGGGAGGTAGATTAACATGGCAGGGAAGATGAAAGGGGGTTTAATTTTTTTAAAAAGCGTATTAATGTTTATTTTACAACATTCATGCATTAGTTCTGAAATATAAAAAGAATTAAAGTTCAAAAAATCGATTTGTTGGGTCTTTGGGAGGTAGGTGTGGGAAGATCGGATGAGCTAGATGAGTCACTCCAAGGAAGGGTTGGGTTTGGTGGGATCCCTGGAGGAGGTGGGATTTGAATGGGTCTGGAAGGAGTAGGAGATTTTGAGGCAGCGGGGGGAGATGAGCATGCTGGGCTTTTGTGGGAAATGTAGAAGGTAGTGAGATTAATTTTAGAGAAAGATAAGATACAGAGATCAATATTAAGAGAAGGAGGATGTAATGGAGCCAGCCCTTAGATGGTTTTTAAGAGAGTGACAAGATTATGCTTTAACATGCGATTTTTTTTTTTTAAAGGTGGGGAGAATTATGAGAATTATGTTATAAAGATGACTTCGGGAATAGTATGTTGGATGTTATTGGAATATAAGTGATGAGGGGTGGGGAGAGGGGCAAAACATCTTTAATCAAGAAAGGCATCAGGGTACATGGATGGCTCAGTCAGTTAAGCATCCGACTCTTGATTTTGGCTCAGGTCATGATCTCAGGACTCTGAGATTGAGCCCCGTGTTGGGCTGTGTGCTCAGTGCAGAGTCTGCTTGGGATTCTCTCCCTCTCCCTCTGCCCCTCCCCCCTACTCAAGTTGTGCGTGCGCGCTCTCTCAAATAAAATAAATAAATAAAATCTTAAGAAAAATGGCACACAAGTGAAAGTTGAATTTTATTGGGAAATAGGAAGGATTAAGAATTGAACACCCGGAGTTTGAGATTCCATCATGACCCACAATAACTTACCTTTGTCTTCATTCCATTATATAAATGGGTAAAATAATAGTATCTGTCTTATTAGGTTTTTAGAATAAAGTAATAGCTAATGCTTAGACAGCACTTGGCACGTACCAAGCACTATTCTAAGCACCTTACATATTTTAACTTAGATTTAATCCCTACATCAGCCCTAAGAAAAGGTATTGTTATTATTCCTATACTACAGAGGAGGAATCTGAGGCACCGAGAGGCTAGATGAATTTCCCTAGATTGTGCATGTTGGACTCAGTATTTTTTAAAATTTAAATTCAATTATTTTTTTAATTTAAATTCAGTTAATTAACATATAATGTATTAGTTTCAGAGCTAGAGGTCAGTGATTCATCAGTCTTATATAGTACCCAGTGCTCATTACATCATGTGACCTCCTTAATGCCCATCACCCAATTACCGCATCCCTCTACCCACCTCCCCTCCAACAACCCTCAGTTTGTTTCCTGTGATTAAGGGTCTCATGGTTTGTCTTCCTCTCTGATTTTGTCTTGTTTTATTTTTTCCTCTCTTCCCCTATGCTCCTCTGTTTTGTTTCTTAAATTCCAGATATGAGTGAGATCATATGATAATTGTCTTTCTCTGATTGACTTATTTCGCTTAGCATAATACTCTCTAGTTCTGTCCACATTGTTGTAAATGACAAGGTTTCATTCTTTTTGTTGGCTGAGTAGTATTCCATTGTGTGTGTGTGTATACACACACACACACGTGTATATATATATATGTATATATATACACACCACATCTTCTTCTTCCATTCATCTGTGGATGGACATCTGGGCTCTTTCCATAGTTTGGCTATTGTGGACATTGCTGCTATAAACATTGGGGTCTAGTTGCCCCTTTGGATCACTGCATTTGTATGTTTGGGGTAAATACCCAGTAGTGCAATTGCTCAGTCACAGGGTGGCTCTGTTTTCAATTTTTTGAGGAACCTCCATACTGTTTTCCACAGCGGCTGCACCAGTTTGCATTCCCAACAACAGTGTAAGAGGGTTCCCCTTCCTCTGCTTCTTCGCCAACATCTGTTGTTCCTGACTTGTTAATTTTATCCATGTTGACTGGTGTGAGGTGGTATCTCGTGGTTTTGATTTGTATTTCCCTGATGCTGAGTGATGTTGAGCATTTTTTCATGTGCCCGTTGGCCATTGGTATGTGTTCTTTTTTTTTTTTTTTTAAATTTTATTTACGGTATGTGTTCTTTAGAGAAATGTCTGTTCATGTCTTCTGCCTATTTCTTGCCTGGATTTTTTCATTCTTTGGGTGTTGAGTTCGATAAGTTCTTTATAGATTTTGGATATAGTCCTTTATTTGATAAGACATTTGCAAATATCTTCTCCCATTCTGTCAGTTGTCTTGGCTTCGTCTACTGTTTCCTTTGCTGTGCAAACGTTTTTTATCTTGATGAAGTCCCAGTAGTTCATTTTTGCCTTTGGAAACATGTCTAGCAAGAAGTGGCTGCAGCCAAGGTCACAGAGGTTGCTGCCTGTGTTCTCTAGCATTTTGATGGATTCCTGTCTCACATTTAAGTCTTTCATCCATTTTGAGTCTATTTTTGTGTGTGGTGTAAGAAAATGGTCCAGTTTCATTCTTCTGCATGTGGCTGACCAATTTTCCTAGTACCATTTATTGAAGAGACTTTTTTCCATTGGTTATTTCCTGTTTTGTCAGAGATTAGTTGACCATAGAGTTGAGGGTCCATTTCTGAGTTCTCTATTCTGTTCATTGATCTATGTGCCTGTTTTTGTGCCAGTACCACACTGTCTTGATGATTACAGCTTTGTAACAGAGTTTAAAGTCTGGAATTGTGATGCCACCAGCTTTGCTTTTCTTTTTCAGCATTCCTCTGGCTATTTGGGGTCTTTTCTGGTTCCATACAAATTTTAGGTTTGTTTGTTCCAGCTCTGTGAAAAAAAGTTGATGGTATTTTGGTAGGGATTGCATTGAATGTATAGATTGCTCTAGGTAGCGTAGACATTTTAACAATATTCTAATCCATGAGCATGGAATGTTTTTCCATTTCTTTGTGTCTTCCTCAATTTCTTTCATAAATGTTCTATAGTTTTCAGATTACAGACCCTTTTACCTCTTTGGTTAGGTTTATTTCTAGGTATCTTATGGTTTTTGGTGCAATTGTAAATGGGATTGACTACTTAGTTTCTCTTTTGTCTCATTGTTGCTGTATAGAAATGTAACTGACTTCTGTGCATTGATTTTTTTATATCCTGCTGAATTCCTGTATCAGTTCTAGCAATTTTGGGGTGGAGTTTTTTAGGTTTTCTACAGAGAATATCATGTCATCTGTGAAGAGTGAGAGTTTGACTTCTTCCTTGCCAATTTGGATGCCTTTTATTTCTTTTTGTTTGATTGCTGCGGTTAGGACTTCTAGTACTATGTTGAATAGCAGTGGGTGATAGTGGACATCCCTGCCATGTTCCTGACCTTAGGAGAAAAGCTCTCAGTTTTTTCTCATTGAGGATGATATTCACTGTGGGTTTTTTGTATATGGCTTTTATGATATTGAGGTATGTTTCCTCTATCCCTACACTGCAGAATTTTTATCCAGAAAGGATGTTGTAATTTGTCACATGCTCTTTCTGCATCTGTGGAGAGGATCATATGGTTCTTGTCCTTTCTTTTATCAATATGATGTATCACACTAATTGATTTGTGGATGTTGAACCACCCTTGCAGCCCAGGAGTAAATCCCACTTGGTCGTGGTGAATAATCCCTTTAATGTACTGTTGGATCCTATTAGCTAGTATCTTGGTGAGCATTTTTGCATCCCTGTTCATCAGGGATATTGGTCTGTAATTGTCCTTTTTGGTGGGGTCTTTGGTTTTGGGATCAAAGTAACGCTAGCCTCATAAAAACAGTTTGGAAGTCTTCCTTCCATTTCTCTTTTTTGAAACAAGTTTCAGAAGAATAGGTATTCTTTTTAAAACGTCTGGTAGAATTCTGCTGGGAAGCCATCAAGGCCTGAACTCTTGTTTGTTGTGAGATTTTTTGCTTACTGCCTCAATTTCCTTGCTGGTTATAGGTCTGTTCAGGTTTTCTATTTCTTCCTATTTCAGTTTTGATAGTTTATATGTCTCTAGGAATGCATCCATTTCTTCCAGATTTCCTGATTTGTTGGCATATAGTTGCTCATAATATGTACTTGTATTTCTTTGGTGTTGGTTTCCATCTCTCTTTTTTCATTCATGATTTTATTCCGGTCCTTACTCTTTTCTTTTTTGATAAGTCTGGCTAGGGGGTTATCGATCTTATTCTTTCAAAGAACCAGCTCCTAGTTTCGTTGACTTGTTCTACTGCTCTTTTGGTTTCTATTTCATTGATTTCTACTCTAATCTTTATTATTTCTCTTCTGCTGGATTTAGGGTTTATTTACTGTTCTTTCTCCAGCTCCTTTAGGTGTAAGGTTAGGTTGTATATTTGAGGTCTTTCTCGTTTCATGAGAAAGGCTTGTATTACTATATACTTCTTTCTTGGGACTGCCTTTGCTGCATCCCAAAGGTTTTGAACAGTTGTGTTTTCATTTTCATTTATTTCCATGAATTTTAAAAATTCTTCAATTTCCTGGTTGACCCATTCATTCTTTAGTAGGATGCTCTTTAGCCCCCAAGTATTTGAGTTCTTTCCAAATTTCCTCTTGTGACTGAGTTCCAGTTTCAAAGCATTGTGATCCAAAAATATGCAGGGAATGATCCCAATCTTTTGGTACCGGTTGAAACCTGATCGGTGATCCAGTATGTGATCTATTCTGGAGAACGTTTCATGTGCACTGAAGAAGAATGTGCATTCTGTTGCTTTAGGATGGAATGCTCTGACTATATCTGTGAAGTCCATGTAGTTCAGTGTGTCTTTCATAGCCCTTGTTTCCCTGTTGATCTTCTGCTTAGATGATCTGTCCATTTCAATGAGTGGGGTGTTAAAAGTCCCCCACTATTATTGTATTATTCCTTCCTCATCTCTTATTACAGTCTTTGATATAAAATCTAATTTGTCTGATAAAAGGATTGCTACCCCAACTTTCTTTTGATGTCCATTAGCATGATAATTTTCCACCCCCTCACTTTCAATCTGGAGGTGACTTTTGGTCTAAAATGAGTCTCTAGGAGACAGCATATCCATGGGTCTTGCTTTTTTTTAATCCAATCTGATTCCCTGTGTGTTTTGATTGGAGCATTTAGTGTATTTATATTCAGAGTAACTATTGAAAGATATGAATTTAGTGCCATTGTATTACATGTAAAGTCACTGTTTCTGTATAATGTCTCTCTTCCTTTCTGGTCTATGTTACTTTGGGGCTCTCTCTTCGATTAAAGGATCCCTTTTATTATTTCTTGCAGGGCTGGTTTCGTGGTCACAAATTCTTTCAGTTTTTGCTTGTCCTGGAAGCTTTTTATCACTTCTATTTTGAATGATATCCTAGCTGGATAAAGTGTTCTTGGCTGCATAGTTTGCTCATTTAGCACCCTGAATATATCATGCCAAGTCGTTTTTGGCCTGCCAGGTCTTGGTGGATAGGTCTGCTGCCCGTCTAATGTTTTTACCCTTGTAGGTTATAGACCTTTTGTCCTGAGCTGCTTTCAAGATTTTCTCTTTGTCTCTGAGATTTGCAAGTTTCACTATTATATGTCAGGGTGTTGGGACCTATTTTTACTGATTTTTGGGGGGTTCTGTGTGCCTCCTGGACTTCAGTGCCTGTTTCTTTCCCCAGATTAGGGAAGTTCTCAGCTATAATTTGCTCCAGTATACCTTCTCCCCCCCACCTTTCCTCTTCTTCTGGGATCCCAGTTATTCTAATATTGTTTCACTTTATGGTATCAGTTATCTCTTGAATTCTCCCTTCATGATCCAGTAGTTGTTTATCTCTTTTTCTCAGCTTCTTTATTCTCCATCATTTTGTCTTCTATATCTAATTCAATCTTCTGCCTCATTATCCTAGCAGTTAGAGCCTCCGTTTTTTATTGCATCTCATTAATAGCCTTTTAAATTTTGACTTGATTAGATTTTAGTTCTTTTATTTCTCCAGAAAGGGATTCTTTAGTGTCTTCTATGCTTTTTTCAAGCCCAGCTAGTATGTTTATAATCATTACTCTGAACTGTAGTTCCAACATCTTACTTATATCCATACTGATTAGGTCCCTGGCAGTCCATACTGCCTCTTGTTCCCTCTTTTTTTTTGATGTTTTTCTGTCTTGTCATTCTTGCAGAAAGTGGTCGCTTTTCTATTTGTAGAGTTGCAACTTTTCTTAGCGGTCCTGTTGAGTTCACAGGTGTTTAGAATAATTTGATAGCTATCTAGCTGAATTCCTGGGACCAGATGAAACTAGGGTCTCCTATTCCTCTGCCATCTTGGAGTGTCGTCTGTTGGAGTCAATATTTAAATGCAGGTAGGTACAGTCTCTAGGGTCAGTATCTTCAACCACTTCCTATTACTGCCTCTGGCTTACTTCTGTATTTGGCATGTTAAAAGCTATTAAGATCTATCTGTTAGTTGATTTTATCCACATGAAGATGTTAAGAATTTGAGATTTGGGGGCACCTGGGTGGCTCAGGTAGTGATCCCGGGGTCTTGGGATCAAGTCCCACATTGGGCTCCCTGCTCAGCCGGGGAGTCTGCTTCTCCCTCTCCTTCTGCTGCTCCCTCTGCTTGTGCTTTCTCTCACTCTCCCACTCTCTCTGCCACTCTCTGTCAAATAAATAAATAAAATCTTTAAAAAAAAATTTGGAGTTTATGTTTAGAGTTTAGGCAAAATCCTAGTTTGATGAATGATTTCCATGGAGCTTTTATATAACGAGTAAGATAGATGAACTCACTAAAGAAGATGTCAAATAAAAAGAGAAGCAAGTATAGAGCCTTCAGGGAACTCTTTTTTTTTTTTACACATTACATATATTTATTAACATTCTTATAATCAAATATTTTTAAAAGACTAGAAAATATGGGGCAAGGAGACATGACAGAACATGGCATTCTGAAGATTATTTGAATCTAATGTTGATCAGTTATTTGTAGGCCATGAAAGTGTTTAATATCAAGAAAAGATGTCCTGGGGCGCCTAGGTGGCTCAGTCGTTAAGCGTCTGCCTTCGGCTCCGGTCATGATCCCGGGGTCCTGGGATCGAGCCCCATGTCAGGCTCCCTCCTCCGCGGAAAGTCTGCTTTTCCCTCTCCCACTCCCCCTGCTTGTGTTCCCTCTCTTGCTGTGTCTCTCTCTGTCAAATAAATAAATAAAAATCTTAAAAAAAAAAAGATGTCCTGTTATGGATAAGTAATAAGTACAGCTTATCTTTCATTTGATTTACTTCTGGAAATCTTAGAGAAATGCCCATAATCTGCAGAAACACAGCAAACCATAAGATACTTTAGAAACTAAAAAAGCAAAATTGAAAATTTAGTTATTTTCTGTTATGCTGTGTACAATATATCAAATATTCCCAGTTTTAGTTTTATTAAATTTTTTATTGAAAGTTGACATACAACGTTATATTATTTTCAGGGGCACGCCGTAGCAATTCTGTCCATTCTGCGGTGCTCACCACAATAGGTGTAGTTACCATCTGTCACCAAACAGTGTTATTCCAATATTGTTGACCACATTCCTTTTGCTGTGATTCTAATCTCTGTGACTTATTTTACCCCTGGAGGTTTGTATCTCTTAATCCCCTCCACCTCTTTTGAAGAAGATGCAGAATAAAAAGAGAAACAAATATACAACCTTCAGGGAACTCTTGACATTTAGACCTGATGAGGCTAAAGAAACTTATTAAAGGAGGAAGAGCGGGAGCGACCAGAGAAGGGGAAGATGGTGGTAGCAAAGGGGGAGAGGCAGACCAACACACATGGACTGTGCTCGCCGTCCAGCGCAACAGACCCGTTAGAAGGATGGGTCTGAGAAACTACCCCTGGTCCAGCCGCCAGGTCATTCATGAACTTGGAGAGCGCAGTCTATGCAATTCAGAGTGCAAAAAACTGAGGATTGCAAGGGAGGAATGCACCGCAGGTGGCCCTGTAGCCCAGCCTTTCAAGGACTCAACCCAGGAGAAGCATGCTGCGATAGATTGGTGTGAAGCAGGCACAGGTGTGCGGGGGGGGGTGATGTGAAAGCAGCATGAACAATCAGGTGGAGAGTGGCCCATTAGCCCGAACTCCGTAAGAGCCCTTCTTCAGATGGGCTAGAAGAAAGGATGGGGAAATAGAAACAGATGTGATCGGAAGGGTTAAGAGTTGAGTAAGTTCACCGCAGGCAGTCTGCATTTTTTCAGTCGAATAGGAGGCAGTGAAAGGAAATTCACAGACAAGCCACTCAGGCTCCTGAGAGGCTGGCTGTCAGGATTATTGGTGCAGAGGAAAAATTTGAAAGAATGACAGAAGTCTCTCATCTAAACAATACAAATTGACACATTTGCCGGGATGTGTCTCCAGGCAGGAAATTAATTTATTGAAGTGGAAAGTGGTGGTACAAAACAGAAGAGGAGAATGAAATGAGACAAAGGAAAACTTGACTGTATTTGAAGGAGGCCTTTTTAGACAGCCAGACTTAGTGGTTCACAGAACCACTTCCCAGGGGAAACCTGAGCACTCTGAGTGGTGAGAAACGGTTTGAGTTTGGTTAAAACTGCACCGCCAAAGCTCGGGGGAAGCACTCTGTAAAAAAAGGGAGATGTCCAGCAGGGAGGTTTCTGCCTTAGATGCTACTCTGGGTAAGGTCTTGTGCAGTCTTCAGTTTAACTGTCTCTAGAGCCATCTTTAGTTGGAAAGACATCGGCTTGCGCTATTTCAGCAGATGTGTTGTAACGATGTGAGAGGCCTGGGGGAAAAGGACTAAAGTGATTCAGTAATTAAGAGCATGGAACTAAAAAATCAGCACCCCCATCAGTCCATCGGTGGGTCTTTTGGGGGGTTGCTTTGAAAGACATCAGGAGGAACTTATCCAGGTGTGTGTAGTATTTTATTTTATTTTTTTTAGAGATTTTATGATTTGAGAGAGACTGTGCATGAGCAATGGTGGGCGGGGGTGGGGGACTAGAGGGGCAGAGGGAGAGGTAAGAGAGAATCCCAACCAGGCCCCACACCCAGTGTGGAGCCTGTCACAGGGCTTGGTCTCACTACACAGAGCTCAGGAGCTGAGCTGAAACCAAGAATTGGACCCTCAACCGACTGTGCGACCCAGGTGCCCCGTGTGTAGCATTTTAGAGAGACATGATGTTCTTGACTTCAGTGGTTCTCAGTGGGCTGGCCACAGAACTTGTAGAGCCCTGTGTAAAAAGAAAATGTGTGGCTCCCTTGTTCAAAAAGCAGGAAAAAAGCAATGTTAAAGGTACTAACATAAAAAGTTTCTCCTTCTATATTCTCTCCCTTGACTTGTCCTCATGTCTGCTATTCATATCGTTCTAAGTGAAGAGAAATTAAAAATTTAAGTAACTAGCATGATTTGTACTGTTTATATACTGTGCGAGACCAGTGTTAAATGCGAACATAAGAGCATTTGACACATCTGCAGAATTACTGAAATCACACACTTCGTATTTTGTAATTTGTATGTGCATATGTGTATTGTTCTTACCAGAACGTGAAAACACTGACCAAAACTAACTACTTTTATTCAGTTCTTGATACCTGCATTCTCTTAGTCTTTGTCTTACAGAAGGAAGGGCTGGCTCAAAGGACGGACTGAAAAGAAAAGAAAAAGAACCATGGGTTGCCCTGTCTTTCCTTTTCCTCCTGTGCCATTATTGTCACTGTCCATGGTCAGCTAATACAGGGAAGTAATAGGAGGAAGAGTGTATGATAAGATTCCTTGGTTGGTGGTGTTTCTTAGAAAGACATTGCTTTGTTTCTACGTATGCAAAGCGAGTTGTGGTTCCTTTCCATGGAAAGCATGGCTTCTGGGAGCTGTCAGCACCCAACCACCTGCTCAGTTGTCTTTGTAACACACTTACCTTGAACTAATCTTCCTGGACTCCCATGCATCATGAATCCACAGAAATTCTGTGCTCTTGGGTCATGGCAAACACTGTAAGAATGGTGGCCACACATACTAAACAGGATTTCCTCTGCTCACACGCATGCTCCATTTCCCCATTAGACCTCACTTACAAACCACAAGTTCAGAGTTAAATTAAGAATCTCAGAGTGATGACAGCACAGCATTAAACCAAGCATGGAGCATTTCTGAGCATGGGGTTCTGTGTGATGACACAGGTCACAAGTCCTTGAAGATTGCCCTGTTCTCAGAGGTCAAAGAGCACACTTTTAAGCCTGTTTCCCTCTGGTCCTAAAGACTCCCCTTCATTATCAAAGTTGGCAATGGGTCAGGTTTGTGTCTGGCATCCCAGGGACCCTCTCCTGGCCATCAGCACTGTTATTTTTGCCTTTCATACATTTTTTGAATCACTCTCTATTATCTCTGCCATTGCCTTGGTTCACATCCCTGTCAGCTCTTATGTAGATCCTGTGGTGTCTACGTGGGGTGTCTCTCCCGATCAAATGAGGGCCCCCAAATGTGGGGTGATGATTGGGTCAAAGCCAGTGGTGCAAGAATTCACCTGAGGCAGAACAAAGGAGATAGAAGTTTATTGAATATACTGCAGGGGGTTGGGGCGGCCAGGACAGTAGAGGAGAGAGACTGTCAGCAATGAGGCAGTGGGTGGAGGCTGTTTTTAAAGTGGGGAGATGAGGAGGTATGGTGCTGTATGGAATTCTCCCATTTTTGGCAACTGTGCCTAATTGTAAGTAGCCCATTGGTCAGTTAGGGCTGATGGATACATATATATTTTTAAAGATTGATTTATTTATTAGAGAGTTTGAGAGAGTGAGTGGGGCAGGGTGGGGGGCGGCTGGGGACGGGAGCAGAGGGAGAGAATCCCCAAGCCGACTCCTCGCTGAGCGCAGAGCCCGACGTGGGGCCGGATCTCAGGACCCGTGAGTCAGGCGCTTAACCGACCGAGTCACCCGGGTGCCCCAGGCCAATGGGTGTTTTGAGGTGGGTCACCTGAGGGCCTGTTTGTATTCAACCAGCGGGGGCGCTGTGGGCCCTTTCTATATTCCATTGCTCAAGCCTGTTGCCTAAAAGCAGTCCCTACACACCCTGCAGTTAGCTTCTTCCCTGTATTCTACGACACATTGCCAGACAAATCTTCCAAATATATTGGGTATGAGGCTACTCTGCCTGCCCCCAAAAGCTTTACTTGACCTCCTGTGGGCTATGGCTAACGGTGGGGTTTTTATACTGGTGGTCCTGGGATGGAGACTGCAGGGCGATAGGTTTGGCTTGACCTACACAGTATTTAAAGAAATTTAAGCCAATACTTAAAGTTTGGGAGATTTCACCTAATTGAAATCCAGATTTTAAAAACAGGAAATCTGGCTACTCTGGGCTCTTGTTTCCTTGTGTTGGGCTGATGCCCGTAGAGAACAGGAGGACCTGTGGACTTGGGAAAGAAGACATTTGGATTTACTTTTAGGGCAGATTGACTCATTGTTCTGGCAAAATCATCACTTTCACTTATGTAAATTTAAAGCAAGCATCTGCCTGTTGTCCTCAGGGAATGCTGATCTTTCAGTCTGAGAAGTTAAGTTCTCCACCTTCATAATGGAATGTATCCTTCGTAGCAGCCCTTGGTTACTTTTTTAGGAGACATATTTCTCAGGTCTCACCTGGTCAGCGTCATCACAGGTCACCTGGAGGTCACCTTGTGACCTCATCTGGTCTTGACCTTTTTTCCCACGCTTGTCTTCCCCTGCCCTGCTGGGCTGGGACCGCGGCTCTGCCCCTCTGGAGTGCTTTAAGTCAATCCCGCCTTTTCTCCCACTCCTGTTGGCTCTTCTCTTTGTTTGAACCATTCCTTCTCTTTCCTCCAGGCCCACTTGAAGCAGTTCAGGAAACCTTTGCTGAGAGCCTCTGTCAGAGCTCAGCGTGCAAACTGTGCTGGAGGCAGGTAATGAAATTTTTGGATTTTGAGATGCTCAAGTACCAAGTAGGTGGTGAGTTCAGGGTGTTCTTGAAGGTTCATTCCAGCCTGATGATTTTGAGATGTTCTAGTCTGTGCAGTGCCAGTGCCTATATATTGCCAGGCATTTGGTATCTAGCTCTTTTTTTTGAAATCGTATTTCGTGAAAGGAACTTGATTCGCACCCTCTCAGTGCACATTATAAGGGCAACACTAGCATCAGTCTCCATTTTACAGATGAGGAAACCGTTTTCTTCAAAACTGGCACTCCAGATAGCTTTCCACACCTGTGTCTTATTTCTTCAGATAGATTGTGTACTTGTCAAAGGCCACGACTGTGTTTTTGCCAGACTCTGTTATCGGTCATCATCCGTAAATGTTTACGTGCTGAGAGAAATGGTTTACTCGACCAGTGTGCGCCAAGGCCGACTTGACGAGGCTCCATGGGGGTGGGTGCAAAGGAGACTCAAGTCGAAAAGATGGGTGTGTCTCATAAGTTATACTGGAAGATAGGCCTCCTACCTGTGCACAGATACAGTACCGAGTTCTGGATCTCGAGCTCTGAAGTTAGATGGGCCTCGCTCTGTCTGTCTCCTCCTTTGTAAAATGCGGGTAAGGAGAGCATGTAATTTGCAGCAGTGGTTTTCAGCTGGGGTGATTTTTGCCCTGTGGGAGTCATTTGGCGATGTCAGGAAATCTTTATGTTACAACTGGGGATGGAGGGAGGACCGGCATTTAGTGAGTAGAGTCCAGGGATGCCGCTGAACGCCCTGCAGTGCAGGGGACAGAACAAGAAATTACAAAGAATTACACTGACAGGAGTGCTGAAGTTGAGAAACCCTGCCTCGTTGGTTTGTGAAGATGAAGGCAGTTAATGGATGCCATCTCAAAAGATTGTAAAATCAGCTTTTAGGGGGGTGACCCCCAAAAGGCTCAATTTCCGTGGCATCTGTGATTCTTGCTAAGGAAAACCCTTTATGATAAGGATTTTGCACTCTCCTGTTTAGAGGACTCACTGGAGAGACTGTTTGTGTTACATTGTGTACTAACATTAGCTGGCTGGATTTATGGGAGCTGTAAAAACAATTGTTAATTTTTAGGGTGTTCCTGGTAAACTTCCTGCTTGCTTAACCGGTTTGTTCTGTGGAGATAATTTTGGTGTGTGGGTTTAAATCCTCTGATGGAAAATGTTTTGGTTAATGAATTTCCAAAATATATTTTGACAAGTGGGAGATGAAAAGTTTTTTGTTTTCACATCAAGACACTTCATGTTTTTCTAGCCCTAGATTTAAAACAAAGCCTCTCTCCCCTCAGTTTACTGCCTTACCTGCCAGCTGCACCCATTTGGGTATTTGTGGGAGTGGTTTGGAGAGCTGTTGGATTTCCATCTATTCTTTGTTGGGTTTGCAGGGGAGATTGTTATTTAAATTTTTTTGTAATTATAAAAGTAATATGCACTTTATAGACGATTTTAGTAGTATAGAAAAACCATAAAGATGTAGTAAAAAAAAAAGTTATCAATAATCCTACCACACAAAGGTACAACTACGTTGCTGTGTTTCTGTCCATTTTTAAAATTTATACATTGTTTCCATATTTGAAATACTCTGAGTCTATGATTTGTTTCCCCCTTTTTATTTTACTTATTATTTTATTTGTCTTTCCCCACACTACAAAAATAACTACTATTTCTAAGGACTGTAAAATATTCCATCTAGGGATGTTTCATGATTAATCCGATTGCGGAGCCTGTTTTCAGTATTTGATGAACATCTTATGCCGTCAGCATTTTCTTTCAGATCATTTTTATTTTTATCATAGATGACCAGAAGTAGAACAAAAGGATGGGCATGCGTATGGATATCTTGATTGATATTGCTAATGGTTGCCAAAAACGTGTATACTGATTTTTGCCACCAGCAGCAGAGTGATAGTCTCATTTTAATAATATTTGACAATTTTCTAGGGGAAAAGATATTTCACTTTTCTTTTTTGTTTATTTGATATTAATGAGATCAAATATGTTTATATGACTGTTGACTGCATTTCCCGTTTAACAAACTGTTCATGAACTTTGCCCATTTATTTATTATTGGGGATTCATATTTTTCTCATTTGTCATAGACTATGTTATTAACCCTTATTAACCTTCTCTCACATATTTTGACCTAGTTTTTTTTTTCCTCTAATTTTCTATTCGGTTTGTCTTTCAATTTTGTTTTTAGTCGTATAGAAGTATAAAATTTTTATGTAGTCAGATCTTGATTTTTCTTCTTCATGGTCTTCAACCTTGCTTTGTGTTTACTGAAATGAACCCTTTTCTGTTCTGGAGGTCACTATACTGAATTGTCAATGTTTAAAATTCTGCCCCCACTCTGCACCACGATATAGTTTCCCAATGAGGATAAATGGGCCTCGAGTGCCTGATTGAATCTGGGCACCCACTTTGTACCATGAAAAAACCTCCCCATTTGTGTGTGTGTGGTGGGGGTGTGTGTGGGCGGGCATGAGCGAGTAGGGAAAGTTGATGAGAAAGGGTGGGGCTCCTATTGGGTCATGGCTTGTTTGGTCTTAATTTCCTTTCCCACAGGGTAGATGTGAGCTTCCCTGAAGGCAGGGGCTTCTATCTGTTCTTACAGGCCTGAGTAACTGGGACCAGCAGCTTGCCTAGCGAACTATGGCAGTGCCTGGCACGGAGCTGGCCATGACCATTCTTTTATTTCTCTAGTGCCGGAGAAGGTTCACTGAGTAGAGACTGTGGCCAAGTCCCCTCCAGTCCTTACCCCTTAAGTTTCATTCTCTTGGGCTCCAGACTCGGTGTTGCTCAGGCCTCATTAAGGTAATTCACTGCCATGTGGGTGGGTTTCCCCTGGTGCCATTCACCAGCTGAAGCTTGAAGAGAAAGGTAGTAATAGCAAATACAAATAGTGCTTACTTGTTTTGCAAAGTGCTTCGAGTACAGCTTTTTTATATGCTTCTCCCCTCAACCTTAGGAGGTTAAATACTATTTTCATCTCCATTAATTTGGAGGAAACCACCACTCAATAGAAGCAT
Organism: Eumetopias jubatus; assembly: GCF_037043125.1. Classification (NCBI taxonomy): domain Eukaryota; kingdom Metazoa; phylum Chordata; class Mammalia; order Carnivora; family Otariidae; genus Eumetopias; species Eumetopias jubatus. The sequence continues at coordinate 63,406,034 of NW_028274814.1, forward strand.
AATTAAAATCTAGAGCTTCAGACCCCAGAGCTGATCCTCTGTACTTAGGAAACAATTCCGTCGTTGTAATTTCTGATTGTAATTTCTTGGTGGTACTACTGGGCAGGAGGTAGCGGCAACTTTGGGTTTTGGAGTCAGGCATATCTTGGATGGAATCCCAATAGAGTCCTGTCTTAAGATTGTGACTTTGTGACTCGTCCAGCCTGAGCCGTGGTTTTCTTGTTTGTAAATGGAAACAACAGTGCCTACCTTGCAGGGATATGAGAAAGATTAAACTGAAGTTATATATACAAGATGCCTAGCACAGCACCTGGCTTACTCATTGCAGGAGCTCAGTAATGATTGCTGCCTAGTCTTAAAGCTAAAAATGCTTCTGTTCTTTTTTGTTAAAAAAAATTTTCAGAATAACTGGCAAACCTGCTCAGACTTGTGAAATTTTAGTAAATATTACTTATATTTCAGTGCAAGAAACATTTATCTGGCCTATTTATTATCCTTTTGAGTAGATGATTTTGTTTTCTGTTATGGATGTCAACTCCTACTCTGAAATCCTTCTGCTTGGAGAACTTTGTGGTGAATCCTCTGCCTAGGACTGTACTCACAGCCAAAATAAAACATGTTTTGTCTACATGTTTATGTAAAAAAGCACAGGCAGTTTTTTGGGAGGGCCATAACCTAGTCATTCCTTTACACATAGTTGAGATTTTTGGCATCATTCGTGTTACTTCTTACTTGCCCCATGTATCATAAACATTCAGGTAACAAAGCATTCTTAAAAAGGAAGTTGTAGGGACGCCTGGGTGGCTCAGTCATTTAAGCGTCTGCCTTCAGCTCAGGTCATGGTCCCAGGGTCCTGGGATCAAGTCCTTGGCTCAGGTCATGATCCCAGGGTCCTGGGATTGAGTCCTGCATTGGGCTCCTTGCGCAGTAGACAGTCTGCTTCTCCCTCTGCCTGCTCCTCCCCCTGCTTGTGTGCTCGTGCTCGCTCGCTCGCTCTCTTAAAAAAGAAAAACTTGTAGAAAATCATGAGCGAAGAGAAAGTTGCTTAAGTAACTCAGGAGAACAGTTGTTACTTAAATTTCCATTTTTCATACCATATATAAATTGAGTTGGATCTGATTGGTCCTTATGCTAGATTTTGTCATCCACATAAAAAGCCTCCACTAATATGAAATTCTGCCTAAAGAATTTCAACATGAGGATGGTCTTGCCATTTAACTTCTATTGTGTTTATTCAGATTTTCTTCACTTTAATAAATTGAGCCAAGTAATTATAAATGTTAACTTAGAGTTCTCTTATAATCCAATGCAGCCTTGTTTCTACGGAGTTAAAGATAATGCCCTTTGTCAATCTTCTTTAAAATGTGTCTTAAGTCTTCTTTCTTTTGTCCCTGAAGCCATGGTTGCATTTTCAACAATACACCATCTTAGTATTGGAATGGGGAAAGGTTAATGTGAGTGGGGCTTTATTGGGTTAATAACTAACCTCCTTGTTCTTATTCTGGGAAATTTGGTCTTTTGCCCACGGTTTTTCCATCTCCCATGGAATGGAGGAGACATGGTGGTAGGAATGGAGAGACAAAGATGGGAAAGTCTCTTTTTAATGTAATTTATAGAAGTTACATAAGTTAGAGTCATAAATTAGTTGCATTTTTATATAATTCATGCCATATGTATATGCTTTACATAACACATGGATACAGTTAAGTATCAATGATTAAGTGAAATTTACGTGATTTCTAAGTTCCTTGTGTCTAGAGTTCAAGGATCAAAGTGAATGAACTGTTGGCAAAATCTTGTGACTATTGTAAAGTGAGTGTAGGACTGGGTGTAAAACTGGGTGTAAAATGCTACACCCAGTTTTAATGGTAGGTAGGCAGTTGTTTTCCTAAAATTCAGGCCTAATGTTTGATTTCTTAATTTGCAGCCAAAGTGGACATTTGGGGGCAGAGGTGGGAGTGTTGATAATGGTGAAGAGAGTAGATTAAGCATGGAAGAATATAATCAATGCTGATATGACTATTAATTTACAGGATACAAAGGCCTAAAGACTGTCTGTGCTTTGTGATCTCGAGATAGCAATCTAGTTGGGCCCCCTGAGCCCATCACTTCAGCCAGATCGTTTTGGCACCAGCCCTCTGAAACAAAGCCTGAGAATGCAGAGAGTTTTACCAGGCATTTCTTGTTGCTGGCTGGTTGGCTTATGGAGTAAATAGAGTAATTAGCTCTCATTAGCACTCCCACAAGCTGTAATGCATCCACCTGAGGCGAAGAGACGCTTGCTTCTGTTCCTGAAAATGTGAAAATCCCCATCTGATCTCTTCGGTCTGAGCATTTTTGCACTGCAGAAACAGAATGCCAACTTGGCAAGAATAAAATCCACCAAGTGTCTCAAATGACAGTAGCAAATCCTACTGACCAGGGTGGAAGGCTTTCCTAAGAGCAATGACTGTGTCTAAGAAATCGGTGAGCCTTAGACAGCCTTCCCCCACCCCCCACCCCCGCCCCGCTTCTTGTGTGTTTGACTGACACGAACCAGGTTCGTTCAGAGATACTGAACTCTGGTGGTCCTCTAACTTGATCTCTTTTGCTTCTTGTCAGCTGTAGTTCAGAAGTTGTGGTATCAACAGAGTGTCTGGGTTGTTTCAAGTCTTTGAGAAAGAGAGAGCTCTGAGGGTGGTTTGTGGCCCTGTTCAGGACCACCAGCCGTGGATAGTCCTTGTTCCTCTGAAATACAGATCTGTAGTTATGAAGCTGGGGGCCAGAAGGCACATGGAGGAAGCAGACAGTCTTGAGGCTTTGTACACAATCCTGGAGAAATATATCGAAAAACTGCAAATTGGCGGATTTTATAGGAAAGAACCCTGAACCAAGAATCTGGCAATCTGATCCCAACATTGATTAGGTGTGTGATCCTGGGCATGAAAGTGAGCTAATAATACCAGCCCTGCCCTCAGAGGGAGAGCTGTGAGGGTCCAATGAGACATTGTGTAAAAAGCGATAAAACGTTAAGCAGGAGTGTGATTTTTAAGTTGAGTTTTTCATATGGAGTATATTATCTGCATTTTTAACATTCTGAACCCAAACCTTTGGTAATAAGATACAGACACTGTGCAAATACCTGCTATTGCTTGGACTTCTACTTTTGTGACATCCCTCAGTCTATCCTGGGCCCTCAACTGGGCTAGAGCCTGAATGACTGGTTGATGGATCCTCAAGGGTTCCTGGAAAGTGGTACTGCCTCCTGGGCAATGCTGTAGCAGTGGCTCTTGATTCTTGCTCAGGCCCGTCTGCCATCTGCTTTCTTGGGGATGCAATAATACTGCAAAGTCATCAATAACCTGTCAGCTCCACGAATTGTTCCCTCTTATTGAAAGTTTGAGATGCTGGGGATAAAGTGTTCAAGACTTCGTTTCCTACTTCTATGTAGAGCTGTGTAAGTAGCTTGAGACTGATTTCCTAGTATTTGAGGTCCTGAAGCAAGTATGCCTCATGTGGGGAGGGGCAGGCTTCATTGGCTAAGCTTGAAAACATCAGACCCGGCATCCCGTGATCCGGTGTCAGTTTTCAGTGCCACGTGATGTTGTGACGGGCACCTCACTAGCCTGGCAATGTCTCACCTTCCTTGCTTGTGAACCTGTGATATTCCTGGGCATTGTTTAACTCCTGTCCCTGTTGATTGCCTTGGGTTGGTATTCAGAAAGTGATCTGGGCTATCAAAAACGTGTAATTATTAAACCGAGTCATAACTATTTTTCAAAGATTGTTTTCGGCCTTCCTAGGACCTCTGATAGTATGTCGTGATAGAACATGTCCAGGGCCTATAACTTCCTCAGTAGAATTGAAAAAAATAACTTTCTACACTTAGAAAACAGCAAACAGCCTATCTTTGATGAGGTACACTGGACGCGTCCTGAGACCAGGAATTGGGTGCTGAGGGATTTTAGGGCTGAGGAAAAGGTAGTAGGATTCAGTGGAGGAGAAGCTGACCAGCAATGCAGTTGCAGCAGAGGCCCCAGCTGCCCTTATGGGGAGCTTTGGGGTTGGGATGGCCCCAGTGGAGGCAAGGGACTGGACCTTTGTATTCCTGAATCAGCCCATTGCTGGCAACTGGCCACCCCCTCTGGTGGCTTAACCTTGATGACACAGTGTCCTGCAGCTGGCTGGGGGCCTTCCCCTTGAGCTGTCAGCAGCCAGGATGAGTGCAGCTGGCTCCAAAAATGGGGTTTGGGTGAAGCACACCAATGTCTACTCCCCTGTCCCAAAGAAGGTAACCCCTTAAAAAAGAAACAAACAGTAATAGATGGCACCAAAATAGTGGCATATGTGGTCTCTTTATCTGCAAAGTCAGAAAGTTTGGATCCCTTAGCAAAACTGAAGGAAGAGGTCATACCTTTCTGTTAATGATAAACAGATCTCTAGCCTTTCAGAAATTTATGAGATACTTGGGTAATATTTACACCTGATTGTGGCGTAGCTGGGGCCAGCTTCTGTATGTGTGAAATGGCTGGCCTGTAATTGAGTGATTTTTGCCTAAGTATGAATTACTGCAAGTTTAGAATGTTAAACCTGTGTGTACAGAAATGCATTTGTTTCTGGAATATTCAAACTCACGTTGAATTTATAGGATTGGTGGGTCACCACCACAGAAGTCAGGCAAAGCAGGTTAAGGCACACAAACCATCAACCCCAGAACTTTCCAGGGGACCCTGCGGCTGGAGGGCAAATATGGGAGAGTTCTAGCCTCTGTTGAAGTTCCAGTCACCTGATAGGGCATTTTAATATGGTTGAGGATAATAATTTAGGAGTTATATTGCCAGAGGGTAAGTTAATGTGCTTTGAAAAAAGTGAACCAGTTTTCTGGCATTTCCAAAAGCCAGTTGTACTCAGCAAATGTCTGAAACTGTCTGAAATGGTCTGTGGTGTAAGTGGGATGGGTAAACAAGGCCAAAGCCACCCTACATCTTTTCCAACCTCAGATTAAGTCATATCTGCAATAGCAAACACAGTTCTTCCTCAATTTCTGCCTTTCTAGTGAGTGAAGGAGGCAGTGGGTTCTGCTGACCCATCATCTCAGTAGTCCAAGTGTGTTGTGGGGCCCGGAGGTAGGGATGTCTGATGATTTGGGCCTGGCACAGAGCAAAGGTGTGCATTCTGACCAGTGGACCTCCCTTCCCAGAGACTCCCCGTTCACTGCTACGTAACTCTTGTATTTTTTGCCTTGCCACTCAGGAGCTCCGAAATGCCAAGTCATGCAAGATGTTACTAACCTGTTTGTATTCCAAGTGTAGTGGAGAGATAAATAGGTCACTGTTCCTTACTCAGAAACTGAATAGCTCCAGCTGCCTTCATGGTAGGTTCTGTATTAGACACCCGTATCACCTCTCGGAGGGTTGTGGCGATTTGGTGATTGCACGTGAAGGAGGTGATCTGCCAGCCGGTTGATTGTATTGCCTGGAAAATGGGAGATGGCATAAAATAAGCTTTCAAGGTTTCCTCAGATGAGAAGGAAGTTAATGTAGCATAGTGACTCTGCCGCAGAGGATGGGCTGAGGTGAGTTTGTCGAACACGTGCTCCGTGTCTTCTTGAACTCTCCACTGGATGGTCTTTCTCGGTGTGATCCCTCGAGTGTCAGGTGATCTGATAGCGCAAGGAGCCGGCAAGGCAAGCCATAATGTGGTTCGTGTCTTCCTCCGGCTTGTCTATCTTTCTAACATGCCTACACATGTGCACTGGCATTCTGGAAAGTTCAGACGGGGAATCTCCAACCACGACTTTTCATTGTGACTCACATCTGCAAGGGATGAATCAAGAAGAGTTTCTTTGCCAAGAAGTGTGGTACTATGTAGGGAGAAGTAACTCAACTTCGAAGAACCAGAATTTTAAAAAAGGAAAAAGATGGAGGAAGCCTATCAAGAAAAGGGAAAACCGTGGGGTGATCTGGAGGGTGTTGCCTGGAGCTGTGGGAAATAAGTCAGGAATAAGAGAAACAGACGAAAGTCAAACAGAAAACATTGCCTGGGGGCGCCTGGGTGGCTCAGACCGTTAAGCATCTGCCTTCAGCTCAGGTCATGATCCTGAGGTCCTGGGATCGAGCCCCTCATCGGGCTCCCTGCTGAGCAGGGAGCCTGTTTCTCCTTCTCCCTCTGCCTGCTGCTCCCCCTGCTTGTACTCTCTCCCTGTCTGATAAAAAAATAAAAAATCTTAAAAAGAAAAGAAAAGAAAACATTGCCTGTTAGGGCTGCCCCGAGTCTGAGGACCAAAGCAGCACCAAGGGCCTTGGAAGTGCACTGCACAGAAAACCACCCCGCGCATCTACCTGCTTTTGCCTCTGTTCACCTGGAGCAAAAGAGTCTGACACACTCCTGGAGAGGATGCTGTTTGGTCATTTTGAAGGCCAGACCTCGAAGTGTGGGGGTGTCTTGCTTCCTTCTCGAGCTGATGTGGCATCACCAGCCTGAGAGAGGACACAGTGATTAAGGGCACAGGCCTGGGAACCACACAGACTTTTGCCACTTAGGTGTGACTTCAACCTGGGGACTCAGAAAACAGGCATGCAGATGAAACTGGTTGTATTTCATGGGGTTATGGCGAAAGGTTTAGCGGAACATAATGAAGTAAGTGCTTAAAACGAGGTAAGTGTTACCTGCCAGGAGTTGTTATGGGATTTGTAAAAGGCACCTTCCTACACTCTCTGGCCCCACTGTCACGCTTTGATCCTGAGCTTGGTCTCCGCAGGGAGTTAGACACTATCAGGGCTCTGCTGGGTTATTAAGAGCAGCGGCAGGGTCCTTGCCAAGGGCTCTGCGTGTCCATACGTTGCCCTTCCTGAGTGCTTAAACCCCTTGATCTCTTCTAGAGCCTTGATCTTTTCTCCAACAAGGACAACCACACACGTTGGCTTGGAATGGGTCTGGGCACTATTTTTAAATCTCCATGGATAATGGGTTGCTCTGTTAAATATATGTAAATATTCACCTCCTAAGCATCTTTTGTACACAAGACACTGGGCCCATAAGGGCGCAGGATGAAGTAGTATATTGGGGCTGCCTGCTGTGTGTTAGGGGTTTGCATGATTATGTTATTGTGCCTTCCCACAGCACTAAGAGAGGAAGGCGATATTGCCAGTTTTCCAGGGATTAAATAACTTGCTCAAGATCAGAGATAATACTCAGTTTCACTAAATGTAAGACATGTTCCAATTTCAGCAGTGTTGGAATGTGAAAAAATATCTTCCAATCAATGAAAGGTAGTAAATAGAAGAACCTAGATGTTCATTCCTGCCTAATTGCAAAGCTTGTGTCACACACAAGAACTTGCGGTCGATCTAGTTGGCGAAAATCAAACGAGCACAGATGAGAGGACACCTAATGTGTTAGGACTCGAAAGGGCAACAGTATAATAGTTGGTGTTTATTGACTACTTATGATGTGGCAGTGCTTTTATGTGCTCTAATTCATAAGAGCGTGGTGCTCTTTACAATTACTCTGGGGTGGATACTGTTATAGTCCCTTTCTCACAAACAAGGCAACGGAGATAGGTACTCTTATTCCCATTCAAATGAGAAAACTGACACACAGAAAATGTCCCAAGGTCACACGGCTAGTTCTAAAAATAAATTCTGTAACACGGTACTTAAGAGTTCAAGTTTATCTATAATCATGACAGATCTGGTTAAGGTTCCAGAAGAGTATAATCTGATAGAAGGCTGCTCATTGTCCTCTAGGAGCATCTGACCCAGACCTGCAGTCAGGAGGAATTCCCAAAGACAGTGAGTGGCACCTGAAAGAAAATGGGAATGTTTTTTCTCTCCATCCCTAGCTGCTGTGATGCTAAAAATAATCGTGGTCACCCTAGGTTAGGGACCCCTGCTAGTACCATCTTTCTGAACTGGCACTGGCGAGAGGGAACTGAGTTTATACATAAAGTTCCAAAGAGCACCTGACGTGGTTTAGAGGAACGTTGTAAATCAGACAGTTGTTTGGGGCCTAGGAGGATGGCTGCATGGATGATCTTGGAAATCCAAAAAAATCGGGGGGGAAATACTCTTTGATGACTTTTGTATTTGAAGTCACTTACAGATGAACAGCCAAGTATTCTTTTTACAGTTTTTATGTCATGTTCTGCCTTCTCAGGCCATGGGAGAGCCCCATCTGTGCTCATATGCTGGCTGGCCAAAATGTCTGTGGCAACTCAACTACTTGGCTTTCCATTTGTCTCTAATTCCTTTTATGGAATTAGTGATTTTTATCTCAAGTTGCTGTGTTGCTAAAAGATATGAAGATTGTGTATCAAGCTGCCATCTAGAAATAAGGCAGAATATTTTTAAGTGGATAGTTTTTCTGTCATTTAAGAATAAATTTTGACAGAATCTGGCGCCTAAGTAGACAGGTGTTAGAAGACAGTGAAGGAGCCTGCAGAACGTGGAATCCTAATTGCTGAGTAGCAGACTGCATTCCAGGTGTGTGTTTGCTTTCTCAGGACTGGCTGACCCACGGTTTCCTTATCTTTAGAAAAAAGGGGTAGGTAAGATATTCCCACATGTCTCTAAAATTCTTTTGACTCGTACATTTCTAATCCTAGCATGGCTTTTGTTCTGACTAAATCACCAGGGTGCCCGCCTCTAATGCCAAATGTTGAATTTTTGGTCTCTGACTTCTGCTGAATGAATCGAAATGAGTGGTGTATTTTCAATTTGGATCACCTGTGGATTGCATTTCAAAGGGAAAGTTTTTTTTTTAAGATTTTATTTTTTTATTTGCGTGCGCGAGTGAGAGAGAGCGCACTTGCGCACAAGCAGGGGGAGTGGCAGGCAGAGGGAGAGGGAGAAGCAGGCTCCCCGCTGAGCAGGGAGCCTTAGGAGCCCGACTCAGGGCTCGATCCCAGGACCTTGGGTCATGCCCTGAGCCAAAGGCAGATACTTAACTGACTGAGCAACACAGGCGCCCCCAATGGGAAAGTGTTGTGGACATTTTCCTTGCACGTCTTTTAAATAGACAGACTTACTGATAATGAAGAGAATTGAACTGTGGTAGGTTTTGGGTCATGGTGCCATTCTGCTGCCTTAATCCCTGACAGTCAAGCCCAGAGTCAGTGTCTCACTGAGTGGTTCTGAACTGTGGTCAGAACACTGACACTGTGTATAGGTTTACTGAAGGGGATGCCTGGAGCAGAGAACAACTGTTTGGGTTGCTTTGAGAGAGGCCCAGCCGTGGAGCTGTGGACATCGAGGCTGGGACTAAGGCTCAGATGAGGCTGAGGATGGGGGAGGAAAAGTGTATTCCTATCCAGCTCACTGAACCAGCAGTGGGATTCTAGCTGTGGTTCCCAGTCCATGTCTCACAGGGGAAAAAGGGTCTTCTTTCCTCTGGCTCAGAGCTGTCTGGTAACACTGAATTTAATCCGCTGTGGCCCGGCCCTGGTCACTGCCCTGGGTGGGGCCTACAGTGGATTTACAGTGCTATGAAGAGAGCAGAACTTCTTCAAGTGGATGACTGACAAGTCTGAGCTCGCCCTCCATAATGCTGCCTCTATCATCGCTGAGTCCAGCTGGGTTGGGGATTGTGCTCAGCGGGGCCCTGGGTGAATGCTGTTTTGTGCCCTGTTGTGTAGTGTCCTTCCACAGCCTTTTCTGGCTTACTGCTCTCTTAACTGTCCAGAGGCTGAAGGCCGTTGGCTGCCCTGCTGGAGAACCCATCTGCTTGTATGAGCTGACCTCATGGGTCGGCCTGCAGAAACCCAGGGGTGCTCAGGAAAGCTTTCTGTGAATGTGACCCAAAATACTGTAGAACATGTATTGGGAAAGCCTCTGGAGCTTGATGAGTTCTCACCAACGAGCCTTCATGTTCTGTGGCTAACTCTCTCGGGGTAATGGATTTCTGTGAATTGGTGATCTGTGAACTGAATAAAAAACCATTATTGTCTGCAGAGTTTGTCTGTGATAAGGAGAAAGGTCCCTAAGAAAATACATTGATCACTTTGGGCCTTAGGCTCAGAAACTCAACATGCACAAGTCTAGAGAGTACCATTCACATCATTCTTCTTGCTGGCCTTCATTGGATTCCCTTAGTCATTCTCCATACCTTTTGAGAACATTTTTGGGGAGATCCTCTATTAGGACAGGGAGATAGAGCTGGCTGAGGCCAATAATCGAGTAGTTCCTACTTCTGTTCTCTCCTCCAGGTCTTCAAATTGAACAACGAGAGAATACTTTCTGAATTCTATGTGTTATCTAAACAAATGATGGAAGAGGCACTTGATAAGCAACTCTTGCTTGTGCCTTGGATAAACCTGCTGTCTTACAGAACTGAATAGGACACAAAGAGGTGACTTTTGGGAATACCAGTGTTTCCACAATTTTGATACCAAGGGTGCTTAACAATTCCCGTCTGGTTAACATTCAGTGCTTAGATGTGTATTAATGGTAAATTACTTAAAACTGGCAACTTGTAGATATAAGCTGGCAGTCCTGTTAAGACTTCTGTTATATTCTGAAGATAACACATAGCCATGTACAATCAAGACAACTGAAGTAGAGATATCAATGCTGGTAGAGGTAGTGGTCATGCTCGGTCCAACAAAACAGTTGTGTGTGTGTGTGTGTGTGTGTGTTTGTTTGTTTTTTAAGATTTATTTATTTTAGAGGTGGTGGAGGGGGAGAGAGAGAGAGCAAACAGTGGGGAGGAGCAGAAGGAGAGGGAGAGAGAATCTTAAGCCGACTCCAAGCTAAGCCCAGACCCTGACAACAGGGCTTCATCTCATGACCCTGAAATCATGACCCGACTTGAAACCAAGAGTTGGTCCCTTAACCGACTGAGCCACCCATGTGTCCCTCAACAAAACAGGTTTTTAAATTAATGAATTAATTCATTAATTAAAAAGATTTTATTTGTGAGAGAGAGCGAGCACAAACAGGGGGAGCGGGAGAGGGAGAAGCAGGCTCCTCACCAAGCAGGGAGCCTGATGCAGGGCTCCATCCCAGGACCCTGGGATCATGACCTGAGCCAAAGGCAGAGGCAGACGCTTAACCAACTGAGCCACCCAGACACCCCCAACAAAACAGTTTTAAATGAATTATTCCTTTCTTACATATTGTCATTCAGATTTCTCAGTCTCTGCTTAAAATGATTGCTTTACGAAAACTGGTATTTTCTTTGGTTTAAAAAAAAAAAGATGTGCATTAGGAGGAAATGATTTGGAATTTCGAAGTGCTCACCACAGAGTTCATACTCAGCATTTTTATCAGAGATTGGGAGTTGTGGTTGAAACAAAGCTGGAAGAGACCACTGGTGACAGAATTCAGAAAATAACCCTTATGAGAGGACATGGTGAAGTGAAGTGGATAACTATTTTAATTAACAGGGCTATATGTTATGTTGTGAATTTACATTTAAAAACGTAACTAAAAGTGAAGATGACTTCGTTGGACAAATCCTTCCTGGGGGTTGTCGTTGAGCACAAATGTGTGATGTTCTGCTAACAGAGAGTTAAGGAAAGTTAACCTTACCATGTTTAGCAGATTTAATGGAAGTTAGTGTCCATTTTCCTGGAGAGAACATTCCCTTTGTGCTCCGTGTTGGAGATTCTTTTTTTTTTTTAATATTTTATTTTATTTACTTGACAGAGAGAAGGCGAGAGAGGGAACACAGTAGGAGGAGTGGGAGAGGGAGAAGGGAGAAGCAGGCTTCCCGTGGAGCAGGAAGCCCGATGCGGGACTCGATCCCAGGACCCCGGGATCATGACCTGAGCCGAAGGCAGACGCTTAACGACTGAGCCACCCAGGCGCCCCCGTGTTGGAGATTCTTGTGCTAGACTCCATACACTCCGTTTTAAGGAATGTTGCCAAGTTGGAAGGTTGCCAGTGTTAGGGTGGGGAGATAGTACGACCAGAGGTCTGAAAATTGTGACCTAATCAGAGTGGTTTGAAGGACTGGAGTTTGAAGTCCTGGGAAGTTAAGGGAGACAGGGCTGCGGCTATAAAACTTTTGTCAGCTTACCATGCAGAAGTATTGTTTTATCCCTGAGGACAGTCCTCATTGGAGATGAGGCTGGGATGGGGTGGGCAAAATGACTCAGGGAAGGCAGGCCCTTCCAGTAACTGAAGGGGTCTAGCCATTTCAAGGGGGTGAGAGGATTCATTGAGATGCGTCAGAAAATATCTAGACTTTGATAAGGTTCTATGATTTTGTAAAATAGCTGGTTCCTTCCGGTTCTTTTAAAAAATTGCTTTATTCAGGTGGAAGAAAGTCATCCCTCTTCCATGGCATAGGTTATAGAAAGTGCAACAACTGCTTGTTTCTGATGAGAACTGAGAAAGCTCTGGAAATGTCTCTTAACATGGCTTTTCTCATTCCTTATTTTTGCAGATCCTGTCAGGACTATAGATCCCTTATGCCTTTGTTTTGTTTTGTGTTTTACATGGGTGGGCTACATAAAAGTGACTAATTTATGCACAAAAGATTGCTACTGGTTCCCCCTCCCCCCCCCCATGGGCAAGCTAAGCCTTGTGTTCCTCTGCTCAGCAGAAATTGTGCTTTTCTGTGGAGGAAATCATAAATCAGGATTGAAGGCAAAAGATATTTTAACCCAAGTCTTCCCCCTTTCTCTAAGGAGTAACAGTCGCTTGACTATGAGATAGCACTGCAAAGACAGAATTAAACCTTTTTGCCTTTTGGCAAGCTTGTATTTTCACTGACTCACTCTTTTTAAGAAATACTATTTTGGGGGGGGGAAACACCTGTTTTATGTTAATTGTCCTGATCTCTATCTCCTGACTCCTGTGTATTTATTCTTTTAAGCATTTTCAGCACCATTTTACATAAGATTATGTAAATAGCCTTATGCTTGAAAGAGGCTGTGCATTGGGAAAAAAAATTTTGTCCATGTTAAACTTACATTTAGTGTTGGGGTGCCTGGCTGGCTCAGTCGGTGGAGGGTGTGACTCCTGATCTCACAATCGTGAGTTTGAGCCCCACGTTGGGGGTAGAGGTTACTGAAATAAGTAAAACTTCAAAATAAATAAACTTACATTTAGTGTTTAGAACTTAAATTGTGAGACTTAAGTTGAATTATGAGTAATGAATACAGAATATTTTGAAATTAGCGATTAGGCCACTGAATAAAACTGCTTCCTGAATATATCTGTTACTTTTGGAGTATTTTTTGGCATAATACCATGCTGGTTTTGAGTCATTTTGTTGTGGTTGATATGCTAGTTTCTGCTGGAGAAATGAAAGGTCTGGTACAGGTTTTTATTTCCTGCATGCCTAACTGTAAGGTTTCTGACCTACAGAAGGCTGATATGGACATCCCCATGGCCATCTGGGAGTGACAGAAAGCATTAACTTTCATTTCTGTATTTTAATGAAAGACCTAAATACTGGAACAAATGTTGTATGAGACTAATCTTTAACCGTGTTTCCATTCTCTGCCAATGGTAACATTTGTTATAACAGAGTGAAAAACCAGTTTTGGGATATCCCCCAAACAAACTTTGCTGGCAATCTCTAGAACATTGGTACCAGACTAGCTGTTGTGGGCTTCGCTTGCATGACTGGTTACACAGATTTTGTGAAAGATTTGGAGGAGGTTAGGTTTACAGGAGTTAGGAATTCAAAATGAAGTCTTCTGTTGATTGTTTCTTTCTCCCAAGAATTGAATGTTGTCCACAATAGAAATCGTTGTCATTTACTGAAGGAACAGGAACCTTCCATTCTGTCTAGATTTGTATTGTTTTGGAAGAGTTTTCTTCTTGCCTGCCACTCTTAGGCAAACGCAGCCCTGACATCTAGCCCTGACCAGGAGAAAGCCAGTCACAGAATAACTGATAAACCACCTGACCTCTCTGCTTTGTATCTCAAACTTGTTACTTCTTGGAATTGTTGGATTGTTGGAGGCTAATAAATTAATGTGTGTAGGCCTGCATTTCTAAGAAAAGTGATTATTTTACATTTCCTCTGGAATATATATTTGGAGGAAGGGGTGAGAGAGGGGTCAAGAGTCTTAAAAGCTCAAAGGCCCCATTTAGGTAACATACTCCCTCCCCGAAAACTCAACTTTGTCCGAGTGTTTACTGACTTGGCCAAGTGGCTTGGATTTTGTTTAATCTCAGAATCTGAAATTGCATCAAGTCATGTTATTTGATAATCCTCCATGACTGACTTAATATGTATTTTTAGGAAAGAGAAAAAGCAGCCTGCTTTAGACATCTCATAGCTTAAGTTATTTTTAAATTAATGAAGGAAAATATTTTCTCCTCTTGCTGAGCTTTTTTGTAAAGTCAAACTAAAGTTTTGAGGAGTAACATCATGGTAACAATACTTTTACAAGTAAGGTAATATAAGGAAATACAAGGAAAGGGAATCATCTGAAAAAATAAAACATGAAGGTGGTAACCCAGTACCTAAAACGTCTGTAGAATTACTTGATGTAGATTTTTACATGGGTATATTTGCTACTTATAAGAGCTCTTTCTTTTGAATACTCATATTACTTTTATGGTTAGGTCAGTTCACAAAAAGTTTCCAACACTGTAGACATATTACATTTTGTCTAAGTGCTAAATGCCCTCCTATATGTTTTATATGAAAAATGAGTAGTGCAAATTTATTGGAGACAAACCTGGAATTACTGGAATGTGAACTGCCTTCTTCTATTTCTAAGTGCTCAGGAAAGTTCTCTCTCCCCTACAGATTTCCAAATAGGTTCTCTAATTTTGTCTGTTTTGGGATAATCCTGTGTGCTGAGAATTACTCAGTTGTTTATAGGATTCCATTTTATGTTGAAGCTCTATTCCTTTATTTCCTGGAGTCAGTGTTTTGCATCAACATGGCCTTACCATGCTCCATATGACTTTGGGGTATTTGTGTACAACATATACATTCATGGGATTTTTGTAATGCAGTGGGTATGTTTGAGTGGAACTTGGCTCTTGGAATATTTTGGAATAAAATTATTAGGCATTTTATACTTTACAAATGCTTGATTAGCATGTGTACCTACTCTGTTTCTCATAGATTTGTCTTTTTCCTAAACACTTTCCTGGTGTTTCCAAGATTATTTGGTGTTTAGAACCAGTAACTGTGATTTTTATTTTTTATTTTATTTTTATTATTTTTTTAAAGATTTTATTTATTTGACAGAGACAGCGAGAGAGGGAACACAAGCAGGGGGAGTGGGAGAGGGAGAAGCAGGTTTCCCGCGGAGCAGGGAGCCCGATTTGGGGCTCGATCCCAGGACCCTGGGATCATGACCTGAGCCGAAGGCAGACGCTTAACGACTGAGCCACCCAGGTGCCCCGTAACTGTGATTTTTAAATGAACAGTGCTACTTCCAGTAATTAGATCGTACAACCAAGTATTGGGAGTGTTTATTTTCATTTTATCTCTCTCCTTCCCAGAATGGGAGCAGTACAGAAAAGTGGGAATATGTGTAGTTAAGCAGAATATTTGCATGTTATGTCTCACTATCGTATGTAGGTCAAGAACTATCTTACTTTTTGAGGGTGGTTGGGGGAAAGCATTTGAGTATGTACTCCTTGCCCTGCCTCCCACCCCCACACACAAACACCACACACAAACACAAACATGCTGCTCAGACTTGAATATGACCTATAAAATGTATATGTGTTTCATCTTCTGCAAAGCTTAAGTGTAAAGGATCATGTGTAGAGTACACTGTGTGGCCTCACAGTAAGGAAGCTGTGTTATTGTAAAATCTTATTAGCATCCCTAGAGGTAATAAGGTTAAGCTGATTAATCTCAACTTGCCATTAACCTGTTTTGCTGGATGTAACTCATAGCCATAACAATGATTTTTAAGCATCTACAAGTATGTATGAAAACCTTATTGGTGCTAAATACTAATAACAGTTTGTGTTAGCTTAGTTTTTTTTTTTTTTAATTAAAAACACTTTTTAAACTCTAAGATATTTCTCATGATTCCTGAGGTTTGAGGAATGTGATGGTTCAAGGGGGAAAAAAAAAAAAACCCACCCAATAATACAGTACCAGAACTCTCTGTTATTTTAAATTGGATCATAGGGATACCTATGGTATTTGAAAACCTAATCATAGTTATACCTCCCAGCATAATTATAAGCTCCTTTCCTCCCAGACATGAAAATTAAATGGTGAAATTTCTGTGCACACACACAGCCACGGTGTGGAACAAACCCTGCCATTTCTCTACACGAAAAATAAATGTAATGGGGCCAAGCTGACATTCGCTAGAGAGGACGCATCGGCCAGGAGATGGTAAGTTCTTTTATTCCTCCTCCTCAGAAAACAAGGCAGAAAAATTGTCCTTTAAACTAGAATGTCAAACGAAAGCCGCTGAGGCTTCCCTTAATGATTAAATGAAGTCTGTGTAATATTCTTCTCTGCCGAGAGAATTTGTATTGACATGATAGGTAAATATTACACACGGAAAGTTCTAGGTATTTGAATGTTTTCAAACTTTGTAGTCAGAAGTTTGTTCTTGTGTAAAATATATTATTTTTTTTAATCTTTGCAAATCCAGGATTTTTCCCCTCAATTCACAAGTAGCTGTCAGCCTGCATTTTAAGTTCAAAATTTTGGCTGTTTTAGATCACGACTAAAGAGGAAGAAAAGGTTTAAAGGAATAAAAAGGTTTGTCTGAGAGGTGAGTTCATAAAATCTCAGGGATGAATTAAATGCAAAGTTAGTCTGTTTTGGTGGTTTGGATTTGGTGTTCTTTACTGACAAGTGGATCCTGTCAGTTTGGGTTTTGGTAGTTAAGCTACATTAGCCTGGTATTCTCCTTGAGAGCGACTCGCAGAGGGTAGATGAAAGGAAACAGCCCAGGTTAACACATGAGCCACATCCAGTGCATGTTATGGCTTACTTGCACATATTAGCTGTTCCTTAAAGCATATTTGGTTGGTCTGTGCTTGGCGGTAATATGGGCAGAGACCACTCTGGGCTGGGGTGCTCTTACTATGAGCTGAGCTGAGTATTGACTGTTTTACTTGTATCCAGACAGCCAGATGAGGTGGGTACTAGTGTACCTCCACTGAAGGTAAATGTATGGAGGTGGACAGGTATCAGGCAACTTGAATGCATGCAAAATCAAAAACTAAATCCAGCCCTCCTGATCCAGAGCCAGACAACCTAACCATTTGTCCCAAGAGAACCACCCTTAGGGTCACTTTGATGCACTTAAAAACCAACTTGATATCCTATGCACTGAACCTTTTCTTTTTAAAATAATAAGTAAAACTAGAAAATGGAAATTTATAATCACCTCATCAGGAAGAAGTGATTATTCCTAGATTTGGTGTTTTGAACTTCAGTTCTCTATTTATGGATAAACAGTGCTGTTTTTCTTTTACGCAGAACTCTGATGGCTTTTCATCTCCCCCAGAAGGAAATCCCATCCAAAGTCTTTCCATGCGTTCTGCTTGGAATGCTTTCCCCCAGAGAATTGCCTCTCTCTCTCTCTCTCTCTCTCTCTCTCTCTCTCTCATTTTCTTCAGGACTGTGTTCTGATGGCACTACGTCAACTCACCTTTCCCCGACCAGCTTATATATAAAGTAACATCCCTCCTCTCTGAGCTCCCTCTTTCTTCACTCTGCTTCATTCTCTCCATGGTATTTTCACTGTCTCTTATATTTTCACTTGTTTATTTATCTGCCGTTTCTAGGCAGGGACTTTGTTCCGTTTATTGCTTTATGCCCAGCAACTAGACAAGTGTCTGGTACATAGCAGATGCTTTGTAAATAGTTGTTGAGTAAAAGAAATAAGTGAAAGCACGTGTGTGTGAACATGTACACTCCTGAGCACACACATACATGCACATTCTTTGATGTGGTATTTTGCTGCCTGCTTAGCATTAGGACTTGTAATCCCATGATATTGCTATTTTGTAATTTTTAAAGTTTTAAATTAATAAAATTAAGTTTTAATGTTTTAAAACCTCAGTTTGTCTTTTAAGTGGTAGTTGGGTTTGATTTTATGTTGTCCTTCACCTTTAATTTACAGAATCAATTAGTTGCTAAATCCTGTTGGGTTTCCTTCTGTTCTTCTTTAAACATCATTATTCCTTATTCCTATTACTACCACCAAAACCACTCTTTTTTTAAAAGTCATAATTGTGCCGTGCTTTCAGAAATATCAAAGGAAATGGGCTTTTTAAGATTGCTGAAACCAGATTTCATTCTGATTCTCCAACTTCCAGCTCTTGTGTTCCCAGGCTAGTTAACTTCTGAGCCATAGTTTTGTTGATTATGAAGGTGGTTATAATATTTATTCAGCAGTTATTTGCAGGTTTGATCAAAATAACTCTTGTAAAAGCAGTGCCAGTTCATTGTCATACTCTGAAAAATCCAGGTAGATTAGAATCTTTGGGTCAGCTCTTGTTTTCCACCTCAGAATACAAATGGATGTGGCAGGCATCTTTCGAAAGATGCCTGTCTTCTGGTTGTTCAGTCAAACGTTAGGTACTGCTCTGAAGGAGCTTTGCTGATGGAATTAAGGTCAGTAATGAGCTGACCTTCAGATCGAGAGGGTAGCCTTGATTATCCAGGTGGGCCTGAGGTAAGTAATTAACAAGCCTTTAAAAGTGGAAGATTCAGTCAGAGAGATGGGGCAGAGAGGGAGGCAGTGGAGGGAGGCCGAGAGACTAGAGCATGAGGGGAACTCACTCACCACTGCTGACTTTGAAGGAGGCTGCAAGCCACGTGGTCTCTAGACCAGTCCCCAGCCAGCAAGGGAGTGGGGACCTCAATCTTAGAGCCACATGGGATTAATGCTGCCAACAATCCAAATGAGCTCATCTCCAGAGACTCCAGAAGGGAACACAGCCCTGCCGCCACGTTGATTTCGGCCTCTGAAGCCTGGAGCAGGGACCCAGCTGCGCCCAGACTCCTGACCCAATGAAACTGTGAGATAACAAATAAGCGGTATCTTAGGCAGCCATGTCTGTGTTCATCTGTTGTGGCAGCAACAGAAAACTAATGCAGGGAGTTTGAGAAATAAGACCAATATTGGAAGGGCATTTGGGCATAGCTGCGGGGAAAGACATTTAACGACCTTCAGCCGGTCCTGAATAAACATTGCCTCGGAGGGCATTCTTCTCAGGGGTTCATCTGCTGGCAAGACTGGGAAACTTCCATGGAATCAGTGAATGCATCAGTGCTGGAGATAGAGGGACACTGATGCGTCTAATAGTCTAACTCTGCTTGGTCAGCAGCTTTTTCATCTTTGCACTTCCTCTTGACAAATGTACTACATGTTCTTGGATTAAAGTTTATCGTCTACACTTGATGTCCACCTTTTCAGGAAGGAAGTTTGGCTTCTGGCTGACATTTAGAAAGTGGACCTTAGGAATATTGCTGGAGATCTGGAATTCCTGTGTTCAGGAATACCCTTTTTTTTTTTTTTTAAGATTTTGTTTTTGAGGAATCTCTGCACCCTACATGCGGCTTGAGCTTACAATCTCGAGAGCGAGAGTTGCATGCTCTACCGACTGAGCGAGACCGGTGCCCCAAGGAACACCTTTATTAGATGTCTTTCTTGCCCTGCCCATCACCTTTCTTTGTCTACACACAGTATTTTCAGTCACTTCATAGAAGTTGAGTTTGGGTCTATAAGAAGAGAAAGAAACTTGCATGTTGTGGATAGCTGGGCCATTCTGGCTTCCCTCACCAGCTCGGGGACCCCTGCAGCCCTCAGCACACAAGATTCCCATTCAGCCTTTGATATAGTCATGCGTTAGTTCATGCCTGGGCCTTTGGGGCAGATCTTGTATCTTCAGGTCTGTACCCACCATACCTTTGGCTTTTTTTTTTTTAAGATTTTATTTATTTATTCATGAAAGACAGAGAGAGAGAGGGAGGGAGGCAGAAGGAGAAGCAGGCTCCCCGCAGAGCAGGGAGCCCGATGCGGGGCTCGATCCCAGGACTCCGGGATCATGACCTGAGCTGAAGGCAGACGCTTAACCTACTGAGCCACCCAGGCGCCCCATACCTTTGGCTTTTTAATAGCTGTCATGCAAAATGTTTTTACAGATTCTAGCTTCATCCATGTAATATTGATTTCTGTTAGCTATTTTTTTAACTTAATTCTTAAAACTCTTAAGTCACCAAAGCAGTTTGTGCTCATTGTGACATTCACATAACACCATAGTATTAAAAAATGAAAATCTCTTTTCCCTCACTCCTTTCTCATTTCTAATGGTCTGTAATGAACATAAATTAGAAATGGTTTGATTATCCTCCCAGACATGCCAGTGATCATACACACACACATAGGTATATCCAGAAATTTTTGTTGGCTTATGAAAATGTTTTCATACTGAATTTTTTTTGGGGGGGGCAGCTTTCTTTTGTTCCCCTCTAATGTTTTATAATGACAACATAGTTTTCCACTGGGTGGCTGTACTTTATTTATATTTAAATGGTTTCCAATTGCTACCTCTAAAATGTTGCAGTGTGCATCTAGGTACATAGATTGTTTTTTATAGTCTTACAAGTGGAGTTGCTGGGCAACATGGTATGTGTATTTAAATGTTGATAGATGCTGCCGAACTGTCACTCAATAAAGTGTATCAATTTTGCACTCCTTCCTATGATTTAGTGGATTCTCTGAATAACAATCTGGAAACTCTCACAGGTAGCTGGTTGCAAGGAGAGGAACTGGGTGTCTGGGGGCATAGGAGAGGGAAGGAGACTTAATTTTGAGAACAGCTTCTTTGCACCTTTTAAGTTTTGTGCCCTGAGCTTGGTGTTATCTGTATGAGAACAACCCAACAACACTGTGAGACTTTCTGTTTTCCCACACCTTTGCAGATATTGTGTTGTAGGCTTTGTGGTATGTGAAATAAAGGGTCTCATTTTGATTTACATTTCTTTGATTCTTAGAAAGGTTGCTTTAGCTTCATTTTATTAAAGTTTAAAAAATAAAAAAAGAATTATAAATGCATTCTCACTGTAAAGTACGTCACTCAAGCATTGCAGATGAAGCTCCAAGTTTCCCCCATCATTCAGCCCTTACTGTTCTCTCCTGAGAGCGTCCAGGTTATCAATCTGGGTGTAGCCGTGTAGAATTATTCTCTGCGTTTAATGCATTTTGTTTTGTGTGGGTGTTTCATTTAAACACAAAAGGACTTAGGGAGGGCCCTTTGGGGAGGGACTTAGGGAACCCAAAGGGACTTAGGGACTCAGGCACTTAGGGAACCCAAAGGTTCAGGCACTGGGCAAGCAGGCCATGAACACTGGCTTTCTTCCTTCCCTTATTACTCGCATTTGCTGTGTGAGACACTGAGAATTTGCTAAACTTTGAACTTTTGATCTCCTTCCTTCTTCAAACCTCGAGACAATGTGTACAGTCCTCTGCATATAAGGAGTGTACTTTTTATCTTCCAAATCATAACTAAGGATGTTTGAAGGGAAGTCGTGTGTAGTTTAAAAAATGGTCTTCCTCAACATTCACATGGCTCATTGCACAAAAATATAATTCTGTGAACCTATTTCATTATGATTTATGAAGTCTAGTCCTGTGTCCTCGTTTTTGTTTTTGTGTTTTCTTTTTTTCTTTCCATAAAAGAAAAATCTATTCTAGGTTATTTCTAAGAGTTGAATAGCAGGGAGATGAAGAAATACTAATGGTCAATTTTTGCAGGGCTAACTTTTCCCTTTTGTACTAATCCTACTTGCTTTTACTTTCCTCCCCAAGTCTCTCAGCCCTTCCACTTAGCCTCTGATGTGTGTCTCTCCTCTAATGTGTTTATATAGGTCTTTCCCTCCTCATCTGCTCTTGGCTCCTGGGATGTCTCCCAGGCCACCAGCACCTTCGGTCTCCTTACCCAGCCCCTCCCCCCCCCCAGCACCTTAGAACCTCTGTCTTCCTGTCTCCTGCCATGACTGCCTGGTGACCTCTGCTTCCAGGCTGTAGGGCACTGCCAGGCAAAGTGACGAATCACAGCTCCCTCCATCAGACTAATAGATAACAATCCTTTGATTATTCATCTCCCGCTGACTTCCTAACCATTTCCTTCCGTGAGTGTTACAATATTTTTTTACAGTTTCCAAGTCTCCATCTGTAGTCCCCACTTACTCTCTAAGGATGACATCATCGCTGCATTTTATTGAAAAGATCTGGGTCGGGGGTCACAAACTCCACTGCCAAGAGGTGCCATTAAAATTACCACAGTTTGTGTGGCCACCGGCGGGGGCGGTGGTACGCTGCAGGGGGCCAGCCACGCCTCGGGTGTGGGCAGCAGCTGTGGTTGTCCTGTCGAAGCTGGGCCAGGTGTTGCCCGTCTTCTGTGTTCCCCAGAATGATCAAATCTCTGGTTTTCTCAGTGAAATCTATACAAGCTCAAATCACCTTTTTTGAAACTCTCTGTAGGCCAACAAAACCGATCTGACAGCTACTCATCTTAATTTTTCAAGGTTTGCTTTCTTTTTTCACCCTCATGTTTTTGGTATTTTCGCTGGCCACCAGTGAAGAGACAAAGAGTCTCCAGGGTTAGCCCTTTTCTTTCTTGCCTCGGATGTTCACTTGTTTCCTCCCCACTCCCTTTTATTTGCATAAAAATATTCAGACTGTCCTTTCCTAAAAATAATGGGTACAGTAGTGCCCACTCATCCCCAGGCATACATCCCAAGACCGCCAGTGGATGCCTGAAACCACGATAGTACCGAAACCTGTATATGCGATGTTTTCTATATGCATACATACCTATGGTCACAGTATAATTCATAAGCTAGGCACAGTAAGAGATTAATAATAATAGCTAATAATTTGAGTGCCTGGATGGCTCAGTCAGTTAAGTGTCTGACCGCAATTTGAGCTCAGGTCAAGATCTCAGGGTCGTGAGATGGAACCCTGAGTCTGAGATGAGCTGGAGCCCTGAGTCTGAGTCGGGCCCTGAGTCTGAGTCGAGCTCCATGCTCAGCGGGGAGTCTGTTGAAGATTCTCTCTGTCCCCCTGCCCCTCCCCGCACTGATGCTGCACTCTCTCTCTAAAAAAGAATAATAACTAATAATAAAACAGGACAATTACGACAATATGCTGTAATAGAAGTTACATGGCTGTGGTCTCAAAGTATCTTATTAAACTGTAGTCCCCCTTCTTGTGATGATGTGAGATGATAAAATGCCTGTGTGATGAGATGAAGTGAGCTGAAGGCTCTGTGCGTCGTGACGTAGTGTTGGTCTACTGTTGACTTTCTGATCATACGTCAGGAGCATCACCTGCTTCTGGACCACTGGTGATCGGTGGTAACTGAAACCATGGAAAGCTAAATGGTTGCTAAGGCGAGACTACTGTATGCAACTCTTTCTTCAGTGCTCCTGCCTACACCCCCTCTTTTCTTTATTCTTTTATATTGAGTTATTAAATAAGGGGTCTATATTCATTGCCTTCACTTCTTCACTCATTCCTTTAACCTCCACAATCTATCTTTTGCCTTCCTGACTCCTGAGAAGCTCTTTCATGCTTTGGATCCTATGATTTGTCCTACCCTGAATAGTTTTCTCTGAACACTACTTCTCCATCTATTTGCACTTGCTGCATCCTACACGTACTACTTCTCCAAGATTCTCTCACTGGCCCTTTCTCCATACTCTTCCTGTTGGTGATGGTAGCCTGCTGTGTGTGTGCTGCTGGGACATCAAAGTGAACATATTCAGAGAGGATTCATTGTGTCACCTCTCTTCCAACCCAGCTCTTTGAACCGACTTAGTTTTGTTAATGGTGCCACTATTTTTCCAGACCTTTAGGCTCCAAACGCTGGAGCTGACTTTGAATTCTTTTCTCACTTCTATCATTTCAGTCACCAAGTCATATTCTCTCCATCCACAATAGAGCTGGTATTCATAGCGTGCTTTCTTCTGGACTTGACTCAGAGGTCCTTGACTTCTGAATCAGCAAACAGGTGGGCCCCTTGTCTCCCTTCACCTCCGTGCATGCATATTAATTTATATAAAACATGGCTCTGACTGTGCCACTCACTGGTTCAGAAAAACCTCAAAACCTCTCAATTACTTACCAAATCTAGTCCAGCCTCCTTACCATGACTCATCAAGGGCTTTTAGGATCTAGCCCCACTGGATCGTTCTAGCCTCCTTTCTCACTGTCCCTTCCTCTATCCTACGCTTGAGTGAGAGCTACTGCCCTTCCCTAAACACCCCCACACTTTGGTCCCCCTGCTCCTGTTTCCTTTGTCTGAAATTCTCTTTTTGCTTCTCCCAACCCTTCTTCCCCTGGCACGTGGAAACCCTACACATTGTCCAGTCTTTCATCTTACCTATTACCTCCTTTTTAAACAGCGCCCCTTATTTACTTTAAGTTATTTTTCTCACCTGATTTTTTTCCTAGCATTTCATTTGACCCTCTCATGGGACACTTATCATTATATTATGTTATATTACATTATGATCATTAGTAAACCTCTCTTCTCTTTTTTTTAAAGATTTTATTTATTTTTAAAGATTTTTTATTTATTTGAGAGAGAGAGAATGAGAGATAGAGAGCACGAGAGGAAAGAGGGTCAGAGGGAGAAGCAGACTCCCTGCCGAGCAGGGAGCCCGATGTGGGACTCGATCCCCAGACTCCAGGGTCATGACCTGAGCTGAAGGCAGTTGCTTAACCAACTGAGCCACCCAGGTGCCCAAGATTTTATTTATTTATTTGACAGAGAGATAACGAGAGCACAAGCAGGGGGAGTGGGAGAGGAAGAAGCAGGCTTCCCGCCGAGCAGGGAGCCCGATGCGGGACTCAATCCCAGGACCCTGGGATCATGACCTGAGCCGAAGGCAGACACTTAATGACTAAGCCACCCAGGTGTCCCACCTCTCTTCTCTCTTAATGGACTGCAGAGTTTTTTTTTCCAGAGACTGTGCCCTATTACTAATTTTTCATACCCCCCGCCCCCGAGCATGTGGCCCAGTGGTAGGCACTGAATACATACTTCAAATTGAAAACTCTTGGGATGCCTGGGTGGCTCAGTTGGTTAAACATCTGTTTTTGGTTCAGGTCATGATTTTGGAGTCCTGGGATCGAGCCCCGCATCAGGCACCCTGCTTGGTGGGGAGTCTGCTTCTCCCTCTGCCTCTGTTCCTCCCCACCACTGGTGCTCTCTCGCTCGCACTCTCCCTCCTTCAAATAAAATGAAATCTTTAAAAAAAAAAACTCAGGTTATTAATAATTAAAACATAAAACCATTGGATCCCCCCCCCCCCGCCTTAAACCCCACTAGATTAGAATTCATGAAGTTGCTGGTGCTAAATGCCAGGTTTGGTACATGGTAGGCCCTTAGTATAAGGAAAAAAAAAATCTCTCACTTGAATGCTTTTTAAACAGCCACGAAGTTTAGTTCTGTGACTGTTCAAGGACAGCTGATTCTCCTGCTGTTTGCAAAATATGGATGACATATTATCACACAGCAGGGGTAGTTTTTGTTCTGAAGTACCATTATAGATTATAGACAGAAGTTGTCAAGAGCACAGCTAAAGCAAAAAGTCTTTAGCGTAAAACTCAATTTAGAGTCGTCACTTAATGGGGGAAGAAAAAAGGCAGTACCTCAAAGTTGAGCTTTAGTTTTGAGAAGGAGAGTTTCACTTTTAATTAGGGATAATAATTTAAAAACAATGACAATCTTTTTTTTTTTGAGAGCTTAGTTGTGTATCAAGCTCTTTCTCTGAATTTATGTTGGATTCTCACACAGTAGGAATGGAGTATGTTATGTCCATTTTATGGATAAGGACTTTGAAGCACAGAAAAGTTAAGGAAGGTGATTGAAGACCACGCAGCTGGAGAGTGGTGGGGCTGGGATTCACCCCAACCTGCTTGCTCTGGAGCCCACCCTAACCTCTTTATAGTATCAAGGGGAGTTGGAAAGGGAAGGTCCGGAACATTTGTTACCTATGCCTGTTCCTGTGACCTAAATACTACTTTATAAGCCCAGGCCCCAACTTCTGTTCCTGTCCCAAAGATAATTTTAGAGCATCCTTAGAACTTGTCTCTCAGTTTGTTTTCCATATTACTGAAGGCCAGCGGAATAGAAAAGCATCCTGGTTTTGTTCAGCGCACTGCAGGATATCTATATCTATCAACAAGGGGCAGGAAAAAATTTAGCCACCTGAATTTTAAAGGTGAACTAAAACATGTTAAATTGTACCTGCCAATGCAGCCAGACTGTGGGATACTCTGCGCGACAAACAACCCAGTTTCTTCAACCTAGTAATTTGCAAGGAGAAAGAAAAGAAATGAAGGGGGAAACCTATAGATTAAAAAATTGTTTAAAAAAATTTTTTTTAAATACTTTGTTTATTTGAGAGAGAGAGAGCGAAAGAGCACAAGCAGGGGGAAGGGGCAGAGGGAGAGGGAGAAGCAGGCTTCCTGCTGAGCAGGGAGCCCGATGTGGGACTCGATCCCAGGACTCTGGGATCATGACCTGGGCTGAAGGCAGACGTTTAACCAACTGAGCCACCCAGGTGCCCCAGATTAAAAAATTCTTAACAGAACTATCAGCCAACCACAGTGGTGAACCCTGTTGAGAGCCTAATGCAAACAAGCAAATGGTTTTTTAAAATATGACTTTTATAAGACCTTTGGAAATGTGATCATTGATTGACTGGAAATGTGATGGTATTGAAATAGAAATTCCTCTTCCTAACAGTAAGAATTATTACTCATTTTATGATAATAGTCTTACAGTTATGTTCTCTTGTAGAGACATACTGAAATATTCATGGAAGAAATGATATCGTTTCTGGGACTTGCTTCAAGGTAATACGGGGGGTTTGGGTGGGAGAGAATTCAGATAGAACAAGATTGGCCATAAGGATTGATTATTGAAGCCGGTGATAGGTGCATGGCATTCATTGTGTTAATCCACTTATGTTTGTATACCTTTAAAATTTTCCATAATAAAAACTTTTGGGGGAAAAAAAAGCTATTTTTAAGTCCGAGGTGGGTTGTTTAGCCTCCTTGGGGCTAAAATCCTGGCTCAGTATTCAGATAGATATGGTCAGAACCCTGACCATAGATATAGATATTCAGTAGATATGGTCAGGACACCGAGACCCAAGATAAAGTTTATATCCCTTTATCATTATGGAGAAATTCCACATTATAAAAAAATTTTAAGGGCATTAGAAACAGTAACACTTGGCTTTAGTCTAGCTTTTATATCCCCTTAGGAGAAGACATTGAACAGATCCACAGTTGCCTCAAAACGCCAAAGCCCCTCTTTACGTCATGACGGAGGGCATTGGGTTCTGATGGGAAAGAGGAATCATCAGTGTTGGCCAGGCAATTAAACAGATGTAGCAAGAGTAAC
Source organism: Eumetopias jubatus (assembly GCF_037043125.1). NCBI lineage: Eukaryota > Metazoa > Chordata > Mammalia > Carnivora > Otariidae > Eumetopias > Eumetopias jubatus. The sequence continues at coordinate 63,433,342 of NW_028274814.1, forward strand.
ATTGGAAGATATTTCTTCGTGTTTTCTGCATCCTAGGGAGGTTTTGTTCTTAATCTCAGAAAGCACTTTTACGTTCTTTTTATTAGATGACTATATAAAATCAAGGTTTTTAGGGAAAAAGTACTTTTTCTAGTAACGACATGATGTATTGTGTACGATGGCTTAATCATGACGTGATTATGCTTATTCTCTCATTTCTGTAGGATATAAGGCTGCTCATCTGCTCATTAGCAAGCTCATCTCTTGTCAACCTCTTAAATTGTAAGGGTAAGGGTAGCAGAGGGGCCTCATTTTGCTTTGGAAGTAGATGTGATGCCCAGATGTCCTGGTATCACTGATGGCATGTGCACCTGGTTGGTCCCTTAGCCGTGTAGCCTTTGCCTTGCCAGCCTTTGGCATGTCGCAATTCCTCAGCCTCCTCATTCCACCCTCTCCTGAGCCTCTCCCATCTCTCAGACTCTTCCTTCCTTCCCAGACTTCTTTAATGGCTTTGCTCCCACGACCTATTCTGTTAATGCTAGTGCCCTTCCCATCAATCAGTCTTTATCAGGTATTCAATTCCCCAGTGCACTTATCAAAACTCAGCTTGTAAGTGACCACTTGTAAACAGATGAAGAAGCTCAGCCATGACTGAGCCCAGGCTCTTTGCTGAACTTTCCAGACCTGTTTTCCCAATTACCTTGTATGCATTTACCCTGTGGTTCCAGGGCATTGTGCTCTCAATGGATCAGAGTTTAATTATCATCCCCCCCCACACATGTGTTTTGTTTTCTGTTCTCTTCTGAATTCCCTGTCGCCACAAGTCAGAAACTATCGCATCATTGTTGATTTCTGCTCCTTCATGTCTGATAAGTGTCCTAAATGCTTTTCTCAGCTTTCCCGTCCCTCCCTCATCTCTGCTAGTTCACGCCTTCAGGAATCATAGCTGCGCCCCTTTTCCAAATTCATCCCCTGATATTGCTCAAAAAGAGCTTCTTGACATGCAAATGTGATTGTTTTCTCCTGCTTTAAAGCCTTCTGCAATATTCTAAACTTTTGAGCAGGGTACTGCTGTCATGAAATTTGTGAGCATCTCCTTCAGTATGTGTATATATATTATAAGTAACATACACATTTACTGCACTAATGTATTACATATTGTAAACACAAAAGTAGGAATTAAAAGGACATAAAAGTAATGTTTTAAAAATAATTTTATATTCATTAATATTCAGTCCTTTAGTTTTTGGCATTTTTTTCCCCAAGTCAATGATAATTTTGCGGAGAATAATATGATTGCATTTGCTTCCTTATTTTTAAAAATCTATTTCCATTTTGTGATACACTAATTTTAAGGTCTGTGTTGAGGTTCAGTTTATTTATATACTTATTTTTTTGTTGTTGTTATCACTGAAGAAGTTAATCTTAAGTATATGCAGATCCCAAGGGGAGACATGCAGTGTTCACTGCTTGTTCATTTTTATCCACCAGCTGCACAAAGGTTCAGTTGAAATCAGCCAGTAAATTGTAATCTAGTATAGTATTCAGAGTGGGTAAGAACAGACCTTCCATGGTTCTGTTGTCTAGATTAGAATCCTGTCTTGCTTATTTACTAGATTGGATAATTTGCTTAATCTCTCTGTCTCAGTTTCTGTATTATGAAGTGAGGTGATTATTACAGTCTCTCCATCAGGGATAGTGGTGAAGATTGAGTGATTAACACATATTGAGCACTGAGAACAGTGCCTGATCCATAAGCAGCAAGCCCTCAATAAGTGGTAGCTATTATTTTCCTCTTTAAGAAAGAATGGGAACATGCCGCATTTTCCTACTTTTAATAGGACTTCAAAAACTAAGGCTCTTAATTTTGTAAATTTTAAGGCAGATTAGAAACTTCTACATCTACATTTTTTTAGAGAGTACAGATAGGAAAGTTTTTATGGATGTGATATTATTTGGAGGAAATGACATAAGGATGGAAATATTTTCAAACTTCTATTTTCAAAATGTTTCTTTCAGAAACCTTTCTCACTATGACAGTGTCCTCTTTACTTTAGAGGAACAAGGGCTGCTGTATGGTTATGTAGTTTGAACAAGTAGAGGTGTCAGATTCACGAGTGTATGCTCACTTGTGCTTACGTTTTTGATGTTCTCATCCAGCTGTGGTTCCCGTAAACCACTTGTCCATTTCATGGGGGTCAGTTTGGTTTTATTATAATGATAACATCATCCATCCATCCATTTATGTGGGCACATGTAAGCTGTAATACTTTGCAGTCGTTGGAAGGACACAAGGAATGGAGGGTTGCCTCATGGCAATGGAGCTCCCAGGCTGCCTTCAGAGACTTCTTTTGTGTGACTAGCTGCCATCTGGACTGAGAGAGGATGTCACTGGCAATCCATTCATGAAATACTGGTAAAATTTGGTCTTCCTTCCTTCTTTAGAAATAGGAAGTCTGGTATTATCTACCATGCAATGGAAATAGTTGGCATGGCTGACCAACCACATCTTCCGGTCCAACTGCTGAGGGTGCCATGTTGGGCCATCACTCTGCTCTTGAACTCACTGCTTCTCGGTCTAGAAGCCTCTCCTCCGTATTCCCCACACGTTTCTCCTCCTCTGTTATTCCTATGTGTAGGTCTATATATTTTATATAGGGATAGAGTATAGATATTTTGAATTCTGTTGTTTTCACTTGAAAATGTATCAGACTATTTTGTTTCTCCATGGTCTTCAGTATGACAATCTGGATGGTTTCCTATTTTTGTTGCTTTGACATGCCAAGATGAATTAAACCATTCCACCATTCCTCTAACAGTGGATATTCAAGTATTTCCAGTTAGTTACTGTTATTTAGGATTCTGTCATGAACACCTTTTTGCATATTATTTTTTGCTTTAGGCACATTATTTCCTGCAGATAAATTCATTGGAGGAATTACTAACTCTTACTCTAATAAAGCTTAAATGCTTTCCTAAAAGATTCATATGAAATACAGTGCTGCTAACAATGGAAGATCAGCAATTTCACTACAACATTGAAACTGTGTTGTGGCTTTCTGTTTGTTTTGGTATACGTAAAATGGTAACTCAGGGCTGCTAAATGTGAATTTTGTTACCATTGCAAAGAAAATTTTTCCCATGTTTTTTTCTGTGAGACTGGGGTTTGGATTTGTTTTTCTTAAAAGTATAAAAACTTTAGGGCACCTGGGTGGAGGCAGTTGGTTGAGTGTCTGATACTTGATTTCTGCTCTGGTCATGGTGTTGGGGTTGTGGGATTGAGCCCTGCTTGGGGTTCTGTGCTCAGCAGGGAGTCTGCTTGACATTTTCTTTCTCTCTCCCTCTGCCCCTCCCTCTGCACGTAGGCGTGTGTACTCTCAAATCCTTAAAAAAAAAAAAAAAAGTTTAAACACTTAAGTTTGTGTTTTACATAGTACATAATAATCATTTCCTTTATCCTGGAGTTTCTGTTAACTTCTTTTATATTTTTTTAAAGATTTTATTTATTTAATTTTATTTTATTATGTTAGTCACCATACAGTACGTCATTAGTTTTTGATGTAGTGTTCCATGATTCATTGGTTTGCGTATAACACCCAGTGCTCCATGCAATACATGCCCTCCTTAATACCCGTCACCAGGCTAACACATCCCCCCACCCCCCCTCCCCTCTAAAACCCTCAGTTTGTTTCTCAGAGTCCACAGTCTCTCATGGTTCGTCTAAATTATTTATTTATTTAACAGAGAGCGACATAGCGAGAGAGAGAGAGAGAGAGAGAGAGAGAACACAAGCAGGGGGAGTGGGAGAGGGAGAGGGAGAAGCAGGCTTCCTGTGGAGCAGGGATCCTGATACGGGCCTCGATCCCAGGACCCTTGGATCATGACCTGAGCCGAAGGCAGACGCTTAACGACTGAGCCACCCAGGCACCCCTGTTAACTTCTTTAATAAAAAGATGGCTATAATATTATTTTGCCCATTTGTTGGATGGGAAACTTAAGTAACTTGATCATATAGCCAAAAATTTATGGACTTGTAATGTTAAAACTCAGGCTTATCTGTCCCATATTCTATACCCTTAGTCTTCATGCTCTGCTCCCTTTGGCAAAATAATCTTTATTGTAAAATTATAAGATACAGATAAGCAAAAAGGAAAATAAAACCACATTCATGCGAAATTCCGCCATACAGAGAATACCACTGTGAGCATGTTGGAGTATAATCACATATCTCAGAGGAGGGCAGGAGACCCTGACACAGACCCTGGGAGTGAGAGAAGGGTAAATGTGTATATACCTCTTCCTTCATCCCTATCTAATTAAAGATGTGGACTGGTAGACTGCTGTCGGCTCAGTGATGAAGAAGAAAGTGTTCAGAACCGGAGACTTTTTACCTTATGTATATATTTACAAAAAGGGGATCAATTAATAGATCATGAATGTCCTTCTGTGTTATTAACCATTGGTACTCACCTCGGCAACACTGGCCTGCTTAATCTGCCTAAGGGATAGACCTCAGTGGCACTATTGTTAGACATTTAGATTGTTGGTCTTGTAAATAACATTGTGAAAGTTATATATATGTATCATTTACTTATTTGTCCAATTATTTAGCTTAATTAATGTGGAATGCTGGGTCAAAGCTTTTAGATTTTTAGGGCTTTTGATGATCATTGCCAGTGCCATTCTACCCTTGAAGAAAGCATCTTCCCATTTGGCCCTGTTAAAATAAGAAAGAGGGGCAAGGAGGAGAGAGAGAGAGAGAGGAGAGAAGGATTTTTTTTTTTTTAATAATTTCTTATAATTCGCTAGCTTAATTCTTAGGAAGTCAGTCAGTCAGCCCACATGTATTTCTTTCTAAAACACACATGATGCAGAGATCATGGTCCTAGTCTCACAGTGAAAATAAATTTATTCTATGTGGGACAGTTTAAGGGAAAGAGTCCTTGCTGTTCTGCTGGGTCAGCAATGACCGAGTTTATAATAAGCCAACCCACTTTCCAGAGCTATGATGAGCTCTGTGGGGTATGTTGGTTCACAGAGTTCAATTGCCATGATAAAGCATTACATGCCAATGGACTAAAGTCATTGTTTGTATTCAAACAATTACTATACAAATTTCACATTAGTTCAGAATGCTCTTTCAGAATGCTTGTGGGATCAGAGTGGTTTGGCTTCGTATTTTTTGAGTGATATTTGCAGTAACACATTAGCTAATGATATAGGTGGAAGGACTTGGTTCTACAAGATTTCTTGGGTATGAAAGCCAAGATTTTAGGGCTGGTGCAATTGTTTCTCCTACACTTTCAATAGGGATAGAACATATTTCAGAACAATTATAGAATAGTTTTTCCCTCTGAGAACATAAACGACTGTAGTCAGCAATCTCCAATTTCTACAAAACTATGCCTGTGCTCCAAGAAATGTGTAAATAATGGGAATGTCTAAAGTTCCTGCCCAAAATTTAATTGAAATCAACTGTTTAAAACATTCTTAGGTAAATTTTACATTGTAGCTCATAATATTTGTTATATAAAGTTTGAATACATTGTTCTATAAAATTTTCATGATAGCCCATGAAGTATTTGCCACAAAGGAAATTGGTGTGTTAGGAAACTGAGCCATGTTCATTCCCTCCCCCCACCCTACTGTCTTATGTCACACACAACTGTGCATGTTTATTTTTATATAAAACTTTACAACAAGCCTTAATCATTTCAGTTAATTCAGTCAAAACTTTGAAAGAATAACAACTTTTAAATCCCAAAATTGCTTAGAATCTTTGAATTAGAATCTTTCTTTGGGAAATAAAAAAAATAATTTGCCAGCATTGGCAAAGAAAGCTGTGCATGAAAATGTTAAAGTTAAAAAGAAAAAAAGAAAACCAAGCCATTACCAAACACTACAAATATGATTGTGAAGCAACATGTTAAAGCCATGTGGGCTTTATTTGATGTAATATGTCAGTAGACATTGCAAATACTAAGATTTTGGAACCTTGAGGGAAATTTGACTACACTGAATTTGATTTTGGCCTAGAAAATGGGTTCACTGAGGACTTTGGGACATCAGAGATTATAAGATTATCCTTTCAGCTAGTATTTATCTTATGGTGCTTGGTATTGTGAGAACACTGTATGCGGTGCACTGAACCCTTTTCAAGCATAAGAGATGAATTCCAAGCCATTTGTCCAACCTCAGATTTGCAAATGTACTATAACATGTAATTTCTTCAACTCTCTAATGTCTGTTTTTTTGGCTAAGAGCCTTCACTGTCTTGTACTGCTTAACTTGATCTTTACTTCTATCATTAGCCCTAAGCCGTGAGCTTTTTTCTGACCATTCCAGAAAGAAGTAAGTTTTAAGTCTGTTCATATGAGTTCCTGTATTAGGCAGAACATGAAGCCGTGTCAGAAGACCGATGTTTGTGGTTGGCTGGGCCCCATGTAACTCACCAGACAGCCCACACTTATAATTTAAATTGCTTCTCAGCTCAACTAGCACTACTTGTCAGCGACCTTGAACCTAAAATTTGAAAATGCCAAGGGTCTATTTGAAAGAATCCATTCTTTGATAACAAAGTCTTATTGAGGAGGCAAAACATACTTCTGGAATATTTGAACAGTGATAATCAATATGTGATTAAATGCCCAAATGAATGAATAAGTTGAAACACTAAATCTTGTTGGCAATGAGAGAAGGGGAAGACTCCGTAGGGACATAACACGAAAGGTTTAATTATTTGAGCAAGACATGAGAACTGGATACAAATATGGTTTTGAGCATGGTTAGGCGTCAACCTAATTTACTTGATCGTAACTCCTACACGCTCTGTTTACAGTCTGAGGGAGCCAGGATTTTGGACTCAGGCCTATCTGGCCCTGAGGTGTGTGATGTAAACCTTTATCCCATATGGTTACCCCTCCAACTTTATAAACTCAACCATTCTGTCAGCTTCCCCCTTCCTTCAAGGTCCAACTCAGTGATGGCCTCTCTCTAACATCTTTTTAGATCCTGTAATCTACGTCCTGTAGCACTTTCACATCTTTAATTATACAACTTTATTTAGTCTTTTGTGTACCTCTTTCCCCTGAGGGATTGTGAGGATCCAGTCCTCACAGGAAGTACAAATTATATCCCATACTATTGAGCACAGAAATTTGGCCTGTACACTGGATGTGGTGTTGGGAGTAGAAGAGAAAATGGAGTAAAGAATGAGTGTGGTTCAGAAGCAGGAGTAGAGGTGATGTGTGAAGGAGAAACAGACTGTCCTTGTTACATGAAAGACCAAAAATAAAAGGAGGTAAGATTGGAAAAGTAGCTAAGGGATAAGAAGAGGAAGGTGTTAAATGTCAAAGTCAAGGATTTGGACTTGACTCTGCAGACATTACAAGCCAATGAAAGACTAGCTTGACTGAAAAAAAGGTTAAGACCATCTCTATCGAAATGGGAAGTTGGTGATGAGTAACTTAGCAGTATATTTTCCCCTTATTTTATTTGGATTGTATAAACCTGCCTTTCAGTCCAAAAGAGTACTGGGTCACATTTGGGTGACACATTTCCTCCAGACATCCTGGAGAACTTCAGGAAGTGGTGGGGATGATTCAGCAGGGGACGTCTTCCTGAACCATGCAGCGATCGGTATTTGGATAGAGTTATTCTTGCCAGGCTGTGAAGATGTCTTTCCATAATTTATGTGGATGCTCACTCAGCCTTTTCCCAGATGGAATCCAGGCAGAGGATAAGGCTAGATGGGAACAAATTTGGAAGATTTGGGGTCCCTGATAAGTCTTTTTCCTGAAGGCTTTCTGAGGGTCCTGAAGTGGCCTTAACTTACCAAGGGAAAGATAAGCATTGGTTAGTTAGTTTGGTTCTTTGATTACTTTGGTGAAAAAGAGTATTGTGGACGTTTATGTTCCTCATACTCCAGGGAAAGCTCTAATTTTAGAATCAGGAGAGTCTTACAAGTCTTTGGAAGTCCATTTATATTCTTATTTTAGGTACTTTGTCTTTAACTGTGCAGAGGTATACCTTACTACCTCTACTTGACATTCCTAACCTACAAACCTTTTGAGATTTCTTTTTATCATATGTAACTTTTATAAAATTAAAAGTGTTATTAGGATAGCATGGAGATTAATAATACGAGCTTTGCACCCAGATTTCCTGAGTTCTGATCCTGATTTTTCCACTTAATAGCAGTGTGACCTTGGGCAATTATTTAACTACTCTGCCTCCATTTCTTCATCTGTAATATGGGGATAATTATTTACTTTCCTTACTGCATTTTTACCAGAATTAGATGAATGCGTTGTTCATTTATTTAAAAGTAGAACTGTTAGAATAGTTCCTGGTACATAAGTTCCCAATAAATATTATCTATTGTATTATAAATGAGAAAATTAAAGCAGCTACAGGTTAAGTGACTTCGGAAGTTATCCAACAAGATGGCTAAACCAGGATTAGTGTTTATTTCAACATTTAGTCAACCGTGAGTGTATTTAACTGGTCCGCTGTGCTATACTGACGTAGAGACCAGAGGTCAGGAAACTTTTTCTTTAAATTTTTTTATTGTTAGTTAATCACCATACATTGCATCATTATTTTTTTTTAAATTTTTTATTGTTATGTTAATCACCATATATTACATCATTAGTTTTTGATGTAGTGTTCCATGATTCATTGTGTATAACACCCAGTGCGCCACACAGAACGTACCCTCTTTAATACCCACCACCAGACTAACCCATCTCCCACCCCCCTCCCCTCTAGAACCCTCAGTTTGTTTCACAGAGTCCATCGTCTCTCATGGTTCGTCTCCCCCACTGATTTATGCCCCCTTCATTCTTCCCCTCCTGCTATCTTCTTCTTTTTTTTTTTTTTTCTTAACATATATTGCATTATTTGTTTCAGAGGTACAGATCAGGAAACTTTTTCTTAAAGGGACAAATCAGTTAATAAATATTTTATACTTTGCAGGACTTAGAGTCTCTTCTGCAGCTACTCAACTCTCATTACGTCCTGTAGAAGCAGCTATAGACAATATATAAATGAATAGGTATGGGTGTGTTCCAGTAAAACTTTATTTACAAAAACAGGTTGCTGTTTTTTGCAGACCTCTGCTTCAGATACTTCAGTCATACCTGAGTAGAGACTTTGGATTCCATTTAGTTTAGTTTTTTTTTTTTTTTAAGATTTTTTTATTTATTCGTTAGAGAGCGAGAACGAGTGTGCACTCACGAGTGCCCCAGAGCATGAGCAGGGGGGAGGGGCGGGGGAGAGGGAGAAGCAGACTCCCTGCTGAGCGGAGAGCTGGACATGGGGCTTGATCCCGGGACCCCAGGAACATGACCTGAGCCTAAGGCAGACACCCAGACGCCCAACCGACTGAGCCACCCAGGTGCCCTGGATTCCATTTAGTTTTAAAGTATGAAATAGGTGTTATTATAATAAACAATACTTTCACCTCCAAATGATTACGTCTAACATGTTATTCTCACTTATGATGGTCATGCTTTAAAAGACCAAAGGGATTTAGAAAATAAGCAATAGTAGTAAATATGTTTTCCCATCTCAAAGGGATATACAGAAGTCACTTAATGGTTTGGAGGATTATTCTTAGAATTTGAAATCTGATTTGGGCAAGATGCTAAGGATTGTTTTATTAAATGGACACAAATAGCGGCGCCTGGGTGGCTCAGTCGGTTAAGCGTCTGCCTTTGGCTCAGGTCATGATCTCAGGGTCCTGGGATTGAGTCCCACATTGGGCTCCCTGCCCCGTGGGGAGTCTGCTTCTGCTCCCTCTGCTGTTTCCCCTGCTTGTGCTCTCTGGCTCTCTCTTTTCTGTCAAATAAATAAAATAAAATAAAACACAGAAATACAGACTTTTTTGTTGTTGTTAATTTTTGTGTAGGAAAAATGTGTGAGTCAAGTAACAGGCTATTTGTGATTATCCTTGTCATTACACAACAGGTTTTTCTGCTAGGAATGTTGTTTGAATGGGTTTGGATTTTTTGTGGCTTACTTTTCAGTTTAATAAAATGTTCTTTTTAAATTAAACTTGTCAGCGAACCTTTTTGTGAGTGGCTGTGTTGGTTAGTTCATATTTATAGCTTACGTCTGTTTCTGAGGAAATGACTAAAGTCTCTTGCATTCGATCAAAACTGTGTAACAAAGGACATCTTTGACTTACTCAAACAAGGCTCATGATGGAAACTCAAAAAATCTAATGGTTCATGTTTATAAAAATGTTTTTATGTATTCAGTCTTGGTCGGGCCAAATAATCAGAGCTCTGTGCTAAGGGAGGGATTGAAAATACTCAGTGTTTCTCAGTTGAATGGATTCCTCTGGAGCAAGTTCAGGCAACACTTTCTTACAAGTCTTTAACCTTTTTTATTGCACATGTTTAGAATTGGGTTTTATAGAATACAGGTATATATTTTTTCTTCTCTCTAAACCATTCCACGGATTTTCTCCATCCTCATCTGTATCCTGTAGGCCCTGACCTGTGTGACATCTAAACCTCGCACATGTGATTTCTAGCAAGGAGGCTGATGGGGATTGGAAAGGGGCCCCGGGGATGTAACTGACTCACAGAAATGCGCCGTGTCTCGATCCCTGTGGAGGTCCCTGTTTCCCCAGCTCTGGAATATCCTCAGGCTCTCCCCATCCTAGTCTTGTCCCCTCACTCTTGGTCCCTTCCTCCTGGCAATGTGGGCATCCTTCCTTCTGCTCTTCGCTCCAGGGCAAGAGATGAAGGCACAGGCTAGGCTCCTGCCTACGCAGACCGAGGTTGACCTGTGCTCTGGAACCCTGGCTAGAACTCACATTCCCCCACAAAGGCCCTGCTAGAAATGGTGGTTGGATTGTGCTGTGATTATTGTCCTAGATTAGTTATGTGACAAACCTACTGGAATTTTCTGTGCTGTTACTGTAATCGTTAATTTCAACCCTTTTATGAGCGCTCAAGGAAACCATTTCTCCAACCAAATCTCGGATCTAAGTCTAAGACAAGAGTGAAGTTTCTGTGCCGGCTGTCCCACGTCACTCCTCCTGCCTCCGTTCTCAGAAGCACCTATGGAGTAGGGTTCCTACCACTCACTTTGAAAACTCTTGATGAACATAACTCTTTATTTTTGGAGCACACGCTAGTCTTAAAATTGGGCTTGCCTGTGTATACCATTAATTGCTTAAGGTTCACTTGGACGGGTGCGTCTGTATGGGTTACATATGAAGCCAGCTTTAGGGGCAACCGAGTGGACAGTTGCTTACCTGAGTCTAGAGATTTAAGACAGCCTCTATCGCCCATTCATGCCTGCAATTCCATTGTCAGTAATGCATTTTATTTCTGTGTTAAGCACCTGCTTCTTTTGAAGCTCTTTTTTCGAAGGAAAATGTCCTTGGGAAAGATAGCCATTAAGCCACTTGAACCTTAGCACTGATCCTATTGTTTCCCTACATAATTAAACATCTGGGGTCACCGACTCCTCAAAGGGGTAGAGAGAGAAGGAAGGAGTTACACTGCTACATCATAATTTTGTCTGGGACTGGCTCTGACTATATACACATTTGATAACCCCATATGAGGTAGCATCTCTAGTATTTAACTTGAAGGTACTTTGCTTTCTTATTTAGGTGGAGGTAGTTATGAGGTATTTGAATAGTGAGCACCTCAAAAGGAATTTCTATTCCTAAATATTCCTTTCTACCAAAATATATTTTATTACTGTAATGGGGAGGATATACATGCCCATACATATAGTACTGGGATTTTTTTTTTTCCCCTGAGTATATGTTATTTACAAGAGGTAAGGAAATCAAGTCTAGTTGTAAGTCTAGAACATGGAGTGTATGAATCTCTACCATATTGTCTGCATATTGATTCTTTTATTGATTGATTTCCCCCTTCCTTTTGATTGATTGATTTTTTTTTGACCTTAATAACTAAATATTATAAAATTGTGGTTCGTTTATTTACTCAACAGACATTCATAGAGTGCCTAACATGGGGCAGGTACTTTGAGCTAGAAAAAGAAATGATGGTGGTTTTCTCCTGAAACTCAGGCTTCAAGGAATATTTGAGGTTGTCCAGCAACTGGGAACTAAGGAAGAAATAGAAGAAGGGCGTGCTGGGGGGAGGGGGGAGGAGAAGAAGGGGGAAGAAGGAAAGAAGGATAACTAGAAGAAAGTTAGTTAAATCTGTTAGTCCCTAACACATTGTCTTTTTCTTTTTTAATTTTTTAATTTTTAAAGATTTTATTCATTTGAGAGAGAAGAGGGAGAGAGAGAGAGCACAAGCAGGGGGAGCGGCAGGCAGAGGGAGGGGAAGAAGCAGACTTCCCCAGCTGAGCAGGGAGCCAGACATGGGGCTCAGTCCCAGAACCCCAGGATCATGACCTGAGCCAAAGGCAGACGCTTAACCGACTGAGCCACTCAGGCGCCCCCACATTTTCTTGTTTGTAATTACATACGTTACCTAGTATGATGCTCTCTGTTGCTTATAGAATAATTTATCATCTATAGGCTTTGTTTTTTTTTTCCTGGTGTGCTCTAATTTGAAATTAGTTTTAATTAACCTTTTTTATATTTGTTTCTTTTCAGTATAAAAGAATTTTATGGACCAGTTGGCTAATAAGTACATGGAAGTTTTGAAGAGCTGAAGAAAAAAATCAGCATTAGACTTGCTTTTAAAAATGTGAGTAAACTCTCTCCTTTCCATGGTTTATTTCTGACATCTTTGAAGCCTGCAGTTACCTTTCTGTATATTCAGTGTGTAAATTTTTTCCCAGTAGTAAAGTTCCTTGACTATGTTGGTCAACTCAGTAAGTCTATGAGAATTGATGACCCACCCCCCTCTTGAAAAGTTTAATTCTCGAAGTGCTATGACTAACATAAGTGACTGTAGAATTTAGACGTGTTGTGGCGGTCAGTGGGGCAAATCTATTTGGCATCGAGAAGAAAAACACAGACTAGGTAGCACATGAAAAGCACCACCCTCTTCTCAAATCCTTTATTTGTCCCTCAGACCATTTCAGTGCCACATCGAAGTCAATGAGAATTGAGTCAACCTGTTAATGACCCTAGAGGCTTAGAAAAATGAGATGTTTTCACATAAGCTTATTTACTCCCTTCCTCCTTGCTACTCTTGTTCAGTAATAATAATAGCACTTAACTATTTATTGAGCATCTGCTAAGTGACAAGTACTTGACTCCTTCAAGTCAATCAGTATTTATTCAACAAATATTTTTTCTGAGTGTCTGCAATGTGCCAGGCACTGCTCTGACACCTTGTATTATTGTCATGGCAACCTTGCAAGGTAGGAGTTAAGATTTCAGGGATCTACTTGAGGATCCTGAGGTTCAGAGAAAGGTAGGGAGTATGCTGACGGTCACACAACTGGTAAGTGGCAAAACCTAGAGTGTGACCACGGCGCCGACTTTTTCTCATTGGCCGTATCCTAAGTGGTGTTTAAAATGCTCTTCCTGGCCCTGCTTTTGGTAGGGAGACTGGAACCTTCTGGGTTGTATTCTTAATAGGAATATGATCCTAATCCTTCTAAACCTTGGCTGTAGTCACAACAAGGAAGGAAATTAGAGAAACATCCTCCCACATTTGAGAGGTAGCTTTGGTGCTTGGATGGGGAGTTAAGAGATATAGTGTCCAGTCCCAGCCCTTCCATGGATTTCCTGTGTGTCCTTGAGATAATTTAACGTACGTGGGAAACAATTACTTTTATTTATGCCAACTGAGGAGAGCAGACCAGAAATTCTCTGAGGTCTCTTTCAGTCAGCTTTTTATGGAGGAAAGTGCACAAATCATAAGTGAATGGCTTGATGGAATAATTGTCACAAAGTGGACACACCTTTGTAACAGCACCCAGATTAATGGAAAATTGCCAGCACCCCAGAACCCGCCGCCTCTAGTGCCCCTGGGAATAACCGATTGATTAGTTTTGCCTGTTTAAAAAAATCCATGTGAATAGAATCATATACTATATATTCCTTTGTGTCTGGCTGATTTTTCTTATTATATTTGTGAAATTTATCTACAGTAGTTACAGTATTGTTTTCCACTCTCCTTGCTGTCTCAGTATTCAGTTATGTATCTGTTTTACAGTTGCTGAACATTTCGGTAGTTATCCAGTTTGGATGAATAACAAATAACACTTCAGTGAATATTTTTGTGCCTGTCTTCTGGTGATGATTGTATTTTGTTTGTTCAGGGACTACTCAGTAATTTAGATTCTGCAAGATCCAGGGAGGGATGTTGGATGAAATAAATGTCTTTGAAGGCAGACACATTGATTTTAGGTAGCTAGCTGATTTGTCTGCCTCAGCCTGATCGTCTGAGCATGCTAGTCAGGAACAGAGGAAGATGTTTTCTCAGATTGCTCTTGAGGGTGTGGCCAGGTGGAACCTTCTCTGCTCTGTGTGTGGTGTGGGAGGCTTGCTCCCCTCGGAGCAAGGGCTCTGGATGGATACAGAAAGGGGTTACAGAGAGGAAGAGAAACTAGATCCAGAAGAGATAGACGTCTGGGCTACCCTAGAAATCATTAGGATATCTCATCAGCCAGATCAAGAGCTTGGAAAACTGACAACCCAGGGGAAGAATCTCGGCCGTGAGACCTAGAGAGTTTGTGGAGATGAATAAAGAAATAAATATTGATCCAGGCAGGCAGGCTGAATCTCAGAAGGAGCTCTCAAAGCATTTTCTGAACAAATTTACTCTGATTTTGTCAAATTTCTTTTTAAGTCTAATTTTCTTTTAAGGAAGCTTGGAAAAACCAGTCCCTAATGTATGAATCTTGAGCCAAGATGGACTTAATCAGTAGAATTACCAGACTGGGGGGGAGAAAATATGTATTTTCAAACAAGTATGGAGTGTGGGCCTGGGGGCCTTCCTATGTGACCATTCTGTGTTGAGGTCACAGCTCCACTGCTTTCTTTTCCCACGATCTCTCTGGATTAGCTTCTCCTCTGTAAAACAGGGATATTAATGTGCCGATCTGATAGGTTTGCTGAGACAGTTTGCTGCTGTAGCATCAGCACTGTGCTTTTGGGTGTGTTGCACTAGCACTAAAAATAATAGTCATTATTCCTACTATTTTTCTGAATCTTATTATTATGGATGTTGCCTGTTTGACTGTATTTATAGGAGTTTTCAGGTAATTTCTTTTAAAATATAAGACTAGTTTCTTTTTTAAGTATGGTGAAACTAATAAATATTTTCCTACTTGCCCCGCCTTAAGCTGAAATCAGAGGGAAGATGAAAGGAAACGTTTGTCCATGGGTTCTTGGCAGCCCCCCCCCCCCCAGGGTGAGTCAGTGAAGACACTCTTGGTTGTTGGAACTGCTTTACTCGGTTAGTTCAAGAAGAGGCCAGTGGAGCTGAGAGTCATGGGGAAGTCGGGTCATTTTGCACAAAGGAAAATCATAATTTTGTTTGAGAAGAACTGACTTAATTCTTGCCAGGCATTTTGCAAACAAGTTACTGGGGGGCTTTGGTGGGAGTCTCTGTGGGTGATTTACTTTTTTTTTTTTTTTTTTAAGATTTGATTTTATTTGAGAGAGAGAGACTGAGAGAACGAGTGGGAAGAGGGCAGAGTGGAGAAGCAGACTCCCCGCAGAGCAGGGAGCCCGATGCGGGACTCGATCCCAGGACCCTTGGATCATGACCTGAGCCGAAGGCTGATGCTTAACTGACTGAGCCACCCAGGTGCCCTCTGTGGGTGATTTACTATGCACCACCACACCCAGTATAGGGGACGCATCCTAACTGGTTGGGGTTGGTGAATCTATTCACCTGTTAGTGATTCTGAGCTAGCTGTTGGGGCACATGGTGTAGATTAAGCTCAATTTTGCCCTTGGTGAGATTATGATCAAACGAGTGAATAATCTAGTGTTCTGAAAAGAAAACTTTTAGAGTGACTTGAGCAAAGAGAACATTCTGAAATTCTAGTTCCGACTTTTCTACTAACTAGCTATGGCACTCCACTCTGTCATTTACCCTGGGCCTCAGTTTCTTTGTCTATCAAATTGGGAAGCTAGTTTAGATTGGCATTTTGAGGCAGAGCGCGGTTCTGTGAATTCTCTAAATGTAATACCTAGTTTTGGGTGTATTTGTGTTTTTCTAAGTGCTAGATTCTTTCACAGGTTCATCCTAAGCCAGAAGTTCCTTTGACTTCAGATTTGGGTACTTAGGAAAGTGGGTGAAGGAGTGGTTTCAAGATATGACCTAAGTTCACAAAATAGTTAATATCCACAGCAGATAAAAAATTAAATGACCGAAGTCTTGTGACTGACTTAAGGCTATATGAGTGTATCTAGATTTATTTTCACACCCAACATTTGCTTTAATGAGCTCTAATACACATGTTCTGTTCATTTAAGGGTGTGTATATTTACATATAAGCTGCATAAATAAATGTATTTAAATAAATGGCATAGCTGGATTACGAAAGCTGTGCTTGGCCTTCTCTCCTATCTCTGTTTAAATTCTCACGTCCCACATGACACAGTTGGGAGTGTCCCACCCCCCAAAATTGGATTTGTTTTGTTGATCCGGACATCAAAGCAAACATTAATTTAAAAACACTTGATAATTGTCATAGAAATGACATTGGATTAATAGAATAAGAATAATTAGCAAATCATGTTATTACTTATTACTTTTAAGTTCTGACCTCTGTCCTCTTATACGCAGGGGTATCTACATGAAGCTGATGCAGGAGGACATATAGGGAAGGATTAAACTAAAGACGTTGGGATGTTTGTACTTCCAGTCATTTAGATGTTCTGGCAGTTGGCAAACAGAAGAAATAGCATTTGCCTCAGAGCACAGGCGACACCCTTGTCTCTCCGTTGTGGTCACGGTTCTCGAGATCACGGGTGGTGGTGGCGAAAGCTGTCTGGTTCTGCTTTGGAGGCTGAGTGGACACAAGAGTGAGGTGGGGCCTCTGGTCTGGCTTTGTTGCTGCCTCCTCTCCAGGCAGAGGAAGGCGGTGGGACTCTCTGGGTCATTAGGCCTGCTTATGGCGTCACTCCACCTTGTCATGTAGTGGGTTTTTTTGGATTTTGTTTTGTTTTGTATTAGGTTTTATTTATTTACCTGAGAGAGAGAACGAGATCGAGAGAGAGCACAAGCACGGGGAGGGATAGAAGGAGAGAGAGAAGCAGACCCCCCACTGAGCAGGGAGCCCGACGCGGGGCTCGATCTCGGGACGGTGGGATCATGACCTGAGCCGAAGGCAGACGCTTCACCGACTGAGCCACCCAGGCTCCCTCATGTAGTGGGTTTTGAGCAGGCGTTTGGTGTCCCAAAGAAAAGCAACCCCCATAGCTCTGTTCCTTTGGGCTGTCTTTGTCCATACCCTGGTAATCTTTTTCACTTTAATCATCATACGGGGGTCAAAGTTTTCTGTCTCGCAACTGCCTTTTGGGGACCAAACATTCCCTATTCTAGGTAAATTCCTACTACACATTCTCAAAGTGCTGCTGGGGGTTGGTGATCTTACTTGGAATCGTGTCACATATGTGTTTTGTCTTGAGCTTTATTGGTTCATTATAACTTGAGGCAATCATGTAAATGAATTTCCATTATGAGACTTACAAAAGATTTTTTATTTCCATTTCCCCCCCCCTCTAGTCATCTCTCCCTCTTCTACCAAGTATCTAGGATCTCCTTTACAATCAAGGGGGGGTGTGGTTGGGCTTTTAGAACTCTGCCTTTAAGCAGATGCTTCCTTTGTGTGTGAGGGTGTGGATGGAGTTTGAGGGCGGCTTGAAGCTGTTTGCTCGACTGGGCCAAAGCCACAGCCGTCTTTTTATTCTCGGTTGCTTTGTTTTCTCCCCACCCCTTAGGAAACTGGCAGTTAGTGACTTTGATTTTTTTCCTCCTTGATACAGATATGCAAGGGTGCAACTGTAGACAGAGAAAAAGGAAATGTTTACACATTTAGCAAATAATCAAAATATGTGGAGGGTGTGTGTGCGCACATGCCTTTGGCTCTATAACGAGACAGGTGGTGTGTTGTTCATTCAAGTGCTATGCATGTACGTATTTAATTAGAAGCACTTAGCACTTCTGATAGTACTTAGGCATATAGTCTCAGCAGCTTTTTAAGAAGGAAGAGGGTCCGAGGGAACTTTGACTCCCCTGTAGTGGATCTGTGGGTTAATATTATGGCATTTTTTGAAAAGCATGGTTCTGGCCCCAGAATTTCAATCAGCCAAGGCTCTCCACGGTTTAGGGAGCAAGGACGTGGGAGAAGGGATTTCAGTAGTTCTTAAATCTATAATGTAGCAGTAGCTCAAGGCTTTGTGCATCATAATCAGTGAGGTGAGGCTGTGTCCCCAGGGTGTGTTGTGTGTTCCTTGAATGCCAAGATGCTGCCCTGTG
Organism: Eumetopias jubatus; assembly: GCF_037043125.1. Lineage (NCBI taxonomy): Eukaryota > Metazoa > Chordata > Mammalia > Carnivora > Otariidae > Eumetopias > Eumetopias jubatus. The sequence goes on from NW_028274814.1 coordinate 63,451,716, forward strand.
CTTGACAAGGTACAGCCCAGAGCTTGTTCAGTCAAGAGGAGACTTAAACTAGGGGTGTGGTAATTTACAGCCATTCTAGCAGGACCCATTAGTCTTTAGGCAAAAAATAAAACATGTTATCTCCTGAGATTATGGTAGCTTTCAGAGCTCGAAATAGCCTCGACAACTTCCTACGACCATTACCTTGAACTGAGGTATAATCCCTCACCAACGACTGATTTGTCAATACCATGCATTAATTATATTTATCTTCTGTGTTTTAGTTTGTACTTCAAAACACAAATTGTCACTGTACCATCAACTTTTCCTATTTTTATGTTTGTTTTTACTTTATTCCTTACCTTTGTGGTAGTGGTTCTGTGCTTGGTTTTAGATACATAGGCTATTTGATACTGTGATATTAAGAGATTTTAGAAGAAAAGGTCATCAGCTGTCTTTCTGGGCTATTCTGGGCATTTTGTCCTATATTTATTTTGGGTCCAGCTTTTCCTGCCCTTGATTTCTGATTAGCTGTTCCTCCTCCTTGCCTTGGCCTCTCATCTTGCTTGGAAGCTTTTCAATAGGTCTGAACTTGGATGACTGTTTTGTTAAACAAATAAACACGATGTCAACCTTGGCGGGGGGGGGGGGGGGGGGGGGAGGCGGGGAACACAGGATGGAACTTTCCACGAATGCTTCTGGTTCTAATGCATGGAATTTCTGGAGCCGGGTCGCCAGCTTCCAATAGGACGGTGTCCAGAAGTTGTTTCCTGCTCGAGGGGATTAGCTTTTACAAAGGGAAACGTGAATCCTGGGGCGTTCGCAGAAGTTTTGGATGATTTGTGGGATTTATAGTGTCTTGCAATTTGTAAATTTTTTTAAAATTAAAAAATGGATTATTTGCATAGAGAAGGGGGCTTTTTGGTTCTTCATAGTGGAAATGGGTCCTGAGTGAGGTCTGGTGTACAACACCCCTTTCTGAAACCTTGCACCCAGATGGAGCCTCTTGTGTTGTTGGGATAGTGAAAAAAACGACCGTCAAGCAGGAAATAAATGGCCTTCCGAGGAGTAGCAGACCTTCAAATGTAAGATTTCTCCCAGCAGAAAATAGTGACACCCCAAACACCTATTTACATTGACCCACCCACAGCAGCCCCTAGCCTGTTGGCCCTTTCTCTGGTCTCCCCTTGTTAGCCAGAGCAGCAAGCACTTCTCTGGGAGTCTCGGTCCGAGTGATTCTAGAGGGACAGAAAATACCCACTAATTCTACCCGAGTGTTGTAGGATTCAGAATGTGGTTTCCTTTTCCTCCCTTTGTGGCCCTCCTGAATCCTCAGAAGGTGGCGCTGAAAAAAATCGGTGTGTTATGTGTGGTTGGTTGGTTGTACTCTTTACTTGATAGAATACAGTCGATTCTTGTTATTTGTAGTAGTTACATTCTATAAAGTCACCGCAAATACTGAGTTAGTGAATACTGAACCATTGACCCTAGGGGATATATACGCTTAGGTTCCTGTGAGCCTCTGTCACAACATTTTCTCAGTTGATCAATACATAGCCTTGTATCTTTTTTCTTGTTGTTTTAAAGATTTTACTTATTTATTTGAGAGAGAGACAGAGAGAGATGATGAGCAGCGGGGAGGAGTAGAGGGAGAAGCAGACTCCCCGCTGAGCAGGGAGCCTGATGTGGGACTCGATCTCAGGACCCTGGGATCACGACCTGAGCTGAAGGCAGACGCTTAACTGACTGAGCCACCCAGGCGCCCTGCATAGCCTTGTTTCTGTTTTTTTAAGTCACCTTATTTAATATCATTGATTCATTAGCACTGAACTCACAATCAACAGCGCTGTAACCCATGCCTGAACAGAGCTTATCTAACGTGTTTATAGTATAGTATGAAATACGTGTTTACAGTATGAATGCTGATCTGAAACAAGGCAGAGCATTGCTTTGTTCCGCCTCAGCTGGGACCATGCTCACAGGCCACTCAAATGTTTTGCTGCTCTGTGCATGTCCGTGAATGTCCATTGAAAACACCGCTCATACTGATTTTGGGGTTGCAAATGAATTTTAGCGAGTGGGCACATCCACAAATACCTATTATGTAACATAAGCAAAGTAATCCCAATTATTGCGGCAGGAACCCTTTTCAGTCCAGCTCTGTAGTTCATGTACCAAACCAATCATTTAAGATAAAAAATTGAGTTACAAGTTGGTATTGTGACCATTATCCAGAACACATTTTTAAACAGCCTCGTGTAAGATGAAGACCATTACGGACAGCTTGCCCAGTTGGTCATTCCTGTTGTTGAGCAAATGACAACACCTCTGCCAGGCTTTGAACACCTAGAGGAAAGGAACAATGTCTTGTGTATCCCCCTGTCCTTGGCCTGGAAGGTGATAATGGCCAGCACATGGTGGAACCCCAGTGAGGGAAGGCTACTAAAATGAATGGATGAATGAAAGAGCAAGGAGAAGTCTGCTTGGTAATGCCTGATAGTCTACTTCAGGGCACCTGAAGAGTATGATGCATCTTTTCAGCTTAGATAACGTCCTGTCTCCTGCGTTTATTAAATTAACTCATGTAAATGCTTACTAATTGTCAGAGAAAACAGTGTCTGGGAGCTGATGCAGCACGGAGGGTGTTGCAGCTGGCCTGAGAGAGGAACAGCAGGACCGCCAACCATACTGAGAAAACTGCTTAAGGACTAAAACTGCATTTTAGTCCTTCCATCTCACCACGCAGCCTGGCTGGCCGTTTTTTCTTTTCTTTTTTGCTCTTACTCCTACTGCCAACTTCTCTTCAGGCCCACTGCCACACTGCTGTGATTAGAAACCTTTCTAGAACGTGGATTTAATCATCTCAATAGCTTGCTTCAAAATCCCATTCTCCCCAGAAGATACAATTCAGAACTCCTTCGTGATCTGGCTTCCATCCCGGCACACTTCCGATTTTTGTCCCTTACCACCCTGTGCTCAAGCAAAACTGCACTTTGCACGGTTTGCCACGCATGCCTTTTAGGACTTTCGCTTTTGCATAGGCTGTTCCCTTTGCCCGTGTTGTCTGCTCCTTCTCCCAGATCTTCCCCTTTGCTGTGTCTGGCAAGATGCCCATCCCCCCGACAAGTACGAATCCTTCAAGGGAGGGGTCTATCAACCATCTTGGTGCGCAGCCTCTAGCATGTTATGTTCCGTAAATGTATTTGAATGGGTGAACGAATCTAAACATTATCTGGAGGATTTGGAAATATGAAGACTTAAAAAAAAATCTTTTTGAAAAAAGGGAAGGTAGAGTATCAGTTTCTACTCAGACAAATAGAAAGATGTGACCGTTCACTAGCTTTGTCTGTTATACAAAACTGAGCTTTTCCACTCAGGAAACATCTACACTACGCCACGCTCCCTGGCCCCCAATATAAATATCCAAGGACTAGACTTAATTAAAGTAGAAGCTAGTTAAATTTTATATGAGAGGAAATGGCATGCAATTTCAGATATTATCTGTTTCAATTATTTCCTGCAGATAACCATTCATTTCACCATTTCATGGAGCTACCATGTCCAAGAAACTGGGCCAGGGGCTTTGGAGCATGAAAAGATAAGATAAGAAGAACACAGGGGCTTTTGTCTAGCGGGAGAGAAAGACAGGGCAGCACATTTCTGTAAAACAGGATAAAACGTACACGTATTACAGGGAGTGCTGTGGTAGCACAGAGGAAGGTGAGATTATTTCTAGCCTGCTCACTCCCGTAGAAGAGCTTGAATTTATTTTTTTTAAAGATTTTAATATTTATTTATTTGAGAGAGAGAATGAGAGAGAGAGAGAGAGAGAGCATGAGGTGGGGGAGGGTCAGAGGGAGAAGCGGACTCACTGCTGAGCAGGGAGCCCGATGTGGGACTTGATCCCGGGACTCCAGGATCATGACCTGAGCCGAAGGCAGTCGCTTAACCAACTGAGCCACCCAGGTGCCCCGAAGAGCTTGAATTTAACATGAACCTTGAAAGGGTGCATTTAGGAGTCGGTAGGTAGCAGGGCAGACTAACATGGTTAGGGCATTTGCAAAGAGAGGGGACAGTATAAGCAAAGCACTAGGGCAGAAAAGTACAAGGTATGAGGCGCAAGTGCAGAGCATTATAAAATAAGACTGGAAGGGCGCCTGGGTGGCTCAGTCGGTTAAGCGACTACCTTCGGCTCAGGTCATGATCCTGGAGTCCGGGGATCGAGTCCCGTATCGGGCTCCCTGCTCAGCGGGGAGTCTCCTTCTCCCTCTGACCCTCTTCCCTCTCGTGCTCTCTATCTCTCATTCTCTCTCTCTCTCAAATAAATAAATAAAATCTTTAAAAAAAAAAATAAGACTGGAAAAGTACATTGGGATTTGATTTTAGAGAGATTTAATGACAGTTTGCTTGGACCTAATTCTGTAGGCATAAGGAGCTGTGGCAGATTTTTAACAGGAAGATTTTAAAAAGGAAATATGTGACAGCAACTAGCAGCAGCTAAAATTTGTAAGCACATATTGCATGCCAGGCACTTTTTCTAAACCCTCACCACAACACTTTGAGATTAGTACTACTAGGCTCATATTTTATAGATAAAATGGAAAGCCCAGAGAGGTTAAGTAACTTCCCAGCGTCCACAGCAAATAAGAGGTAGACCTGGGACTTGAAGCCAGGAAGTTTTATTTGAGAAATTTGGGTTTTGAACCTGGTATTGACGAATAGGATTCAAGGAGTCTCTGAGCTTTCTGAATTATTTGCGAAGTGTTAATATATGTGAATGTCTGATTTGTTTAAGGAAAATCTATAGCTTTAATCCTGTAAGAGGACTACACCAAAAAATGTTAATAAGGACTCTAGAAGCACCCTGTTTTGCTCTCACAAGTTCCCTGGTATATTCAGTGCATTATATGGTGATTGTATGCTTATGCTGCTTGTTAGGTTTGAAAAATCAAAACACTCTCTCACTGCTGAAAATAAAAGGAAATGTTGAAAACAGTCTGCAAGAATTAGTACTATAAAGTGGCAGGCTGTTCCTTGATTTGTGAAAAACAGAAAATGTCCAAGAAGGTCTTTTTTGAAGGTAAACATGAGCTATCCAGGCCTTGGGACTTTTGTGATAACTTGAACGAGAAGAGAGCCTAGCTCTCCATTTGGCAAAAGTTATTCTTTTAAATTTCAACAAAAGCTAAATAAACTCCTGAAATCTGAAAGTGTTTAAAAAATGCCTATATGCTAGTCTGCTTTCAACTGGATCAACTTACAGGTAGAGGGACTTGTGGGATGAATATTTATTAACCCATGAGACTGAAAATTCCTTGCAGCCTGTGGTGAATCGAAAGGCAGGTGCCAGTATGAATGAATGAATCCAGATTAGAGAACTGCCTAGCCTATATCATTTGAGAACTCAATACCTAAGTTTCATTTAAAGATTTTAATGCTTTAAATATGTACATCTTTAAGATACTATTATCACACAAGTATAGCAAATATAGTATTTTATTTTCATAGCAAAGTTCTGGATTCCCTGCTTACCGGAGTTTTTCTTAATATTTTTCCCATCTTTGTTTCTCATTTTCTATTTTATATTTTTTTCCTGGTCCATTTGAAAATAAGTTACCAACACCGTGATGCTTCACTCTTAATTTCCTAAGAACCAAGGACATTGTTTTACGTAGCCATAATAGCCTTACTATTCACAATAAAATGATCTAAGATACAGTCCATATTCAGATTTGTCCACCTATTAAAAATTTTTTTATCATAGTTTTGAGAACTTGATGAACGATTCATTGAAGGATTATCAATAGCAATTGGTCGTCATGTCTCTTTGGTCTCCTTTGTGAATTGTCTGGTCTCCTTGACTTTTTTCTCTTACTTGGTATTTCATGATGTTAACATGTTTGAAAAGTCTCAGGCGGTTGTCTAGAAGAATTTCTTATATTCTGGATTCATCTGACTGTTGGATTCCTCATGGTGAGATTCAGGGTAAACACACAGTGCTAACAGAAGGTACATGCATGATGTTGGTTCGGCTGAATTGAATCATTTGGTTAGTTAAGCTGGTGTTCACCAGTTCTCTCCATTGTAAAGGTACCTAATCCCTGTGATAACTAATAAATAGTCTGCCGGGTAGTTCCCCGAGACCATATACTTGCCTTGTTCTCTAAGAGCCCATTCACCCAATGGTTTTAGCATTTAATTTTTTTAAAGTTGTTATTTAAATTCTAGTTAACATACAGGGTAATATTAGTTTCAGGTGTACAATGTAGTGATTCAGCGCTTCCACATAACACTCGGTGCGCATCACAGCAAGTGGGTTAGCATTCTTTTTTGATTCTTATGTGCATCTGTTGTTATGGTGGTGGTTGTGATAGGGTACTAACTTAATTTGTGGTCACTTTGCTGGAGAAAAATTCTCCTTTTCATCCCATGCCTGTTTGGGTAAAACCTAGGCCCCAAAGACAGAGGGGCAGTGGAGGTGATGAAAGGGAAACATAAAAACAACTTTCCAAGCCTGTATTAACGATGAACTTGAACTCGTCGTTGTTTTCCTTTGTGAGTGGGTGCATGGGAAAGTTCTGTGAGGAGAGGGAGATCTGTTTAGTTGTGGGGATTTGCACTTAAAATAATCAATCTTTATTGATACAGATGAGGACAAATGAAGTTAAATTGCCATTGTGATTTCCTTCTAGACCAAGAGAATTCAGTAATGAGTTTTCATTAAGCAGCCATAATCTGAATAGATATTTGATGTGTACCCTCCCATTTGAAAATGCCTCAGAAATAGTTCCTTGGGAAGCATAGTAGATTGAAATCCAAAGGGCATCAAAACCATGGAATTCCTTTGAAAGGTGGATTAGTCAACAAATTGTTTGGTAGGGGAATTTCTTGATCTAGGTTTATAATCCTTTTGGGAATTCATCTTAAGGCTTTTGTACCCACCTGACTCATGACTGGCTCGCTGAGTGATTGGGTGTTATCTGATGAGGATCTTATTTCACTTTTGTGAAAGCAGGGTGTTGTTCTCTTTGTTGGGGGATGAGGGGGTGAGGGGGTAGCGGGAAAAGCTTGACTCCAGGCAGTGCAATATAAAGCCTCCTCATCCATCTTGAAATTAGAGAGTACACTGCATGCAGTAGACCTTCCACTTGCAACTCATAATGAAAAGACTTATTTTTGAAGCAGTTAGCTATCCCTTCTGCCGAAACAAAACCATTCTTAACTCTTGGTGTGGAAACCCTACCAGGCAGTCTTAGGAATTTGTTTATAATTTGTTTCATTTTTCCTTTCATTGTTTGATAAGAGGATTTTGGACACTGTTTTTGTGACCAGGTAGATCTAGACCTCTGTATCCTCGGGAGCCATGAACTTTCACATTACGTTAAGTCTGAAGAAAATGATTTTGCCTTTGTTTTGCTGGTATGGTACACACACTTTTTTCTCTCATTGAGATCCTACTGAGTAAGAAATTGACATGGGGCGGGCTCTAAAATTTACATTCGTCTATCTGATTCTGTGTGTGGAGAAAGGTGAATACTCTCTACGTTTGCTTGATAAGTTTTCACTGTATTCTGGCTCATTATGTTATAGATTCTAGAATATGAATATTTAAGGTAATACTTTGCTAGTTCGAGTAGCTGAGCTTTAATGGGTTTCAAGGTTGAGCAGTTGACTTGAAGGAATGGTTTTAGTTTTGTGTATTGAGATAATGGGAGTCCCAGAATGTATTGGTTAATTCGATTTGCATGTGTTTGCATTCGATGCTTAAGGTTACAGCAAAGATAGGATCTTTCAGTGACCACTTCCGTTTTGCTCTCAGTCCTTTTGATGTATAGTGGGCCTCCTCCAACCCCAGCCCCATGTATGTGGAAAAAGAGCGGAGAACCTGGTCATAGTTAAGCATGTAGCTAATAGCCTCATAGCATATTTGACACAATAATGAATGAGGAGGTATTGAAATAGTTTCTATTTTTAAGCACTTTGACTTGCTTTCTGAGATGTAGCATGATAACCCTAAAGAAATTTCAAATTCTAATTCTTTACAGAGAATATTTGTTGTAAAGGCTTATAAAAGACATTGTTTGAACTTTAGAGCTAAACCTCATACCCATCAAGCAGGTTTATATAACACTGAAAAATAAGCACAGCTATGTAAGAAATCTTGCTAATGAACAGGGCTTCTTATTCACCATGGGCCATCTTTTGAGGTAGCTCATTTTGGTTGAGTTTTTCTTAGAGCTTGGCTTAATTATTAGGGAAAAAGTTAAAATAACAGAGCTCTGGTTACTAGTGCCATGGTGTTAGGAGATGTCATCTTTTAGGCATGTCATACATCTAGTCTACAGCAACATTAAGGCTCCATGTATGTTTGTTGAATTAACATTTCAAATTAGTCGCTAACTTCCCCTGGTGTTATGTTTCTCAGCCTGTGGGTCATCACCTCTCTTGACCTTCCATGGATTTCTGTTTTCTTCCTGCCTCCCCTCTTTCTACTCCCACGCCTGCTCTTAACTCTGTCCGCCCTAACTTTTAACTTCAAGAATAGCAAATCTAAGCTGTTGTATTTCACTTTTTAAAAAATTATATAGGAAAAAGTTGAAAGAAATAAGATATATTAAAATCATTTTAAAAATTCATATAGCCAGACCACTCCATACCAGACACTGTGTTAGGATCCTGCCGTAAAAAGGCACTAAGAAGTTAGTCTGTAGGCAAAATAGTTACATGAAGAAACTGAAAAGTACAAGTCACGGGGTGAGGGTGGCAGGATGGGGACTGGGGGATGGCTTAAGGAAGGATGTGGTCAATTTTAGCTGGAAGGATAGTTCTTGGCCTCATAGTAACTCCAGAGTAGAGTCTTTAAGGAAAAATTCCCCAGGGAGTGTGTGTGTGTGGGGGGGGGGGGGGACTTGAAAAGGCAGTGGGGGGAATTCTCCAAAAATGGAGAAAGTAATCCCTGTGTTTCGTGTGTTGGCCCTTACTGTTGGGGAATGTGGTGAGTATAGATTAAAGGAAGATCTGGAAAGGGCAAGGCTTTGTGAATGCTACTAGATGTGGTGGATATGCTGTAGTTGGGGAAGGAGGTGCCTGGGTCGGATCTGGAGGGAAGGGACCGAAACTCATGAACAGGGGCTGGTAATGGGACTCAAAGTCTTGGTGAAGTCAAAGAGAAGTGCAGGTGGAGGAGGGCATTGGAGGGAGCCAGTCAAATGGGAAGCTGTTCTCAGAGAGTTGGATAAAGTGAGGAGTCTGTCTGTGAAGAAGCTCAGGACGTGACCATGAGCATATATTGCTAAGAAGGCCCTGTTGTTTGATTTTTTTCCCTCCCATCATACTGTCATTCCTTGGGAAATATCATCCCCACTGTCTCTCACACGTAACCAGTCAGGACTGCACAATTTAACACCACACCAATTTATCCAGCAGCTTCAAGTCCTCCACCTTTAACTCAAGCAACCTCAGACACGAAACTTTTAACAATCCACCTCCTCGTGTTGAATTGATTATTTTTTAGGACTCAGTGTGTACCTCATACAGACTATCACCTGTAACCTGTTCTAGTCATATGTTTACATGGCTTTATCTCTTGACTAATGAGCTGCCTGAGCCCCAAGGATGGACTTTGTTTTTGTAAGTTGGAAAAGTACTTGGCACTTCTATGTGCTAAATATTTGTGGAAGGAAGGAAAAAGAGAAGAAAGGAGAAAAGGGAATTGAAATTGAAGAAAGGGAGGAATTTGAGACCAAAGAATCCCATGCTTTAGGCACATGAACTCTGCAGGTCATGTAGGCTGGTAGCAAAAGCTGAAGAAGGAGGGCTCTTGGGTAAGCCTGTGGGTGGATAAGTGAGAGTGGTAGTGGTCGTGGGAAAGGGAGTTGATCTCAGTAAAAGGGAGAGGTCAGAGCAAAAGGGTGAGAGATGAGTGCAGTCTTCCTTAAAGAAGTTGAAATTTAGAGGAAAGTTTACCTCCAATTGTAAAGGAATTTCAGAAGACACAGTGGGGAATGGACTGGGAGAGGATTGCTTGAGTCAAGATCTGCAGATACCCATAACTTTGGGTAAATATTGCTTCTGTGTGGGAGATATTTCAGTGAGAATTACTCTTAAGCTCTCACTCTGGGATGCCCCTGGGATCGAGTTTTCTGGGGAGATCCTCTGGAAAATGAATAGCGGCAGCAACAACGAAATTATCATTATCTCATTCGTTCTCGCAACAACCCTGTGAGGTTCATATTATCTTCCCCATCTTCTGAACGAGAAGGGTTAGACTTGGAGTGGTTAAGTAGACTCCCAATCCTCACATACTTCCTGAGCGAGCCACTTATTCTAGCCAATGCAGCGCACACTCGAACCAGTCAGGTCCCCTGGGAACATCAGATCCGCCGTCTGAACTCCTGAAACACTGCCAAACTGAAATCCGCTTCCTGAGTGACTCAGGAAGTGACTCTGTCACTTCAGTGACTCTGCCAGTTGTTCGAGCCCTAGAAGTTCAACCCAAACCATACTACCATCTTGGGAATCTGATGGGTTATACTGCTGCCTTCTGAAAATGGGCATTTGGGTTAATATTAAGATGAAAATATATAAAAATAGAGTAAAATACAGTAAGAAGGGAGGAGGAGAGCAAGAATGCCTTCAAATTAGGAAGGACAATACTTCTTAAAATTCGCAGAGAATATTCGTCAGTCTTCTAGACGACATACAGACTTTCAGCCTGCGTCACGATGGTGGGCTAGAAGAGGAAGACATGGATAGTAAGAGTATGTGTTATATTTATTAGAAAACAACTCATGGGGATTGTAGAATAGGGGCTATCAAAAGGTTAAAACATCTGGCGATAGAGGGTGTCTTAACTCGAGGGCATTTGAGGTTGGATTCTCTTGCCTCTGTGAGAGAGTCTTTTCTTTTGTGCCAGCTGTTGGGGGCTCTCAGTGGCCTCCTCGGGGTGTGGTCTCCTGAGAAGCGAGGTGAGGACTTGCTGCCTTAGCCAGCGGAAGACCCCCCTGAAGTTCACACAGGAGAGGGCCCGTGTGCTAGAATGAGCGTCCTCCTCCTCCGGCTGGCCCGATGAGACTGAGGAGGTCTCTGTAGTGCTTGTCCTTTGGCTGCCAGTTGTCTGGCTTATCATCTGCCAAGAAAATGAAGGAGTTAAATACGCATAACCCAGACAACAATGGGGCCAATATTTACCCACTTACCGAATTCAAATCCTTGTCAAAAATAATCCAACTATAAATGCAAAATTTTAATACGTCAACAAAACACACAGGGCCGGGGGTGGGATGGGTATCATAACTGTTAGTCTTTTCTTAACTTCCCTCCCCTCTTTCCTCCTTCAGTGCTCCTCAGCATTTTCCCTTCAACTCTACCCTGACCCCTTTCCTTGCCTTCTCTCTCCCTCTCCGGGCTGAGTCAGACACTGAGGGAGGCTGGCCTTGCTTCAGAGCAGGGAGTAATGCTCCATGCATTTCAAACTGCCCCCCGCCCCCAACCAGGTCCAGCCCCTTTTTGCCTGTGAGGCATCTCTCTGCTCACCTCAGCAAGTTCATGTTCCCGAAGTCTTGGAGGAATCTGTGGAAACTGGATGATCCCTTTATGTTGGCAGGCGTGGGGCAAGTCCTGACAACTATCATGTTCTTGATGACTGACCTGAGCTATGTGTGGAGGGGAGCTGCTGCACAACTGGAAATCTTCCTCCTGAGCAGATCCAGGGAAGGCAGAGTCACCACCTTCCTCGTCTTTCTGATTTTCTAGAAATTTCTCAAGCTTTTGCACTAGACTGTCCAGTTTGCTGAGAGTCAGTTGTGTGTTCTCTTCAGGGTACTTGTCTATCCACTGATGCCTTCCAGTTATGTCCCAACTAGCTGTGGAGTCTGAATTGTTAGAGCCTATGTCAACATCCCAGGCCAGGGTGATGCTGAGTTTGCAGAACTGCTTTGGGTCGTCCCGAATTTGGTCTCGTCTCCTCAGGAGTCTGTCTGTACTCTCAGTCCTCCACGTCCCTTGGATAGGAGGGACAAGGGTTGAAGGACCCTTGGGAGACACGTGTTCATAGGAGGTGGCGTTCTCATAAGAGACGGTGTCGTCCCAGGGGAAATAACCCACAGAGAGGCTCAGGTTTGATTCAGAGCTGCAGGCTGTGCCGTCTGATCCGTCGTTGCTGCAGGGTGAGTGTGTCATGTTGTTCAGGAATTCGAATCTCAGGTCTCCCTCAACTCAGGAATCTTCGAAAGAAGGGAAAAAATAGGTGGGATTGTGGAGGAGAGGGAAGTCATGGTACTTAAACAGTAACATTATTCATTCCTTTTTCTATTTGTAACTATGCTGTTCCGGTAGAAGTTCTTCCTATTTTTGTATTCTTTAATGAAGGACAAAAAAGGCCACCCCCTCCCTTGAAGAAATGTCTTTCTTTGTATGGCAACCCTCTCAACTAATCCTCTGCACCTGCCACCGCTCGTCATCTGTCTTGCTGCAGTTGAAACAACTTGCGTTTTAAAAGAAAAAATGATCATTGTATAAAATTTGAAAAATACAGAAAAGTATGAAGAGGACATTAAATATGCTTATGATCCTCCTGTCCAGAGATATGGATAACCATCCCTGAAAACATTTTGGTGGATTTCCTTTTCTTTTTCTTTATATGTACATATATGTGTACCCGTGTATTTGTACATATACATACACACATATACATATATGTGGATGTCACATCATCTATTGAAGCTAAGATTATTATATTTTGTGGCATACCCTACAGTAAACATGTATATGGCTATTTTGTCATTTTTAACGACTTTCTTATTGATGACCAGTAAGTGGTTGTTATTGTTTTAATAAATCTTCAGTAAACCCCCTTATCAATAAATCCTCATGTCTCCCTCTATATATCTGTGGCTTTAATGGATCAAAGATCACTGATAGATTAAACTGGAGTTGATATCAAATTGCTTTCCAGGAAGGTTATAGCCATTTAGATGCCCATCCTCCCACCATCTGTTGGCACTTTTTAGTGCAGCTTTTTCCGTGATGCCCCAGTAGGTACGTGGGGATGGAAGAATAACACACACACACAGGCGTACGCACACTCTGTCATGCCCTGCTCTGGTGACTGCCCACATGAAAAAGGTGCCACCGGCTCCTGAGCCCGAAACTGGGGATGTTAGAAATCCTTCAGGTCCTGACTCGTAGTGGCTACAAGTCCAACTGCCAGAAGTCTGTGTTCCGGGACTGTTGGTTACTATGGCAACACAAGGCCCCAAGTTAGAGTCAGAAATGTGGGAAGAGAAAAAAAGGATAGAAAGCCACAAGAGCCATCCCCTTGCTTGCACACTATTCTGTGCTCATCCCCTCTTGGGCTAAAGAGGATCCCCCTTGAGGGCAGAAGAACAAATGCGATGGCAGGTCTTTCCCTCCCGTCACGTGACTGTGGAAGATGGCTCCTGTCTTAAGGGAGTTTAGAGCCTGCTTGCTGAGGCGGACCTAAGCAGCTTGTTAAGGACAGAATGGTAAGTGCAGCAACAGGATGTAAAAATAATGTCAGGCGAGAACGAAAGGCGGTACCTCACGCAGCCAGGGTGAGATTGGGGTGGTGATATCCGGAAAGGCCTCCTGGAGGAGAGTACTTCTGATCTGAGTATTTATGAGGGAGTAGAAGTTAGTGAAGTAAAAGGGGTAGAGGGGCGCCTGGGTGGCTCAGTCGGTTAAGTGTCTGACTCTTAATTTGGGCTCGGGTTGTGAGATCAAGTCCTGTGTAGGGCTCTGCGCTGAGCGTGGAGCCTGCTTAAGATTCTCTCTCTCTCCCTCTCCCCCTCCCCCTGCTCGTGCTATCTCTTTCTTAAAAAGGTTGGGGGGTGGGTAGAGGAGTTGGCGGAGAGGGCCTTTCCGACAGAGAGGACAGCTTGAGCAGGGACCCCCAGGTGAAAACAGCTGATTGTGTGGGGGAGATCAAGCATGATGAGGTAAATGGGGGTTGGTGAGATCATGGAAGGCTTTCCACCCCTGTTAGGGAGCTTAGATTTTATCCTGTAAGGCTGTAGTCAGGATGGTGGTATTCATTTATCAGGCATTCTTCCAGGTAATTCAAAATATATTGAAATACTTGGCACGATTAAAACAAAACTTACAATGGACTCGGCAGCATGGATGTTTATTGGTTGACTTTCATGAGAATAGGATCAGTAGGTTTGCACGGGGCTGAGGAATGAATGAGAGGAAAGAATGTGAGAAAGTGAGTACGGACTATACTTTAGAAATGTCTGAATGAGAAAGTAAGAGAAGGAAGCAGAGTCGAGGTTAGTTTCTGCACGCACTCCACAAATATAAAAGGGGCAAGGAATCGATACCGGGGGGAGAGTTTCAAAATATAAGAGATTGCTGCTTTTGGAGAGAGTAAGGGTGGGATTCCTGGCATGGGTAGAGGGATGGGTTATTCCCTGATATTAGAAGGAAGAAAGTGAGGATGGATATAGAGAAATTTGTAAGAATGCAATGCTGAAGACCTCCATTTTCTTCTTTGAGTTTCCCAGCTAGGCTTTTGTCTTATTGCAAGATTAAGTCTGCATTCTACCCCAATTCTGTCAACTGGAAAGATCTCTGTCCAGTTCTGTTAACTGCCTCCAGTAACATGAGGTGTCTTGGTCCTTCTAAAATTGAAAGCAGTATCCCTTCTGTTTACCAAGCCCTCCTACTTCCCAGGCTGCTCTTCCCTTAACCACTGTTGTGAACCCTTCCCTTTCCAATGGCATCATGAAATTATTTGGGAATTGGTCAGATCATAGCTCCACAGTGATCCAATCTGGTCACTTTGCCTTCATTGCTATAGTGTTCTCAGTGGGTAAGCCATAGGTGGAGGTAGTAAATCTTTCATTGTTTCCAAATGTGCAATTCTGAGGACAAATGTGGGTCCTATAGGATTAAAGGCTCTCAGTTGCATAGACTAAACCAAAAAAACTTTTCTATAGCAAAATCATCTTGATAAACTCGGTATAGCAACCTCCAGTCTGGTGTAAACTGTGAGGCTATATGATACTGCTTTTTGGTCAATTCAGTGATTTTCAGGAAGGGACTAGGGCACCTACTCCGTTTCTTAGAGATAAAGCCCATGTGTACTTTGAACAAGTATATTCTTAAATTAACATTGCTTAGATTTGCTTTTGGTCCATTTTGTAAAAGTTTTAAATAGCGTTAAGAGAAACCATAAGGTTTTTATATTTATCAAAAAAGACGCATGGATTTAAACACACACACACACACACACACACACACACACACACACACACACCAAAAAAAAGCCAAGAAATACAAGTCTGACTTAAAAGAACCTCTCAACTCATTGGAATCTATCAGTTGCTTAATATCCTTTCCAAATATTTTTCTTTCTTTATTTCCTTTTAACAAGATTACATTTTTTTAAAGATTTTATTTATTAGAGCGTGCACAAACAGGGGGAGGGGCAGAGGGAGAAGCAGGCTCGCCGCGGAGCAGGGAGCCCGACGCGGGGGGCTCTGGGGGCTTGATCCCAGGACCCCGGGATCACCAGCTGAGTCGAAGGCAGACGTTCAACCGACTGAGCCACCCAAGTGCCCCTAACAAGATTACATTTAAAGCTTGCTGTGGCTCAGGTTTTTCGCTGTTGTACTGGTTTAAATTTTAGGTTCTGTTAAATAAGATTGATTTTAGGCAACTGTGTTTCAGGTGATGGAGTTGGGGAGAAAAACCATTATCTTCTACCCAATGGCTGGCGAGTGACCACAACTCCTATTAGTGCCTGGGGACCTAGGTTAATCCCAGGGGGGTGGAATCAGGACCTACAGACTCCCTAGGTTTTATTGAGCATTTACTACATCCCAGGTCCTGTGCTAAGCACTTTATATGTTTGTTTAATCCTCACAGCAGCCCCATCAGCTAAGTGCCATTATTTGTTCTATTTTACAGATGAAGGAACCAAGGCATGAGCAGTTATGTAACTTGCTCACATTCCAAGATCGTAAACCCTAGACCCTGGATTTAAACGTAGGAAGTCTGGCTCTAAAGCCCATACTCTTACCCTCTACACAGTCTTGTCTCTCAGGGGACTGACTGCCTCCCTCCTCCCTGGAAGATCCCTGGGAGAGTTGACCCAGCCCAGAAGCAAACCCGTGTTCTGTTTCCTTGAAAGAAACCACTTTGAGTGGAGCTGTGTGTTCTAAGAGACATGCAGGAGGTGTGTGTGGTACGTGGGACTGGCCCAAAACAATGGCATCCACATTTGGGGTGGGCCAAAAGATTTAAAATGGGTGTTCAACTTCCTCTTTGGTATAATGAGCCCTGGATCACTCTGCTCTGGCTTTTTATAAAAACCCCTGTGACTGCCTCCCAGAGCACTGGGAACCTAGAAAAGCATTTGTGAGTAGCTTTCTTTCCGTGAAGGTAAGGGAAAAGCCGTTTGTGTTACTGTTACCCATGGAAATGGAACACTTTGAACTAAATATAAACATTTAAGTTGGAAAAATTATTTCCCAGCCTAAACCACCAACATTTAGAGTGATCCTGAAGATAAAAGAGTTTCAAATGGGGGGAGCCTCAGAAAAGATTTGAAAGTTTATTTATTTATACACTGTTCTCTCTCTTCCGTATTTACATATACATATGCAATTGATACTTGAACAACACAGGGGTTAGGGTACTGACCATCCCCCCCACAGTTGCAAATCTGAGCATAACTTTTGGCTCCCCAAAACTTAAAATACTAATAGCCTTAAGAGATATTATATTGTATTGGGAAAAAAAAAGTCCATGTATAAGTGGACCTGTGTAGTTCAAAGCTATGTTGTTCAAGCGTCAACTATGTGTGCATATGCATACATATATTTCACTTTAATGTACAACTGTGATAGTGAAAGTCTCTGAAACTCACCTTCTCTTGTCCCAGAAAAAAAGGGCATAGTTTGATATATATATATATTTTTTTTTTCATTCAGCCAACCTTTTTCCGAAGAAGCAGTGACCTAGAACCTCTTTAGGATGCCATGATGAGCAGTGTAGTCAATTCTAAAAGATGGCTCAGCTTTCA
Organism: Eumetopias jubatus; assembly: GCF_037043125.1. Taxonomy (NCBI): domain Eukaryota; kingdom Metazoa; phylum Chordata; class Mammalia; order Carnivora; family Otariidae; genus Eumetopias; species Eumetopias jubatus. The sequence continues at coordinate 63,468,745 of NW_028274814.1, forward strand.
CCTGTAGTAAGAGATCAGGGGATTTTTGGTTCTTAATTAGCTTTTATTAATTTCTTTAAGGCCTTGATTTGATTTGCTGGTCAAGCTTCTCTTGGATCACAGTTAATCTAAATATAACATGGCTCATCATCACCTTTTCTCTTGAAGTAAAATCATCCATAGTAAAACCTCCTGAGATTTTTAAATTTTTTTATTTTTTAAAAAGATTTTATTTATTTGAAAGCAAAAGGGAGGTGGGGGAAAGGGAGCGCAGACTCCTCACTGAGCAGGGAATCCAACCCACGGCTCGATCCAGGACCCTGGGATCATGACCTGAGCTGAAGGCAGACACTTAACCGACTGAGCCACCCAGGCGCCCCTAAGATTTTTTAAATGATAGTATGTCATGAATTTACAATGTTGGGCCTGAAGCTAGTAATAATGGTAACTTTAAAAATTGGAACACTTCCTAAAATCCACTTGGCTTGATAGAATTTGGACCTAAATATACGGAGTAGGAAGTTTCTAATTTAGAAGTTAAGCTACTGTTAGGGTTAATTTTGTGTGTTGTCTTCACCAAACCACAGGGTACCCGGATATCTGATTAAATATTTTTCTGGGCGTGTTTGTGGAGGTGTTTCTAAATGAGATTAACATTTGAATGGGTAGACTGGGTAAGGCAAATAGCTCTCCCCAGTGTGGGTAGCCATCAACCTAATCTTTTAAAGGCCTGACTAGAACAAAAAACTGAGTAAGGAAGAATTTGTTCTGACTGTCTTTGAGTGAGGACATTGGTCTTCCCCTGCCTTTGGACTCAGACTGGAGCTTATTCTATCAGTTCCCCTGGTTCTCAGGCCTCTGGCCTTGGACTGGAACTATACCACTGGCTCTCCAGCTTTCAGATGGCAGATCTTGGGACTTTTCAGTCTCCATAAATGCATGAGCCAATTCCTTATAATAAACCTGTGTGTGTGTGTATGCATACACATATACATATATTTACTATTGGTCCTGTTTCTCTGGAGAACCCAGTCTGATATAGCTGCTTTTTTTTTATCTTTTGAAATTATGAACTGGTTTAACAATACAAAAATTATCACAAACTCTGTGATATGATGCACTAAGGACACAGCATCATTTCTGTGGTAGTCTTGCCCATAATGCATTATCACAGCCTAAGAATGAGACAGTATCAGACAAGCCCTGATTGTGAGCCATTCAACAAAATAACTGACAAGTGCTGAGGTCATAAAAGGAAAGGCTGAAAAACTGTCAAAGACTGCAGAACACCGAGGAGAAATAACAACTACAAATGTACTGAGGGGAGCACCTGGGTGGTGCCGTTGGCTAAATGTCTGACTCTTGGTTTCAGCTCAGGTCCTGATCTCGGGTTGTGAGGTCCAGCCGCCTGGAGACCCGTGGGCTCTGCACCCAGTGGGGTGTCTGCTTGAGATTCTCTCTCTCTCTCTCTCTCTCTCTCTCTCTCTCCCCCCCTCCCCCCCTTTCTCCCTCCCTCTCTCCGTCCCTCTGTCCCTCCCCCCTCCAAAGTAAATAAATAAATAGAAGAAAAAAGTACTGAGGGATTCTGGGTAGGATCCAAGAATAGGAAAAGGACATTAATAGAAAAAGTAGAGCGATTTCAATATGTTCTTTATTTTAGTTAATAGTTTTATAATGGTATTATATCAGAGTTAATTTCCCTGTCTCATCGTTGTCCTGGTTGCACAAGATATTGGTATTAGAGGGAGTGGGTGGGGAGATGAATGGATACTGTGTTTGCAACTTCTCTGTAACTGTAAAACATGGTCAAAAATAAAAAAATTTTTTTAAAGAGTACATAAAAATGTAGTAAATAATGTAAGAAACACCTATCTACTTACAACTCAGTTCGGTCAAGTCTTAACATTTTTCCATATTTAATTTAAAAAATTTTTAAATTTATTTTAAGATTTTATTTATTTGAGAGAGAGCATAGCTGGGGGAGAGACAGAGAGAGAAGCAGGCTCCCTGCCGAGCAGGGAGCCCAATGTGGGGCTCGATCCCAGGACCCCGAGATCATGACCTGAGCCAAAGGCAGACGCTTAACCAACTGAGCCACCCAGGCGCCCCTGATTTTTTTAAAGAAACAAAACATTCTACATAAAACTTAAGATCCTTTGTATTCCTCCCTTTTCCCTTCTCCCCAATTTTTCCCATGATCACTCTCTTGGATTTGATGTTTATTCGCCTTAGACGTATTTTAATATCATCTTTACATGTTAATATATTATTTTTGGAGACAAAAACCGATGTAAATATGAATTTAATTTTAATACTACTGAACTTTACACTAAAAAATGGTTAAGATGGTAAATTTTTTATTGTGTGTATTTTACCACACACACAAAAAAAGTTGGGGTGAGGGAACCCAGTGTAAATAGACTACAAGAGATGTTCTTTAGAAAACAGGAAGTCCCTTTATTCCTGTAGCTTGTTTTGTTTTATAAGAATTATTGTGACAAGGGCATCCTTCTTCCAAACCAAATTCTTAGCTGAAATATTTAGTGTTTATTTTTGGGGGTAGGGAGAGGACACTGTACAATTTCCTACGCTCTAGTTACAGGTTTATTCCCAGACAAAACCTTATCAAAGTTCATGTACCTAATTCAAGGAGAATGGTGTTTTGGTGTAAAGCAAAGTTAAATGTTATTAAGCCTTTACCGATGCTGCATACTCTGCTGGGGGCTTTCACATGCTTGGTCATTTAATTTCCATGACAACTGCCTGAGTTGTGTATTTTTATCCCAATCTTAACTTCTTGTACAGTTCAGATTACCCAGATCTGCCTTCAGAGTCCAGAGGCCCTCTGGAGGTAGGCTGCTGAGAACTAGCCCCAGCTGATTATACAGCTGGTGGACAGTGGCAGTAGATGAGGGCTATAGGTCTCCCATATGCAAGCATTCAAGAGCAAGCAGGCACAAAAACTGCACACAGCCTTCTTTTGTAAGCTCCATAACTGTGCCATCCGACAGAGCAGCTACTAGCCATATGTGGCAATTAAAATTAAAATTAAATTAATAATTTGGTTCTTCAGTCACACTAGCCACATTTCAAGTGCTCAGTGACTGCCTGTACCTAGTGGCTAGCTTATCACAGGGCAGACAAAACATTTCCAGCATTGTAGCAAAGTTCTGTTGGACAGAGCTGCCTTAGAAGGTCTTTATACTGTGTCCTTTTGTGTATTTGGGTAACACTCTGAACAAAAAGTTTCCTTAGAGGCAGATGGGACAATAGTCTAGCATCAGGATTTGACTTTCTTGTCAGGATCGGGTGACAATATTTCCTCCAAAGCATCTAGAAAGAGGACTGGTGTCAATCTTCAGCAAGGGCACCATTTTGAAAAGTTTAGACAACTGGGTTGGATAGATTCTTATTCCCACTTCAGCATAAACAGAATATATCCGTACAATACTTATAGCCCACCATGAACACCATTTGATTGATGAAAAATCATTTGTGGCAGCCATTAGACTGAGCAACAACGCCCCGGTGTTCAGCAGATAATTGACTTGATTTTCTGTTTACATGAGCTTTTTTTTTTTTTTTTTTTAAGAGAGGGCTAGAGAGAGAGAGGTGGAGTGGTCGGGGGGAGGAGCAGAGGGAGAGAAAATCCTAAGCAGGCTCCACACCCAGCACCGAGCCCTATGTGGGGCTGGATCTCACAACCCTGGGATCATGACCTGAGCCAGAATCAAGAGTTGGTTGCTTAACTGGCTGAGGCCACCCAGGCGCCCCTATATGAGCTTTTGATTAGTCATTCAAATGCTAACTGCCCCCAGAGTGTAGGTTAAAAATAATAATCCCCTTTGTGTCACAAGTGCCTAGGTTGAAGTATTTTGAAAAATAGCAGGCACTGTTAACAGCCTGTGTATATTTCTGTCTCATTCAGTCCTTACAACAGCCCTTCTCTTTGGCATTGTTGATATTAACTTCATTTGGGTCTGGCTTTAATTCCCCAGGGGCCTGTGGCCAGACTCTTGCATGATGGAGACGGTTGCTTCTTTATTTGAGAACTAAATGCAAATTATTTATACAGTTGCCAAACAGATAGGCATATAGCCTTTCTTGTTTTATTTCCTAATGTCAGGGCTTGTACTTACCTTGGGCCAAAATTGGTAGTGCCTCACACAACACCAAATGTGGGGAATCCATAGTCTTCTCCTAGCTCTCTGTTAAAATACTTCCTGTACTTTTCCAGTTTTTATTAATTTAACAACTGTGTGCCTACCAGTTGGGTGCCTATCAAATTCCACGTCACTTCTAGCAGCAGCAGATCCATTTTTAACTTGGCTCTGCTTCATCTACAAACTAGAGATAATCTTTTCTTGTAGAGTTTTGGTAATGATTAGAGATTATATATGTGGAATGCATGGTAAATGGTTGGTTTTGGTTTTTTTTTTTTATTCCATAGTTAAGGAAATTGAAACTACTTCCTCTTTCATTGGCACTGCTTCTCTGGAGAAAATGTTTTTATTTTATTTTAAAATTTCAAACATAGGGGTGCCTGGGTGACACAGTTGGTTAAGCGTCCAGCTCTTGGTTTTGGCTCAGGTCATAATCTCAGGATTGTGGAGACTGGGCCCTTGAGTCTGGCTCCGAGCTTAGTGAGGAGTGTGCTTGTCCCTCTTCCTCCCCCTCTGTCCCTACCCTCACTGCTCATACAGTGTGCCCTCTCTCTTAAATAAATAAATAAAATCTTTAAAAAAAATTTCAAACATAGACTTGTTTCCAACTCTGTGTCTCAGAATCCTGTGTGCATTTAATAAACTATACTCGTGTTTATATGATTATCTGACCATCTCCTTCCCCCGGGCCGGAGTTTCCACAAGAGAAAGGTGGATCCTTGTGGTTGTCAGGCAGTTTCTACATCCATCAGCTTGGTGTCTGGTCTGTGAGCCCCTCCAGGATTCTGATGGTCATAAGCACCCACCGTAGTTATCATCCTTTCTCGGTGTTTCACTTGGGAACTGCACTGGAGACCTTCCATTTCTAGTACATTTTCCAGTCAGGGTGGAAATGCCTGGAAGGGATCCTTTTGGGGCTAAGCAGAGGCCTGGTAAAATGAATCCCATCCAATTTGGACATTTAGTTCTTCCTTTGCCATTATTCTGAATTGGGTAGATGGTTCTCTTGGTGGAGAGAGTTTTCCACAAGAAATCTTTGGGGTGGAGGATGTAGACTACTTCGCAGGTGCTTTTAGTTATCTCAGAGGAAACAAACTGTTTGTTGGCATTTTACTAGTTGGCATTTTACTGCAGAGCCTAGTTGGCATTTTACTACAGTTCCTTAAAAGACTAGCAATAAAATGCTCAAAATGCAAAGATTTTGTCCCGGTTCTCTGGGCGTTGCAAAGGAAGGGGGTGGGGGGAGGTGGGAATGAGGTATAGAAATCTAGGGAAATGTGCTCAAGGTTGATAATCCAGAAGGACCCCGAGAGCTCAGAGGTAGAGAGACTAGCATGCAGCTCCCAAACTAACCCAATGGGAGAAAATATGGATAGGAGGTGGCCTACCTTGTTTTCCTTAAGTTCTGGGAAATCAGAAAGATGGTATGCCGTAACTGGAGAATGAATAAAGAGTGAATGTGGATAGAAGCAGAAAATGTGACTACCTATTACAAATAATGATTAACTTCATTTTAATTAGAAGGGAATTAGGAGAAAAGAAGAATGGGAATAGGTGAGCCTAGCGTGGGGGCTTGGAGGAGATGCAGTTTAGATGTCTTGCTGCCTTTCTCTGGCCATTATCATTAGTCATCACAGAGCTCCCACTGGCAGACATTGCCCGTGGGCCCAAGCTTCCTGCCCTTGCTCCCCCTCCTACCTGTAAATGCTTTTTATATGTCTGTCCAACCTTTTCTCAGCACAGATAAAGCTTTCTCTCCACTTCCTTAAAGCTAAATAAAATTAAGCTACAGTAGGTTCCCCACCTCTGGCTCAGATCTCCCGCAGCATCTTTTTTTTTTTTTTTTTAAAGATTTCATTCATTTATTTGACAGAGAGAGACACAGCGAGAGAGGGAACACAGGCAGGGGGAGTGGGAGAGGGAGAAGCAGGCTTCTCGCTGAGCAGGGAGCCCGATGCAGGGCTCAATCCCAGGACCCTGGGATCACGAGCCGAGCAGAAGGCAGACGCTCAACGACTGAGCCACCCAGGCGCCCCTCCCGCAGCATCTTTGAGTAGAGCTGTTGTGTGTTTGCACAGTGGTCTCCATTCAATGATGAACCACTTGTGCGTGCTTCCTTTGGAAGACAGTTTGTTACCCAGAATCCACTGGTGGTGGTGGTCCTACCAGCATTGGAACTGGTTAATGAAAATGACATTGGTTAATGAAAACTATAGGAAATGATCAGGCAAGGCATTTCCAGATCTTTCAAAGTTAAAAAAAGAACTATTTTTAGAACAGCACAAGATGATTATGGAAAATTAGAAGATAGAAGACAAAAAGAAGAAATATTTTTTAGAGACGACCAAAAGAAAGACTTCAGGGTTAGAAATCAGATCAGTGGTTGCCAGGAGCTGGGAGTGGAGAAATGATATCTATTGCAAGGGGAGGAGAGGGAGCTCTTTGGGGGCTAGAAATAATCTCTAAAACATGGCCCAATAAAAATGTAGTTTGAGCTACAAAGGCAAGGCAGTAACTTTTAATTTTCTAATAGGCACATCAAAAAAGGAAAAAGAAACCAGTAAAATTAGTTTAACTATATTAATATTTAACCCACTATATGTAAAATATAATTTCACCATATATTAATAAGATCTTTTGCTTTTTTTTTTTTTTTAACCAAGTCTTTGAAGTCTGGTGTGTATTTTACACTTACAGTACCTCTAATTTTTGGAGGAGCCACACTGCAGGGGCTCAGTAGCCACATGTGGCAACTCTAATGGGCAACACAGTTCACTGTTTTGGTGGTGGTCACACAACTGTGTACATTCATCAAAAATCATCAAATCGTATACCTAAAAAGGGTGACTTTTGCTGTATATAAATTATACCTCGATTAAAAAAAACAGACATTTTCCTGTTAGGCAGAATGAGCCACACAGGTTCCTTTCATGAGCATCTATTAAAATTATTCCCTTAAAATGAATCTCAGAAATAGAGTTTGGCAATTTTTTTAAAAAATAAAAGTGAAGAGCATACATTAGAACCACCCAAGACAAGTACTTCTCATAGATTTCAGATGTGTATGTGTGTGTATGTGCCAGTTTTTCCATTACAAAGTTTAGAAAGAGTGAAAATTTAATTAGACAGGGCTGCAATTTTTAAAAACAGATTTGCATGTGTTTGACAAAAAAAAGATGAGCACAGATTGTTTTGAGAAAGACCCAATGCTAATTCTAGGAAAGAGCTTGTTGTTTTCCCTTCTGTTTCATAGCTACTTCTCTTGCAATGGTATTAAAAACCGCCTGTCTCTGGATGCCTTTCTGCTTCTATTATATAACGTGCTTTGTAGTAACTAAATTTTGACTGTGGATCTGTCTGCAGGCATTTTTAGGGTGTGGGGGTTGGGGTGGAGCTCACTACACACTTGGGAGGAAGAGGTTGTGGGGCAGTGGGTTGTGGGGGAGCAAGTTTCACTTTTATAACTATAGGCCAGGAAATATTTTTGGCTGTGCAACAATGTGTCAGTAGTTATAAATAATTTCATTTGTTATTTGGCAGCTATATTAGTGTTTTCTTTTTGCACCTAAAATTCCCTGTTTAAATTTTGTTGAAGCTAATGTAAACATGCACAATTTACAGTTGAGTAAGTCTAAGAGAAATAGGTGAAAAGGATATCTTCTAAATGGCCGTGCAAAGCTCCAATATCTGGGCTGAACAAGATAAAAAGATTAAAAAAAAAAAGCTAAAACTCATTAGGTCTGAAAAGCAAATTCTGTAAGAGTAGGCTGGGAAAGACAGACTGATAGTATATATAGAGCATGGAGTGTGATGTTGTTGCTTTAAAACTTTACAATCTATAGAATACATTTAGGAAGTGGACCATGGGTCAGGAACCAAATAAGCTCTTCTCATTTTGTTTCAACTTAGTTCAGTGTCCTGTGCTCAAGAAGCAGTTAATTTAAGTCTGCAGTTCTGAAGATAACAATTCATCTACAGCAGGACTGAGCAAACTTCAGTGTGCATTGAAAATGCATGGCCCTGTGCCCAGAAATTTCTAGTTTGAGACTAGAAATGGGGCTCAGTATCTGTACTCTTCCCACGTACTTCCAGTAGACTCCACCTTGAGACACACTGATTTAGACCAGCCACTTAGACTTTCATTAGGTTTTCTCTGTATATTAGATACTGATGAGTGCAAATAAAATGCAGGTCCCTGTTGGGGACGTGCTATAGCTTGCAATACAAGGCGGTATCCCAAGCGGTGCAGCCGGTAGGAAGTGAAGGAACTCAGAGCAGGTGGGCAGGGCCATCGACAATTGACTCAATGATATAGGCAGGATTCAGATTAGAGGAGATGAAATTGGGTGTCCAGACACCTTGAAGGAGATAGTGTGGCAGTCAAATGAGGAACGACGTCACCTGGGGAAGGAGCTTTACGTAGACACAGACTGCTGTCTTGGAGTTCCGAGGAAATTTTAACAGGAAAAAGGATTATGGGCATTAGGAAGCAGTTGTGAAGGAAATGTAATTGATAGTGGTTCCTAAACTTGGTTGTGCACCCAGAGGACTTGTTAAAGCACTGAGCGCTGAGTCCCACCCTCAGAATTTCTGAATCAGTAGGTCTGGGTTAGGGCCCGAGAATTTTAATTTCTAACAGATTCCCAAGTTCTGCTCAGGCTGCTTCCTCTGGGGACCATGCTCTGAGACTCACTGCTCTTAATGAATTTGGTAACACTCTATCAAAAACCTGTAGATGAGGATTGGAACACATTGTGGGGGCAAGGTGGAGGACGGGATGGTAGCCACAGTATTTTGTGACCTAGAACTCCTACCAGATAGGCTATCTTTTCTCCCATTTCTTCTGAGATTTACTCTCAGAGCAACTGGTCCAAACCAGAAATACTCTAAACGTACGGACAAGAATGTGGTCATGGAGAGTAATTTGAGAACTATGGTCCTAGTCTGAGTATGGCCAGAGTGCTTCTAAACTCTGATTAAAATTGTGTTTCTATGATTTTATTTTAAAAAAAGCAAAAACATATGGTATATCATACTTTAGTACCAGTGTTTACTAGAAGACATAGTAACTTGCTGTTTTATGGAAGTCTCGACTCTTAACACTGAACTCGTGAGCTTAATCCCTCAAACTTGCTTCTCCTCCGTTGTTCTTTACTAACAGCATCATATCTGCCCAGTTTTTCATGGCCTACGCTGGGAATCCTCCTGGACATCATTCCTTCTCTCTCTCACTTTCGGCTCTGCGTCTGTCCCTTCATTCACAGAGCCCTGGTGATTCCGTGTCCTGGTTTGTCCACCCCATTGCCATCTCTTTGTCTGTCAACCAACGCTCTCCTGTACCTTCTACATCCTCTCTCGCTCCATTCTGATTCATTGTCTACATGGAGCCAGAGAGAACTTTCTAGAAACACAGACCACCTCAGGTCACCCCTGTGGTTAAGACCCTTCAGTGACATTTCTCTGTATTTAGGATCATCTTTAAATTCTCAAAATGGCCACCGTCAACATCTCCAGCCTCATTTTGAGTCACGCCCTCTTTGTTCTGTAAACTCCAGTCCTACTGACTATTTCACGTCCTGAACTAAACATGTTTAAAAGCATTGCCCTTTGCTCAGGTGATTGTGGACCTATATCCCAAGGATATCCACGGAGAAGAAGGTGAATGTGGCCCTAGTCCTGAGAGAGCTTTTGTGTAATTAGAAAATGGTGGCCCTGCAGGCAGATACAGCCTCTGGGCCCGAATAGACCAGATTTCAGCCTCCACTCACCAGGGCAGGGCACCCTGTGCAGATCACAACCTGCACAGCCAGAATGGTGACCCTGACTCAAGATGTCAGTTGGTTTGTTTCCAAACTTAAATAGGTCTGTTTGTCCTATTTAGAAGCAGAATCCTGGACAACTTCTGGAAATCCCTGAAAGCCTAATGATTTAGTAGTGATTGCAAATGTGAGAAGACTTTTACCATGAAAGCTATAGAAATTGTTGTTTGCATGACGAGGGTACATGTATGTGTTTTCCCAAGCTGGCGTGGCTGCATCTGTGCTGCTTGCTCATAGCTGTATCTCACAGTTGAAGGTCAGGAGTGATTTATAATCTAGAATGTCTCTATCTGCTAACCAGGGAAGCACAACATTCTTTCATATGGCATGTTTGCTCTTGTGAAAATTACTTGAAGTATTTGAGACCTGGCAGGAGAAGAAGTGGGAGGGGACCTCGTTCTTGCTAGGCATGAATCATCTTATAAACATTTAAATTGAACATTTTATTAAGCAGTTTCATTGTTGGTACAGATTCATCAATTCATCAATCCTAGATTGATGTACACGTTAGGTATCCACACGTCCTCTGCTGGGATCCTAGCATAAATCCTCTCTGAACAAACACTGGATAAATATCATTATGATAATTTTGCCTTTGATTTGAGAGCAGTTTTGTTTCTTTTTTTTTTTTTTAACTCGGTGTTGAATTTTTTTTTTTTGGTCATTTTTCAGAATTATGGAAGTGCCTAAATATTAAAGGGGTGGGGGAGGGCCGTGAGGGAAAGTATGAAAAACAATCACGTATCTTCAGTACCTTGTCATTTCAAACACTGATGGGCTCTCTCTGAGAGAGGTCATTGCCAGGTCTCTCGGTAGGAATAGAATTTGAATCTGGGAGCAAATAATTGCTCTGTAAATATTTGCTATGATATTGAAATTGCAAATATGCTGTCTCTAATCAAATTAGCTTATCACATTTGTTACTGGGTCATAAAGGCAGTTGATCACTGTTGTCGCTGAAAAGAATAGAATGTGGCCAGCCCATTGTTGCTTAGAAAACTTATTCTTCAAGGTAGAGCTGCAGCTGGATTTTCCAGGCCAGTTGCACTCTAAACTCTGCCTCATGGGATGCACTGTGCCTTTGTGATCCTGGGTCATCTCACCCCTGGCAGTTGGCCAACCTGCTGCTGCCACAGCTCAGTGGCTTTTGTTAGGCCTCAGCTCCCCATGGTCGTCTGCTGGGGCTGCCAAACAAGGTACCACAAATGAGGTGGCTTAAACAACGGAAATCTATTCTCTCACAGTTCCGGAGGCTGAAACTCCAAAATCAAAGCGTTGGCAAAGTTGGAGCCTCCTGAGGGCTGTGAGGGAAGGAGCTGTTCCAAGCTTCTCTCCTTGGCTGGTAGACAGCCATCTTCTTATGTTTTCATATCGTCTTCTGTCCCTGCTTGTCTGTGTGTTCAAATACCCCCCTCCTTTTTTTATTGGGATACCAGTTATATTGGAATACGACCTGCTCTAATGATCCCATTTTAACTTGATTATTTCTGTAAAGACCCTATCTCCAAATAAGGTCATGTCCCGTGGTCCTGGGGGTTAGGGACTTCAACATAGGAGTTTTGGGGGAGACACATTTCAACCCATCACACCACCTATACTTGAGCCTCCATATACATTAGCCTCAGAAATCTAGCTGCACTTAATTGTGGAATATTCTATAAATCACCAAAAGAAATCTGTAAACTGCTAAATCTTAGCTCCTCTTTTTCCAATCCAGCAAGAGTGCCTTAGTGTGGATGGTGCAGGTTCTGTAGTTCATGATGCTCTCCCTTCTGTTCATTTCAGGAGTCATTACATCCAAGTGTTAGGTAAAGGAAAACCAAGATGACAGCAACATCTTAAGCAAGGGGGCTTCAGCTGCTCCCTTTCTACCAGAATCCGTGACCTATAAAATGTCTAACCCGTTCCAAGTTCTGAGGATCTAAGATATAACACGTTGATGTGTAGTGTGTTTTTAGTTGACGCCTGTTTTAATTACACCATCTTTGCATATCCTTTAGTTTTCATATAAGCCTGGTTTGGCTGAGTGGTTTTGACACTCACAGCTCTCCAATGCTTTGGACTGACTGTTTATTCCAAAAGCTTGCAGCTGAATTTTCTGGCAAGTCATTGTGATACTATCCAGTGATTACTTCAGAGATGGAGGTTTTTTGAGCTGAGGGAAGTCTTCCTTTTCTCCTCTGGGCCTGTCCCAGTTTCTGGAAGATCAAGGCTTCTGCCACGCCTCTGTCTCCGCAGACACCCAGCCCCTGTCATGTTTGTTTACCCCATCTGTATTTTTAGGTTTTCCCCATTTCCCCGTTCCCAGGCGTGTCTTGTTAGTGTGACTGTCGTGTACCTTCTTAGGCTTCTGGGCTTTGAATCATAACCCATACTTCATTTCTCCTGGCCTAAGAGACCAGGATGGATAGGAACTTGTCTCCCTTTTCTACTAAATGAGGTAGATTTTGTCTCCCTGTAGGTCTGTTCTAAAATACCAGCAGTCTGGGGGTGCCTGGGTGGCTCAGTCATTATGCATCTGCCTTCGGCTCAGGGCATGATCCCGGGGTCCTGGGATCGAGCCCCGCATGGGGCTCCCTGCTCAGCGGGAAGCCTGCTTCTCCTTCTCCCTCTGCTGCTCCCCCTGCTTGTGTTCCTTCTCTCGCTGTGTCTCTCTCTGTCAAATAAATAAATAAAATCTCAAAAATAAAATAAAATACCAGCAGTCTGTTAGTAAAACTGCATATCCTGCAGGAAACAGAATTTGGGGCTGGTTGGAGACTGCATGGCATCATTGGTACCCATACTTCTATAAGCCTGTAGCAGTGTGGAAGCCACCAAGGTCAAAGGTCCGTTCTGACTCTATGTGAAAGTCTCTAGTAATCTTCACTATTAAGATGAAGTAGTAAATTATTTTTTTTAAAGATTTATTTATTTTAGAGAGAGAGAGTGAGCAAGCACAGGGGTGGAGGAGTGGGGCGGCAGAGGGAGAGGGAGAGAGAATCTCCAGCAGAATCCCCGCTGAGCGTGGAGCCTGACGCGGGGATGCGGGGCTCGATCTCACAACCCAGACATCATGACCTGAGCCAAAATCAAGAAGTGGATGCTTAACCGATTGAACCACCCAGGCGCCCCAAGGTAAAGTAGAAAATTATAAAAATTTTTCTAAATACTAATACATATATTTCCCTGAGATAAAAGATCAGTTCTCTATTCTTTCTTTATACAGCTGACACTCCCTTTTTCCTTCCTGTGCTCCCTGAAGAGTGAATAACTTCTGAACTGGGAGTTTCTCACAGGTGAAGGTCCTTGGTCAGCTTAAGGATTCCTGCTCTGTTTTTGCCAAGTCTCTTTAAGAGAGGCACCTCTTGGGGAATTCTCATGTGGAATTGGAATAAACATATGCATCTTTCCTCCACCTGACCTCTTGGTGTTAAGAAAAGATTTGATGAAAGAGTCATTTTCTCTGCCATCCTCATGAGGGATGGGTTTCTTGGCTGAAACAGGTTTTCTGCCACTTGCTACCCAACCCCCATGCCATGGGCCACATGTTTAACCAAACCAAGAAGCAATAAGGATGTCAACCATCTCAGCCTTTAAAATGTTGATTTCTATTATAGAAGTTTGTCTCTGACTGGGTTCGTTCTTTTTTTTTTATTATTATTTATTTATTTATTTTAAAGATTTTATTTATTTATTAGAGAGAGAGAACATGAGAGGGGGGAGGGTCAGAGGGAGAAGCAGACTCCCTGATGAGCAGGGAGCCCGATGTGGGACTCGATCCTGGGACTCCAGGATGATGACCTGAGCCGAAGGCAGTTGCTTAACCAACTGAGCCACTCAGGCGCCCCTCTGACTGGTTTCTTTTTCTTTGTGGATCCTGGAGCTGATGTCATACCCATGCAAAGGAAGGCCTGGGACCTCATCTCTCCAGGGGTCCTAGATTTGGATCATTCGAGTGCCAAGAACCAGAACTTCTTTGTGGCTACAATTGGATGATGCTTCCTGATTGCCAAGCCTGGCTTCCCATTGGAGGAAATCCCAGAGACTCCCAAGAAGCTCCAGAAGGGAGCCCAAACTTTCCAACATCCGCCTGGTAACCTGATGGTTCTGGCATTTGACCTCTTCAAAGAAGACAAGCCTAAGGGACCCCCATGAATTCCAGTGTCCCAGGGGACTAAAATACTCTCCAGGGACGAGGATGTTTTAAATATTTCACCTAGAGATCTGTAGTATCAGGTAGTGGTCCTTTGGCCCTTGACATCAGTCCTCTGGGCTAGTTTTCCACTTTGGCTTAGAGATTGTCCTTGGGTAGTTATACCTCCCTCTGACCTCCTCTCTTTTTAGGGAATGGGGCGATGAAACTAACTTCCGCTCCTTCCTTTGAGTAAATAGCTACCCCGTCTTCTTTGCAAGCTTTGTTAGAGCTCTGTGACTCAGACCTCACTCCACAGGTCTAAGATATTTCAAGTGGCCGCTGAGGTTTCATTTCTCTTTCTAGTCCCTGGTAAGATGTTTTCGCAGAGATTTATCTCTGGCCTCTATTTCCCTCTTGTCACTGTAGGAAGACTTCCTAACCTCCTTTAGCTTTTTGCCTGCACACTGGAGCCTCCGGCAAGTGCAGACAAACTCAGGAAGCTCCTGAACGGTGGCGCTCATATACAGATGAGAGTCCGGGGCATGTGAATGGTTGGTTCTGCTCTAGCTGTGAGGCGGGTTTCTCTCTCTTTTCACTGTCAGGGTCCTCGGCCACTAATGCTCCAGTTGTCACAGTTGGGCAAGCATTTAATACAAGTTAGTTTCTGCTTTCCATTCTCCTTTTTCTTCCCTGTTTTCCTCCTTCCTCTCCTTTTCATTCTTCCTTCCCTTCTTTACTCTTATTTACATGGTTTTTAAGCATAATATGTAAGGTAGGAGATTTTTCCTGGGGTGGGGGTGTGTCGTGAGAAAATATTTATGGAACCAGCGAAGGGTGCTGAGCTCTTTGTAAAGATGAGATCAGCAGAAGGGGCATACACGAGAGGTTTTCAGCAGATCCCTGGCAGGGGCAGAAATGGTAGTTACATATGCACTGTTTATTTGAATCCTTAAAATGCATGAGGCCCACGCACAAGGCATGTCACACACATCTTCGCAAATCATTTTCTAAACTGTGCAAACTCAAGGAGCTGCTGCTTTATACTGAAAAAGATCGCAGGCCTGTGCCCTCGTGGTAGAAATTAAGGGAGGACATGCGACTCTGTCACCTTCGGCAGCAGTAGGATTCTTTTATTTCATGAAACACAATATTATTAGACCTCTGGGGATGGTTCTCCTCCCCACTCTTCGGTTTAGTTGTGTTGCACCCATATTCTATGGAATTTCTCTTATATTCTGATAAAAGGTGGTTTTTCCATCTTTGTTTTCAGCCTTTTTTTTTTTTTATTGAGGTATAACTGACCGCAACATTATATTAGTTTCAGGTATGCAACATAATAATTCAATATTTGTATGTATTGTGAAATGATTAACTCTTAATAGCTTTCCAGTATGCAATACAGTACTATTAACTATAGTCATCATGCTGGCCATTACATTTCCATGACTTACTTATTTTGTAACTGGAGGTTTGTACCTTTTGACCCATTTCGCCTACCCCTCAACTCCTTGCCTCTGGCAACCACCAATCTGTTCTCTGTATCTATGAGCTTGGTTTTGTTTTGTTTTTTTGGGGGGGGTTGGGTTCCACATATAAGTGAGATCATGTGGTATTTGTCTTTCTCTGTCTGACTTACTTCACTTAGCATGATACCCTGAAGGTATATATACACCATGCTTTCTTTATCCATTCCCCTGTTAATGGACACTCAGGTAGTTTCCCAGTCTTGGCCGTTTCAAATAACACTGCAGTGAACATGGGTGTGCATGTGTATTTTTGTGTTAATGTTTTCGGTTTCTTTGGATAAATACACAGAAGTGGGATTGCTGGATCCTATGAAGTTCTGTTTTTCATTTTTTGAGGAACCTCCATGCTGCTTTCCATAGTGGCAGCAATAATTTGCATTCACAGCAAAGGTGCATAAGGGTTCCTTTTTTCTCCACATTCTCGCCAGAATTTGTTATTTCTTGTCTTTTTGACTCTAGCCGTTCTGACAGGTGTAAGGTGGTATCTCTTTGTGGTTTTGATTTGCGTTTCCCTGATGATCAGGGATGTGGAGCTTCTTTTCATGCACCTGCTGACCATCTGTATGTCTTCTCTGGAAAAATTTCTGCCCATTTTTAAAATCAGATTTTTTCTTTTTGTTATTCACCTGTATGACATTATATATTTTGGATATTAACCTCTTATCAGATACATGGTTTGCGAATATTTTCTCCTGTTCTGTAGGTTACCTTTTCTGCATGGAAGCTTTTTAGTTTGATGTAGTCCCACTGGTTTAATTTTGCTTTTATTGCCTGGGGGATTTTTTTTTAAATTATGAGATGAGTAGATGGCAGCCAAACTGGAGTGGAGAGGGGGTGAAGCAGTAGATGGGGACCATTCGTTTCAAGGATGTAATCGTGAAGAGTCAGAGCTAGGTCTGTAACTTATGAAGGGTAAAGGAAGGATTTGGGAATTTTTTGCTTGTTAGTTTTGGTTAGGATTTTTAGGTCCAGATTTTCGACATTTTATTGGCTGAGCACAAGGGAATGGGTGAATGGAAGAGATTGAAGATAGAAAAGAAGGAGGGAGCATTTGTTTAAAAGGCTGGGATGAGATCAATAAGGTGGCAAGTTCTTTTTTAAGATTTTATTTATCGATTTGAGAGAGAGACAGAGTGAACACGAGCAGGGGTTGGGGCAGAGGGTGAAGCAGACTCCCTGCTGAGCAGGGAGCCCAACAGGGGGCTCAATCCCTGGACCCCACAATCATGACCTGAGCTGAAGTCAGATACCCAAGTGACTGAGCCACCCAGTCACCCCAAGGTGGCAAGTTTTCTTATGACAGAAGGCAGCAACAGGCAAGTAAGGTAGAGGAGAGCTCCCCAGGAGTTTCTGTACGTTAGGGTATGAAGTAATCTACTGAGATGAAGCGTGGGCAGCAATAGGAATAGATTAGGGGAGAGTTTTGTAGGGATTCTTAGAGACAGCCATCATGAAGAATGTGATAGGAGGGAACTAATGATGAATACAATACTAATGATGGCTGAGTAACACTAAGTGCCCAGTCAAGATGAGATAGCAGGCATTGGAAGCTGAACCAGCCCACTAGCAGTATTGCTACAGCTGAATCGACACAGCCAGGAATCTCCTAAGGAAAAAGACATTTTTGATACTATATTACTTTCTAATTTTGAAGCAATAGTTCTACCTGATATAGTAAAATATGAAAAATCCTGATTATATTGGTCATTTGGTAGCCCTGCCCTAGTCCTTCAACGTATAGCTCTTTCTCTCTTGACGGGTGTGAGTTGCCAGAACTTTTATTAAAGTGAATACCAAATCTGGGTTGATGATCTAGGACACAAAAGGGCCGAACAAGTCCATTAATGTACCCTTCTTTCCCAGAGCAGTACTCTACAGCATGTTTGGTGGTGACTCATGAATAATTTTGTGTTGATGGATATAAATGATTATTCGTTTATTTATCCAAACTTTACTTGAGCACCTGAGCTAAGCTTGGTAAAAATGATTAAGGGTGGGACCTTAGTTCTTAAAAAGCTCAGTCCAGTAGAGATAACATTCCATAGACTTAGTTAAGTGAGCCTGCCTGCCAAGTATAGCATCTAGTAGACATAACCAGTGGTTCTATATGGTACCTGGTAATAGAGGTTTAAAAAAAAAAAAAGTGCCATAGGAGTGTTTGATGCCATGGTCTTGAATTTTGCTTGGGTAATCCACTTTCATATGCAAGATCCGGGTGTTTCATTAGGCTTTAGTGTAAAGGACAGCGGGTGATGACTCTCCATGGGTGATGATTTTGTAGTTCTTGCTTCTTTCCTTTGGTGGGTAGTGGAAGTACTTGTCATGCTTAGGCTTGGGAGTGGGCAGGATAGACACCTCTGTAAATGGCCACTCCATCCTTCTTTGGAGTAGGCCACAGCGCTTGACTCCTTTCTTTTTCCCAAACACTGTATCAAATTGTGGTAGCTTTTCCATCAAAGCATACGCAAGATGATAAAAGTGTTGGTATCTTTTTTTTGAATATTTTATTTATTTATTTGAGAGAGAGCACAAGCAGGGGGAGCATCAGGCAGAGGGAGAGGGAGAAGCAGGCTCCCCGCTGAGCAAGGAGCCCGATGCAGGACTTGATCCCAGAACCCTGGGATCATGACCTGAGCCTAAGGCAGCCGCTTAACCAACTGAGCCACCCAGGTGCCCAAAAGTGTTGTTATCTTGTTGGGGTTGTATTATGTAGGTGTTTGCATTCATCAGAACGCCTCAAACTGCACAGTTAAGACCTGTGCATTTTATTCTGCGTAAATCCCCCCCCTTCCCTCCCTCAAATACAGACTCTTGACCTTTGTACGTTTCTACACGTTGGTTGTTCCCACGTGGAAGCTCTTCCTATACATTCACGTGACCTTCCCCCTCACCTCTTACCAGGCTTTGACCAATATCAGTTTATCATTGGGGTCTTCCCTGATTATCATATTAAAAGTGCGACTCCCTGCCATTCCCTTTCTGCACAAAGAGCCATCACAGTGTGTAATTCAGAGCTTGGGCTCTGGAGTCAGGCTGTCTGGCTCCAAATCCTTTTTCTAAGCTATATGACTTGGGTGACCTTTCTGTGGCTCAGTTTTATCACTTATAAAATGGGGATGAATATTGTGCCAATAGGGTTATGGAGAGGATTCGATGGATTAGTACATGAAGAGCACTTAAAACGGTACCTGGTACATAGTAAGTTAATGTTAACTTAATTCCCCTTCCTTGCTTTGTTTTTCCCATATGTCATCTATATATTTAAACCATTTGTGTATGGTTTCTTGCCATTGGAGGAACAACTTTTCTTCTACTCTTTTTTCTTTTTCTTCACTACTATATCCTCCTTACTTATAATTGTGCCTGATATATAATAGGTACTTAAATATTCAGTCAGTGGGTGAATGAGCAAATAGGAGAGGGTTCTGTGGACTTTCAGGAGGCTATGGGATGGGTTGGGGCAGGGGTTGGCGCACACTTTTTCTGCAAAGGGCCAGATAGGAAATACTTCAGGCTTTGTGAGTTACAACTACTCAGATCTGCCGCTGGACGATAAAGCAGCACAGATGATACATAAACGAACGACTTTATTGACAAAAACAGGCAGGGGGCCAGAGTTGGCTTACGGGCTGCCGTTTCCCAGCTCTTGGGTTGGGAAATAATTCTTGGTCTTGCTTTCCTCATTCCCTTTACCCCTCCCCTAAGCCATCTCCCACTGCAGCATTTAGTGCTGGTCATTCAGAACTGAAATAGAAGTAGTTTGCAAAGCATTGTATTACCCATTAGTACTTGGCTCAGTATTCGTTAACTGTACAAAATTTCTGTATGTCTTTTTAATATTTTAATAGTGAATAACACTGCTAAGAATATATTTTGTACTTTCAATGGTGTCATTTCAGGTTTCAGTTTTTGATTTTTTTTTCTCCAACAGCTGAGGACACATCTGTACTGCTGATAATGGCCAGACACATAAATGCTGTTAGTGAACAAGTGGACATTCCACTTACCGAACAGCCGACAGTGTAACTAACTCCTAATCGAAATAGAAGCCAACAGAAATTATCCGCTAGACAGTTTCGTTGTTAAAATTATTATAGAGTCTTATTTCTCCACAAAACTGTTCCCTAGCCCACAATTTCTACCACTCTTCCCAATCAATTTGGTATGCTGGCAGCATTCTTCCATTTTTAAATACAGTACATTTTCAGTCATGTTGTATGAGTGACAAACTATGACATGTTAGCATGAACTGCAAAGCCTTTATTGCTATAATGAAATCAAAGTGGATCAGAAATTATGTGTTTTACTGCTGTGATGCATTGTAATTAGGCATATAAGTTCAAGTATATGACTGCCATTGATATGAATTTTATATAACCAAAATGTTTCTTGTTTCACTTCTTCTGAATTTAACTGTATGTCCTCATCAGCGCTAATGGTTTTCCACTTGCTGTTTAATTATTTTCATCATGGGACGTGTGTGCAGAGAGAACCTGACCCGTACTCCCCGGGTGTTAGGGTTCTCTTGCTCCCTTGTGTTGTCTCCTCTCTGTCCATGACCCATGGCTGCAGTTTCCAATCAAAGTAATGTGTTCACACTCCCAAGACACCTGCTCCTTGTGACCTCCAGAGCAGTGCTTCTCCAGCCACCTCTGGGAAAGGACCAGGTTTTTCCCCCCTTGTTTCCAATTCTTCATGGATTGATTCTTTCTGTAAAATCCAATTTAAAAAAATTGAGCGGGCCAGCAAAATGATCACATAATTGGATATCATAACAAGGCCAAGTTGCTACAAAATTTTCTAAATAATTTCTCTACTTGACTTATAGTTGACCAGTAGTAGTGAACCAGTTCACAGACCACATTTTATTTTATTTTTTAAAAATTTTATTTTTAAAGATTTTGTTAATTTTTTTGAGAGACAGAGAGAAAGAGCGGTGGGAAGGGTCAGAGCGAGAGAGAGAGAGAGAGAGAGAGAGAGAGAGAGAGATGCAGACTCCCTGCTGAGCAGGAAGCATCAGCAGGAAGCCCCATGCGGGGCTGAATCCCCAGGACCCGGAGTCCACAACCCGAGCTGAAGGCAGACGCTTACCGACTGAGCCACCCAGGTGCCCCCACAGACCACATTTTAAATCACACTACTTTAGAGCAGTCTTTCTCAAATGGTTTTGACCCCGTGTAAGGAACACTTTCTTGGGGTGCCTGGGTGGCTCAGTCAAACATCTGCCTTTGGCTCAGATCATGATCCCAGGGTCCTGGGATCAAGCCCCAGGTCGGGCTCCTTGCTCAGTGGAGAGTCTGCTTCTCCCTCTCCCTCCATCCCTCCCCAGCTTGTGTGCTCTCTCTCTCTCAAATAAATAAAAATCTTAAAAAAAAAAAGATATTTTTTTTAACATCAATATGCAATGTATATGCATGCCTGCCTCCTCCCCACTACAGTGAAACCATGGGAATGTCAGCTACCTAAAGGCAGAGGTATTTTTCTTTTTTTTCCTTGTCGTTTTCACTGTTCTGTCTCCCGTACCTGGCACGTGGTAGGCCTTCAATCGGTATTTATTGCATGCAGATGTGTGTGTAAATAACTGAATGAAGTGTTTCACAAAACAGTACTTAACCTTCTCTTCTTGTGAGACTCTCTGATGTTTTCTGTTTTGTTCAAATAAACGTTGATTGCAATCTGCTAAATTCATTTCACTACCTTCTAATCATAGGGGCATGGCCCACAGTTGATCAAACATTCCTTTAGAGGATGTATATAGTAGACAACTTGTCCTTTCCCTCCCTCTTAGAGCTCTGAGTAGCTATGACCCACCCTGCCCTCTGTAGGCGACAATCTGGGTCTCACAGATCCCAGAACTGCGGACCTCTTACCAGCTCAGGCTAGGTTGGTAGACCTGCCAGGAGACTAGGAGACATAGGAGTCCTTTAAGAGCTAGAAAGAAGAGATGGGTGGAGGTTAGGTTAGAGTAGATGGAAAAATCAGAAGTTAAAACCTGCTCAGACCCCCTAATACTCCTCCGTTCTATTGGGAACTAAGTTTGCAAACTCTTATAAATAACATCATCACAATGGATTTAGTTTACCTGCATTTTGAAGAGTGTGAAAATTCATTTTGTTAGATTGTAGGTGATAGCAACAATCCATTTCATCCAAATTTATCTTAAGGTCAGGGTAAGGAGACAGGTTTTTGACATATGCACCTAAGAGGAAGGTCACACTATTCTCTGAAACATGTAGGAGACTATGTTTATATACTCTTCCTATATAAAGAGTATATATAGGAATCTGGGAGCTAGAATCATTCCGTGAGAGGTGTGCCTATTCGAGGAGCCATTGAAACACCGCGCCATGCTGCGAGCATGCTACCACATGAGCTACTGAGGTTGCGGACGTCAGACATAGTCTCCGTTTTCACGGAGCTCACAGCTTAGTCAAGGAGACGAATACTACAGAATCAGGGCTCTCATGGACTCATGCCCAGGGTGCTCTGAGAGGGGCAACAAGGCCTTGGCGGCAAGGATGCCTGAACTGAGTCTTGAAAGTAAGTGTCGCAGGTTGGGGTTGAGGTAACTGGATGATGGGCATTAAGGAGGGCACTTCATGGAATGAGCACTGGGTATTATATGCAACTGATGAATCACTAAGTTCTACCTCTGAGACTAAGAATATACTATATGTTAATTAATTGAATTTAAATAAAATTATTTAAAAAAAAAAACGCAAGTGTCCCAGGGCATCTGAGGGTGGTCCAAGCAGGGAAGGAGCAGCTCTCGTGACCACACAGAGGGAAGAGAACAGGTGCTGCATGCTCAGGGAAGGGTATGTTGTGCAGCATGACAGGCAGGGATGGGTGCCTTGGAGGCAGTAATTAATTTGGGTTAGAAGCTCATGAGAAGGGTCAAGGTTGGCGATCCTAATCAGGGCTGACTAGCTGTTTGATAAATACCTTTAGAGAACAACATGGGTTTGGGGCTTAAATCATACTTCTTGAGGACCTTGGACAAATTCATAACTTCTTCTTGCAGTCATAATAGCTAATAACAGTAGATAAGGAGAAAGGGACATTCTTTCACTTTCTCAGAAGATCTTCAGATTTGCCGATATTTAATACAATCCATTTTTCAAATAGCAGCAGTGTCCTTTTATTCAAGAAGTAAAGGATCTTGGCTTATTGTGTGCACAATTTTATCAATTCCCTTGAGGTTATCATTCCTAAATATTAATGGCTTTGAGCTGAGAAGCTCATTTCCTTTTATCTTGTCCTGTTTCCCTGGATGTTTCATTTATCTGAATACTTACCAACTGGGCCCCATCATCTTTTGTAGCTCTTCATTTTAGTGAGCAAGAGAAGTAACTTTCACTAAGGTGAAGTCATTAATACTTGCTCTTTATGCTGTGCTTTACAAATTCTCTGTGAGAGGCCGCTTCTGAGCATGTGTTTTTGTTTATGCAGGTGGTTAAAATAAGTATTTTCTTATTTGCTTTGTAAATATTTGGTGAGCCCTTGGTGTGCTTGAGGTCATGACAGAAAAAATATTTAAGACAACATACCATGTTCAAGAGTGTTTGAAAATCCTATTGTCTAAAGATACGGATGAAAAAATATAAATATTTGATTATGGAAATACATAATGATTATGGAAAATCTCAAATATATAAAGGTGTACAAAGAATGGTATAATGTTACCCCACATACTTATTACCCACCTTCAACAATCATGGCTAATCTTGTTTCATCTATATCTTTACCCTTATTCCCTTCCCCTTTATTATCTTAAAGCAAATTCCAGATGTATCATTTTATCAGGGAATATTCTGCTAATAATCTCTAAAAAAAAAAGTAAGAACTCTTAAAAAATAACTATTATAACTTAAAAATTAAAATAATTCCCTAATATTATCAGTGTTCAAACTTTCAGTTGTATCAATATTACACCTACTTTACAGTTCCACAGATTTTAAAATGTATGTTTTTAACATTAGCTATCACCCCTGCTACCAACAGCCCCAATCTCTTCTGTTTTCAACACTAACCGTGCACCTTGACCTCCACTTCTTACTTGCCTTTGCAAGTGATTCTGAATTAATTTTCTAGGTATGTTAGAGCGGATTGGAGGTGAAAAGGATTTGAACTAATACAGTAGAGAGGAGAAAGTATGTGATGACAGCTACATAGCAGAGAACCAGAAAGCAAGGAGGATTGTGTAAGAATCGTAAAATGTTGCAGACATAAGGACTTAGTAGTTGAAGTTTAAAGGGACAGAGTTTTCGGGTTGAAACCTGAATTGCTTATTCAGAGCTGGACTCTGAAAAACAAACTGAGGGTTCTAGAGGGGAGGGGAGTGGGGGATGGGTTAGCCTGGTGATGGGTATTAAGGAGGGCACGTTCTGCGTGGAGCACTGGGTGTTATGCACAAACAATGAATCATGGAACACTACATCAAAAACTAATGATGTAATGTATGGTGATTAACATAACAATAAAAAATTATTAAAAAAAAAAAGAAACAGTGAGTGGGGAGAGGAGTTCTATCCTTGTTTACCTTGGTAACCAGTTCCAACCTTGTCTTGGGTGGAGCTTGTTGTCCTAAAAGGAAAGATGGCCTCTCATGCTCTAGCACAGTGATTGAGTGGGCACCACGATCATCTGGACAGCTTGTAAAAAACCCAGATTGCTGGGCCCTGCCCCTAGAGTTTCTCATTCAGTAAGTTTTGGGTGGGGCCCAAGGATTTGCATGCTAACTAGCTTCCAGGTGATGTTGCTACTGGTCCAGGAACCATACCTTGAGAACCACTGATAGTCCTAACTTCTCTCTTTTGGTCTTTCCATTTTTTTGCTGCATACATTGGGAATCATTGTATAATTGATGAATGCCCCTAATGAGCATCTTGGGGGGAAAATTGATGAGAAGTCTGTAGCTAATTTATGTGAAAATACATTATTTTCATAATGGCCACATAATAATATGGCACTCTACCCAGTCTAGTGGAATGTTTGTAAACATTCTCTCAAATGGAGGGATTTCTTCTTTTAAGTGAGTTGTATTGGTCTCGGCACTAAATTAGAAGTTCTCTTTCAAACCTAAACATTTTAGCTAAGAAAAGCTGAGAAAGCTAGGACAGATGTCATTTTTGCCCAAGTTTAGAAGAAACTTACTAATTTCCTTATTTTTTTTTCTTTCTTCACAGAGAGACTAGGCAGCTAGCCTGCCCTAAAACATCAGTCAGTCAGCAACCCAGCAAAAAAATTGTGGTTTTTTGCCAACTCTTTAGCTACCACGCCCATTGTTGGAACTTTCCTTAATATTTTATCCCGTTCAAAGGGTCCTGACCAAGCTTGAAATATACCCAAAACATGCTTCTATTGGGTCTTTCTTTTTATCCTTTACTATAACATATAATATATGACTCTTTCCCCAGGAGATTGCTTTTCTAAGACTTCTCTAAACTTATTTTTATTGAGCCACTGGAATCGGAAACCACCAGACTGAGGACTCCTGCAAAAAGAGCTGATCTCTGTTTAAATTACCCAACAAATAGGGCTTTCTCAAATTTGAGCTATGACCTTAAACCCAAACCCCACTCCTTTGTTGTGGTAGTTGTATTTTCTGGTACTTTTTCCCTTCAGCAAGTCATTCAAAGAAGTATATTATTAGCTGTTTAGAATTCAGAAATGAATTTGCTATCATATGAGAATTACTGGATGTTGAAGGTTTAATTTTCTAAATGGTTTGTGCACCCGGAAGGCCAAATTATAATCAGCAGGTTTCTGGGTAAGCAAAGAATTAGAACAAAGGGACTTAGATATTCTGAGTCTTTTATTTTGGACCGCAAGTCTATAATTGGGTTATTCATTAGCCTTGATTTATGACATCATTATAAGTCCATGCATTTCATATTTATTACTAATCCATTTATTTAGTTCATTTTAAAATGACAATTTCATTTTTAATTAATAGCAGTCTTTATTCCTAATTTTTAAAATTTGAGATGAAATTTACATATAGTGAAATGCACACATCTTAAGTGTACAGTTTGATGAGTTTTGACAAATGTATAAATTTGTATAACCAACTACTCAATCAGCATATTGAAGAGGAGGTCCCCCGGGATCATTTGCCGCTTCCTGCAAGTAACTATTTTCCTACTTTCTATCACTATAGATTGCCTGTTCTTGATTCATATAGAAGGGATTTTATAGTACATCATTGTTTATGTCTGGCTTCTTTTGCTCAGCATAATGTTGCATGTGTCAGTAGTTCAGTCTTTTCTATTGTGGAGTAACATTCCTCTCACTGTATTTGGAGTAATATTGTATTAAGTATGTAGGGATGTCCAGGGGAATCTTCCTCTCAGAAATGTTTTTGGGGATATAGGAAAATCTTTTTAGAGCATAGGATTTTCTGAAGTTTTTCCATTTAGCCTTTCTATTTTTAAAAAATACTTTGACCCAGCCATGAAAGTTGACATAGTTTTATCAACACAGATGCTCATTAAATTAGGCTGCCTCTAAAATAACTCAGTGCATGGGCAAGTCAGAATTTTAATAAACAATAAATATGGAAATTCTGTTTTTAATATTAGTACTTTACCACTTCAGTTTGCTGTTCTTGTTCTTCTGTGTAGTCTTTTGAAGTCCATTTGGAATTTATTGAGACTTTGTTGCTTTGCATGTATGGACTATCCTGATGAATATAACATGTGGACTTAAGAAGAATGTATATTCTGCATTTGGGTGTTTTCTTATATAAATCAAATTAGGTCAGGATGGTTGAAGCTATTGTTCAAATCGTCTATGTTCTTGCTGGATTTTTTTCCTACCTTGTACCTACCTTTGCTATTCCGAAAGAGGTTTGAAAATGACAGGTGGGACAAAACAAAACAAAACAAAGACAGGACCATACACTTAAATCTAACCATATCAAAAATTACATCAAATATAAATGACTTAATTTATGTAATTCTCCTTTAATTATGTTGGGTTTTGCCTTATATATATGGAAACTCTGTTATTAGTTGCAAAAACATTTGCAGTTGTTATGACTCCCTGATGAACTGATCATTATAAAATATCTCTCTCTAGTAATACTTCTCAATTGAAAGCCGTTTTTCTTATATGAATATAGCCACTCCTTTCTTAGGCTTACTATGTATATGGTATTTCATTTTGCATCCTTTTATTTTTATATTTCTTTATATTTAAAGTATACCTCTATTAACAACATATACTTAGGTGGGTTTTTTTTGTTTTTGTTTTTGTTTTTGTTTTTGCCAGTCTGGCAATCTCTGGCTTTTAATAGTGTTCATTCTGTTTATATTTAATATAATTATTTATATGATTGAATTTAAATCTACCATCTTGCCATTTGATTTCTGTTTCTCCCATCTGTTCATTGTTCCATTATTGCCTCCTTTTGAATTGAGGATGTCATTAGTATTCCATTTCATTAACCTAATTGGCTTTTTACTAATACCTCTTTATTTTGTAATCTTAATGGATTACATTGTATATTCTTAACTTATCACAGTCTACCATGAGTTAGTATTAAACATCTTTGCTTATAATGTAAGAGGTTTACCCCTTTCTTCCTTTTGAGCCAATAAGATTTTGATATTCTTCATTATCCTAGCTACTGTCCATCCCATGGACTGGGGAGTGCCCACAGGTAAAAGATGTATAAACACGAATCTCACTCATTATGGTTCCCTTTACTCGAGAGCTGAATTCCCTCCCGTTTCTACCAGCTTTTGTTCACTCTCTAGTTTCTTCAAAACTGTTTTTATATTTTATCCAGTGTTTTGTATTGCTATTTGTGTGGTAGTTTGTCCTATAAAATCTACTCCACCGTTATCAGAAGTGGAGTTTTCATTTTGCCATTTTTTAATAATGTACTAAGCACTCTTCTGAATCCATTACCCAACTCAAAAACCTTACAGTAATCTTTATTTAACTATGTAACTCTTCCTCTCAGTCTCTCCCCCCATATCCCTGACTTGAGGTAGACATCATTCTGAATTTCATGTTACTATTTCCTCTTTTCTGTTTGTATAGTTATGTTGAATCTGTATGTATTTCTAAAATACATTTATATTTGTATTGTTTTACCTTTTAAAAAGTCTCACTGAATTTATTGGAGAGTTATTTTTCTTTGCTATTATACTGCATGGATTTATTCATAACACACATTGCTTTAGTTTATCTTGACGACTGTATGTAATTCCATTGTGTAAATACACCAGTTTATTAATCTTCTCTTGTGTTGGACATTTGGTTTGTGTCCACGTTTTTGGCCTTGCGGAGAGTCCTACTATGAACATTTGTGTGTGTCCATGATTATGTGCCTTGGTGTAAATATTGTTAGAGTGAAAATGAATATGTTTAATTTTAGATGACAATGCCAAACTTATTCCAACTGGTTAAGCCCATTTTACATTCCCACCGCCATTCTGTAAGAGATTCTGTGAATCGACATCCTCTGTAATGCTGGGTAATGTCGATTTTTTTTTTTTTTTTTTACCAGTTGACTAGGTATAAAATGGTATCGCATTGTTGTCTAAAATTCCTTGTATTAATGACATTAAGCCTCTATGTGTTTATCAGCCGAAGATATTTTCTATTATACTTCTGTTCATGTCCTCACCTCTCCCCTTTTTAAATCAATTTGTAGGAATTCTATCCTTTGAATACCACTGAACCAGACCACCTATACTGACTACTTTTTATTTGTTAAACAGATCTTAGGCCTTTGAATCCGTCATTCTCCCACACTACCCTATTTGATTTGCGAACCCTTCTAAACTCTTGACCCCCTTTTCCTACTCCATTTTTCCCCTTTAACACCTTCCACCTTTGCAATATTAAGTACATTTTTATTGACTGTTTTACTGTCTTCCCCTTTCTATTACATGCAGGCTGCTACATAAGTATAGGGATTGAGATAAGCATTTATAAACATTTATTGCAATTTAATATTGTTGTTTGTTAAAGGATTGGAAATTAAAAAACAGCTTTGAAAACCACAGTCTAAGTTCTCATACCTCCATGTCAGAACGTTTGAAAGCCTCACTGAACAGAATGAGAAGAAATCCATAACTACCTGTCATAGGTGAAAAAGTGTTCATGCTATACACAAATACAGTTGCTAACAAAGATGAATATTTGTTTTTCTAATTTAATGAGGTGGTGAGAGTTTTTCTAATATGAGCATTAGCCATTGTTATAGCTGAGCCTGGCTTGTATCTCTTTGTGTTATTTTTATATTTATCATAGTATCTAGAGCTCTTTGAAGAGCTTTTAAAATGAAAGGGAATGCAACAGCCACATCACTATATGAAACTCAGGGACTGCATGGTCTCTGCTTAAACCTTTATATTCTCAGTCATCACTGAGTTTTGAGTTTTCATCCTGAAGTGTGATTATTAAATTTGCTCCCTATGTCTCTGGACTGTTCAAGTAAATATCTGAGAACTACCTAAGTTCATAACATTGCTTTGTTAACTCCCTTACTTCTGCGTGGCTGTAAACATCTGCCTTGAGTACTTTTGTGCTGTAGTTTTCCACATAAAATGATGTGATATTTTACAACTTCTGAAGTTGAGTAAAGTTCTGGGAAATCTGAGACAAAATCTCTAAAAACTGTAAAATCAAAGTAATGTTTCACAATTTTAATATGGCATTTTATCAGAATGAATGCAGAGTAGAGAACTGATCCAAGAAGCTGTTTATCAGAGCTGTAAATATGTTTATAAAAGTAAAGTGGTGACATCTGGCCGCTTGGAAACAGTGGGCAAAGTTTTCTTTTAAACAGCATACCTTTTATTTCCCAGATATTTGCTACACCACAATATCTGCAAAGTAGCTAAGGTCTTATTTAGGCCTTTTGGGAGAATTTACGTAGGTGCTTAGTCTGCTACTTGAAGTGCATTAATTAATATTGGAAATCACATAGCCTTGAGTTTTTCCTGTTCATAATTAAATTTTTTGCAAGAATAATTCCAGTATATTTGTAACAGGTAAAAGAATGAGTAGATTGTGTCATAATTTCAGCATAAGCCTATTTTTCAGATAAGATGAGATAAACAGAAATTTAATATGTATTATAATGGAGGTCAGACAGACCTAGGTTAAAACCTGGTCTTTACTATATATTTATGTGCTGTGTTTCTATGCAAAAACCAACAAACATCTTTGATATCACCTATCTAATAGAGATAAGTGTATCCATTTTATTAGGCTGTTGTCATGATTAGGGATTATGAATAATTTATGTACCTGTAGAGGGACCACTGTAGACACTTGTACATGGTAGCTGTTGTTATATTACAAAATACCAGTGGTTGTGTGTGTGTGTTTAGTGTATATGCTAGTAAACCCTTTTCTTAACTAATTCCTATGGTAAATCCTTATACAAGGGGGGAAAAAAAGGCAAAATTGAAAGAGCAGAAATTGGGTGGGGCTGGTGCAGGAAGAAAAAAAAAATCTCACCTACTGAGCATTCCTAATGGCCCTCAGGAAGTTTCCACAGCCATCCCTGGTGCCCTTCACAGAGCCCTCGAGCTCTGTAGAGTGCATCATGGAAACTCTTCTACTGGACTTTAAACACCTTGCGTGCAATAACTGAAACTTACTTATTTTATTACCTGGTAGAGCGTGTGGTCTTGCAGTACGGTAGATGGCCGGCCACAGCGTGTTAAGTGACTCAGGTAATTCAGCTCTACTGCTGCAGAGTGGTAGATGTCTAGGTGGGGTTGTAATTTGACGTCGAGCTATCACACCTGCCAGGAAGCATGTGTCATTTAAAGGATATAATGGTAACATCATGGTTTTTTCAGATCTAGGTTGGAATTTGCCCTTGACGGATACCAAAATGATGAGTGACGCAAGTGACATGTTGGCAGCGGCGTTGGAGCAGATGGATGGGATTATAGCAGGTAATCTGTGTCCTCTGAAGGTTGGACTCAGGACATTTACTCGGCGCTCTTGGCTTTTCCATTCCAACTCTTTTATTACCTTTCCACTTTCTTATTTTCATTTATTGGCTGCCTTTAGATCCCGTGTGGTTTCACCTTGGTCCCTCTTCTCCATTTTATACCAGTATTATTCTCAAACTTTATTTTAAAATGTCAAATTCCATTTCCATCCTAGGGTTCTGACTCAAGGATAAACTGCATCTCATGTGATTTCAGTGCAGGTAGTCTGTGGGCCACACTTTGAGGGATACTGCTCTACCCAGTGTCCCATGGATATTCTTATCTGTTCCCTTGAATTTGACATTTACTTTTCCCAGCAATGACTCTCACTTCTATTTACTTACTCAATTCTCTGCTAAGCTTTGGGTCTCTAACTGCCAATCAGGTATCTCCTTTGAAATAGCCTATATGCACATCCGTGTCATCAGGTAAAGCTTTGAGCTCATTTTCTTTCCTCAGAAGCCTCTCTGGTAGTCTTTATCTCGTCTAATTTCATAACCTTCCATCCACGCAGTTTCCTAAATAGAAATTTAAGTCACTCTAGACCTTTGTCCCTCATAGTCCCTGCTTAGTCAAGTTTTATCACTTCTGTCTCCCTTTAAATTCAGCATTCTCTTTGATTCCCTCTAAAATCTGTCCTGTCTGTGCTTACCTCTGCCCTGCTTTGTCCTGGCAACCCTCTCCCTTGATGTTTTTGACACTCTTGCTTTCCCATCCTACTCCATCATTTTCTAGGCTACCAGAATTTCCTTTCTGAGACACAGATCTGGCCATATTCCTCACTTGTTAAGAATCTCGAGCGATTCTGTGTTGTGGAAGTGGAGCAAAAACAGTGTAGACCATGACCTCCTTGTTTTTCTCATCATGACCAAAGGGACTGACCAGTAGGTGAACCCTTTCAGGCCCTTGTGGTCTCCCAGGGGTAGTGGCTTCCTAAGGTCTCATGTCACATTTTGTGTTTTGTCACAGGAGGAGTACCTTTATGTATTTAGGGACCCATGGTAATGAAGAGAGGATTGCAGGAGCTAGTGGGTGGGGTTGTCATCCACCTGATGGTCAGGGTCAAGATGCTGTTGGCCTCTATTACTCCCCCATTCTAGCTATTCTGGCCCCTGTTGCTTATCTTTTCTGGTCATAAATTTGACCCTATTCTGTTTTAGTGGTTCGAAGAAACCACAGGGGTTTTCCTTGTCAGAGGTTCTTCCACTGAGGGACATGGCATGTCATAGTTTGGCCTCCTTTGTTATACTTGTATATCCCAAGACCAGATTTTAATTTGACCTCCTTTGTAGATTAGATCACATCTTGTGTACTGTATTCAGTTCTTGGAATATCAATTTCAAAGAGGTTATTGGTAAAACTTAAAAGGAGGTGAACATGAAGGTGAAGAATTTAAAACAACCTCATCTGGTAAGGAAGGAACTGGTTAAGTTTAACCTGGAAAAGTATATTCTTGCTCAGGGCATGATAGATACTTTCACACAGTTGAAGGACTGTTAGGTGGAAAAGAGATTGGACTTACTGTGTCATAGTTTCAGAAAATACAACCAGAGCCAGGTCTAAGCTATTATCAGAGGTTATAACCTCAAACTCTTAGTGAAACTCTAGTCAAGAGAAGTGGTATTTCTGGACAGTAGTTGAGGGTTGACATTTTATATACTCCACTAGATGAGTGTATTTGTCCCTTACCCCTGGTAGGGCTTCAGGACCAACATTAGAGTTATTCAGAAAATCAAGAATTCTCGGGTCCCACCTCACCCTGAGTCGGTCAGTAGGTTAATGGGTAGGCCCTGGGTTTATGTTCTCAAATTAGTATCAGTTGCTCTCCACCTAAGGTAGGAGGGAGATATGACTGCAAATATTTGAGGAGTTTTTCTAAATACACATCTCTCCCCTATACCCCACTTTGTTTTGTGATGGAGACTTAACAGAGTGGAAGGTTATTGTGGGCACATCTATTTTTAATAGGATTATCCGTTGATCCTAATGCTTAAAACTGCTGGAATAGGACATTATAGTCTGCTTTGTTTTTAGTGCTCTTCTGGTCTTCCCTTTCCCTAACATACTGTCCTCAATTTCTGTTTTTCGGGATTCTCCTCTCAGCCTTACATGGTTTCTGAGGGGATTGATGCAGAGGGTTATGTGAAGCATTTAGCATTGGGCCTAGCATATCAATGGTTACCATTATTATGGTCTGGCAGATTTTGGTCCAGATCATTTGGTCCAGTTTTAAGGAAGGTCAGTGGAATGGACTAACTGAAAGAAAATTCCTCTCCCCGTGGTTGGAATTGATCAAGCTGTATGGCCAACTGGTGAGAGAATTTACACATCGGTTTGCAGTTTTCTTCCAATTATAAGACCCTCAGATTAATGAGGTGGTAGTCTAAATATCATACATTATTGACACTTAAATATAAAGTTAGTACATATATTAATAGTATATATATTTGGCAGACCAGAAAATAAAAATCAAAGAGATGAAGAGGTATATATGAGTGCTTTCTGAACAGGCTCTGGGTGAGTTAGGTAGATTTAAGTCACAGAATGCTTTCCTTTATAAGTAATAGGAAAAAAATGACTGTAAAACTTTTTTTTAAAGCTGATATTAGCAAGAGCATTTGATGCTATGCTGCAAATAAAATCATGGGAGAAAATGTTAATACATACACACTCATTCGTATATACACAAATGTATACATGTAATTCATTGAACTTCTCCAGAGATTAAATTTTGGTAAATTAACTGGGAGCTGGTCCTGTTACCCTTGACATTATGTTATGCAATTTCCACCTCAGTGTGCAAACTTCTTTTAAAGGAATTTCTCAAAACTTTATGGTACCTAAGTTTATATTTTGGGAGTACTTGGCTCTATCCAAACTGATCTGCTACCTTCTTAGCCCTTATTTCCGTGAGGTCAGCGTATCTTTCACCAAAGCCCATTCATTATATTCTTACTGTACTACACAGTTGTAGTAGTTGGCCTCCCAATTAGGTATTTGGCGATTGATATTTACCATCAATTATGTGGGTTTTATTTTTTGCACCAAATCACTATGACTTGGAAATGATTGAATTATTTTCTTTTCCTTTTTGCTTGTTTTGATAATTCCTCACTGTGACTGGACTTGCTTGCCACCCTCAGCTTTAGTATATTATCTAATATAAATCCTATTGCTCTCTCTGTGATTTTGTTTTTGTTTTTTTTAAACCCAGGTTCTAAGGCCCTGGAATATTCCAATGGGATTTTTGACTGCCAGTCTCCCACCTCCCCATTCATGGGAAGCCTTCGAGCTCTGCACCTTGTGGAAGACCTGCGTGGCTTGTTGGAGATGATGGACACAGATGAAAAGGAAGGTTTGAGATGCCAGATCCCAGATTCAACAGCAGAAACGCTTGTTGAATGGCTTCAGAGTCAAATGGTAGGTATCGGCACGTTACAGATCCCATGCTGTGAATCTTTTGTTGCTTATTCCAGAATTTAGAACATAGAGTAGCTGATTAGAACAAGAAAAAAAAAAAAAGTACAGGGCAACAGGTTTGCTGTGATTTTTATCCCTTCATGCATCCCAGTTTCCTTTAAGGACGATGTTAATGTACATTTCATGGGTTCCAGCACATCACCTCGTTTTGCCTGTAAAGGTGGACTGACTAGCTTTCAAATTTTGCTTGGATGACCTGCTGTGGCCTAAAACAAATTGTCCTGTAAGGGAAAGAACCTTGCACGTAATAAATGCTTTCTGAGTACTATTGGGAGGTTTAGTATAAAAGGACCCAATAGCAATTCAAATATGAGGTACAGTGAATATAGACGCTTCCAAAAGCTGCGACGCGGAGGTCTGCAGCAGTATTTGATATAAGGTGCCATCTAGCGGTTTCTGGGGGCCATGCCAGTTGCAGTGCGCGAGGGAAGCTGTAGAATTGGGCTTTAAATGGCGTTCTTCTTCATTGAACAATGAGGCCCCTTTCTAGGCATCCGTCTCAAAGATGGATGGTGTGGCAGATCTGCCCTTTCCCCGAACACAGTGGTAAATACCATGGTTTTCATACGTGTAGAACAAATAAAATCTAAAGAATGGCATGAAAAATATTCAAAGAAGATAGCAAAAGTGTTCATTCTGTAATACAAGTAATGCCACTGAACAATACACTTAAGAATGGTAAAAATGATAAATTTTCTGTGTGTATATTACCACCACCAAAAATGAGAACATTAATAGTGTGATAAAATTGATGGTTGGATTGTATCTTGGCATTTACCAATGCAGGTGCTGGAGACAGTAGGCCTGAATTTTGATTTTGGCGCTGACTCTTAGAAGCTTGTATGGCTTGGGGGAAATGTTTTAAGCTGTTTGTCTCAAGTTTCCTCATTTGTGAAGTGGGGACGGTAGCTTCTGCCACGTGGGATTGTGAGTGCCGTGAGCTAATTTGTGAGTGCTTGTCGGTGAGCCTGGTGGGTGAGTCAAAACCTTAATGCACTGAAGAGTAGATTGTAGAGAGTGGAGGGAAAGCCATGGGATTCCTTTGCAAAGAGGGAGAGAGAGTGTTGGCTCCAATTACACGTTACTCATACGTAATTCACTTTTTTGACAAGAGTACAGACGTTTTTCAGACTATGGAGAAGCTTTCACAATATTTTGGAAAGACTTATTGCTAGTGGCATAATTAAGATTTCATTTATGTTTAATGATAGCCAATTTGGGAGTCCACGTACTTAAGACTGATACTGGTCTTCTCATTAGTGCAACTGGGCATTTGCCGTTCTAATTACTTCGCCTGGGCCAGGGAGATCCCCTGGTTTCCTGCCGGATGTCGCGTCTTCCTTCCCTACTGATTTCTGCTGCCTGTGTTGTTGTTTCACATGATCAGAAGCTGGGTGAGAAGAAGGAAAATAGTCACACTAGTAGTTTGTTACTGGAGAAGGGATATTAGATCCTATAAGAATGAATTTGTTTTAATAAAGTAGTTATAGCTGTAGCCTTCTAAACACCGACAAGTTTAAGACTCAGAAGTTCCTCTCCTGTGGTTAAAAAAAAAAAAAAAATCTATTGACTATGCCGTATTTGGTCAAGTACTGAGGTAGAATTCTTTGTTTTGATTGTGAAATGTTATCCTGTTAATACAAATACTAATGATGGAGAATTACATGCTTTATCAAGCTCTAAG
Organism: Eumetopias jubatus; assembly: GCF_037043125.1. Taxonomy (NCBI): domain Eukaryota; kingdom Metazoa; phylum Chordata; class Mammalia; order Carnivora; family Otariidae; genus Eumetopias; species Eumetopias jubatus. Next base: position 63,504,482 of record NW_028274814.1, read on the forward strand.
TGTAAGAGGGCAAATAGAAAAATATGTCGAATTGTTTGAGCCAAGCAAGCAGTTTCCGTTTGCTTTAGGTCGAGCTCCGTGAGTTGCCTAGAACCTTCATACAGCGCTCTTCCCAGTAGATGAAGTTGAGGATCATGACCTTGAGCAGGACGTGAAATATCCCACAAGTGTCCTGTTATTTGGTGGTTTTAATATGAGGCATTCTTAAAATCAGCAGAAATGACAAAAGTACAGTTTTCAACAAAGTGAGTGGAAATGCAATGACCGAAGTCCAAGCCAGGCATCGTGGCCGATGAGATAAAGTGAAGTGTGCCTCCCTGGCTTCTGACCGGATAAGTCTCAATACCTTTCTGTCTTATTCCTTCATTTAAAAAATTAGTGATACCAGTTGCAAGTGTATCTTTTTCAAAAATTTTCTTAAGAGAAGTTTCAAAAAAATAAATACCCATAATTTAAAGAGTTCAGAAGTGAGGAACCTTTTCTCCAGGCCCCTGACTCTCCTCCACATGACCCATTCCAGGCCCGCCGTCCTCAGATCCCCCACTGCTCTCTGCCCAGCCTCTCTTTTCATGTGTGCCTCCAGGGAGTGTTTGTTCAAGCCTTGGCAAACAAGGCACATCTTAAGATTGTATTCTCTACGGGGTCACAAATTATCTGAGTTATGCAGTGTCTCACTGAGACATCCTCGCTAACATGAAGGCTGCTTCCCCCCTTCTGGTACCAGGCTTCTGGTAAACTCCCATGAAAAGCATCCACAGATACAAGGCAACGAATGGAGCGAGTCAGCGGAATTCTTGGGAGAAACCAGCACAGTGTGATAAGTGAGAGATGCACTTTTAATGAAATCCCTGGTGACCGGTGTTGGTGAGGACTGAATGGAGAGAGATGTGTCTGTTCTTTCATGAAAGTGAGTCAAGAAAGGCTAAGTGGCAAGAAAAACAGGGACAGCCTTTTTTCTTGATCTCGTGTTACCCTTCTCAAAGTAGAAGATTCTCTTGCTATATCTGCATCCTGTCACATCGCTGGCTTTCGGGAAATATTGCAGAAACGAAGGAATAATGGGTGAGCGTATGAATATTGTAAGCTACTCGAATAGAGCTGGGCCTTAGCTTCTAGGGCTCTTCTAGTCTTCATCCTTCTGTAGCTCAGAGGGCTTGGGAGTATCCCTGCGACCAGGATAGCGTAGTCTCAACTTGTACCTTCTCCGCCCTGCAGAAGCTTCAGGGAACATGGTGGTGTGCGTGAAAATGAGGTGAGGAAGGGCCAGAACGCGTCTCCCCTACTCAAGTAAGGTGTGTGCGTGCATCTGCTGGATCATGGGCTAGCCACTGGAGCTTGCCAACAGATAACCAAATACTACCAGGGACACTCCCTCAAGATATTCCTAATGAGACTGGCAGATGAAAGCACTTGGCATCTGCGGCTCTTACAGGCCTTTGGGATGTAGTTCCATTTGTGGAATGGTGCATCCTAGAAGTTGGCCTGCTGCTGGGATCCTTCTCACCCCAGAGCACGTGTTTTTGCTCCTGTTGGCTATTGATTGAAGAAGGTGCTTTCTGTTTCTGGAAAACAAGCACTGAGAATATTAAAACCCAGAAATAAGAGCCATAGTCTGATTTTGACCACGTCTGCAATCTCGACTTGGAAAGTACAGAAGATATTCAGGCTTCTCCCGAGCTTTGGGCTTTGATGCACTTTCTGGTGACGCTGAATAAATGGGCATTTTTTTCTAGGAGAGCGTCACGCTTGGGCTTTTTGGGTGTGTTGAAGTGTATATGAACTTGATTTCTCCCTTTGGTTTTCTTTTTGAGCGGAGATGTTGAGATTTTGGAATAAATAGAGGACTTCCTGAAAAGGTTGTCCCCGTTGCCCTAGTCTCGTATTTATTTTTTAGAGCCGTAACAGAAATTTCAGAGGGAAAAATAAATGGGGTGTTTCAAGATTGACGGAAGCAGAGGTGTGATAGTACATAGGGGCACCAGCCAACCAGAAGGGATGCTCCAGGGGCTCCCAGTGGTAGTGGTGTTGCCCCGAGATAGTTATATACAGCACCAGGAGAGAGCCTCACCACCCTGATTCCATCACACTTGGTGAGAGGACAGGGGAGCCGAGTCTGCAGCCTGGTGGCTTGATTTCCGGCACTGTTGAGAATCACGTTCGTTGATTCTTTGGACAGTAGCGTATGAGATTCCTTCTTGTGCTGTTAGACCCCGGTGAAATGTGACTGTGATGTTCATGGCTTTCCAGTTTTTCTCCATCTCTCCTCCTACTGCAGTGTCTAGTAGAGAGCAGGCAACAAATTTCTGCACCCAGTGGTGGAGATGTAATGCTGATTAGGATGCATGAGGCCCTTGTAGGAGAGAGTTCTTCAGGTAGCTGGAGAGAACATTTAATTAAAAGAGCTTTAGCAGGCTTCGCCTTCCTTTTTCTTTCTTGATATGGAATTTTGAAAAATGTAATCATGAAATCAAAAACTGGACGGCAGCTTTTAAAACTAACTTTAAAAATAAGCATATTGACTTCGGTGGAGAGTGTGTGTGTTGGGGGGGGCGGTGCGTGTGTATATGTTACAGCACCAGTCCGACTATTTCTTAACATTTGTTGTCCTTATAAAATTGAACCAATTTTCTTTTCCCCGTTTTAATTTAGCTACTCACCACTCTGATTTGGGAATGTTATATTCAAACTGAGTTCTGTCTTACAACAGAAGTAAGTGTAATTGTGGCAAATCACTGCTTGTTGGTTGATTTGGGATTTAGACAGGACAACAGAGCTCACGAAAGAAGGATAAAGCAAAACGAAGGTTGGGGAGAGAGGGGAGACTGCTGGAGACCAATGCAAACCAACAGAACTAAGAAAATTAAAGGAAAACATAGCATGATGCTTTAAGTAAAAATAACAGGCAAAATGTTCCTGCCTGGCTTGAAGTAATAACTGTTGATACCGTGTGATGGGTATCTAAGGTCTCTACTTGTATATATAAAATGAAATTTTGTATAATAAATTGTTTTTTGAAAAGGAGGCACAGAAGGTAAGATGCTAACATTTATTACATCTTTATACTTGGTAATTAAAAGGAAATTAATATAAATAGAAGAGCTTCTATTTAGGTGGTAATGGGTGAGGTATAGTGTGCCTTTAACATTGTATGGAGCATCTGCTGTGTGAATTCAGGCAATTCATATTCCCAGGTGTGGTTGCTGGCTAACTTTAGGATTCTATAATTCTGTAAGGAATAGAGCTTTTTAGACATTTTCCCCTCTCATGCCAGGAAAATCTGGCAAACACGATGAGTTCCTTAATTAAAGTATCACTGTTACCATCGAGCTGGATCCCTTGCCCTTCCTTTCCCTCCCTAGTGTCCCATACCCCCGTCCACACACACACTGTTAGTTGGATGCTATATACTATTAAAATCCCGAAGTTGATGCCAGTTTTGACTTAAACTTCCAGTTGGATCAAATGTGGTCAATAAGGGGTTGCATCATGAGTTAAAGTAGGAGGAGTTATTTTGAAGGCATCTCTGGGATTTTGAGTAATTTGGGCTGGTGTTCAGTGCTTTGGATGTCACATCGACTCAAGAGTTGATACTCAATGTGTTTTTAATTCTATGCCCACGATGTTATAAGAATCTTGGGAGAATCAAAAGAAATGTAAGATAGTTTTGCCCTGAGGGACCATTAAGAAGAATAAGTGACCAGCTCTCATAAGATCAGTAGTAAGCCATCCATGGCAGAATATGATGAAAAGCTAAATGGTGAGGGACAAGACAAGACACAGAAGGGAAGCCAGTGTAGGGGGAGAAGGGAATATGGCACAAGTAACGAGAAGGTGGGAACTGGCTGTGAAAAATGGATTTGTAGAGGCAGGGAGGAATGGGGGGGGGTGAGTATAGTGGTGGACACAGAGCCTTGGAGTAGATTTTGGAGAGGGGAATGGAAGAAAGTTCATTAGGAGGAAGAAATTGAGAATGGTAAGGGTAGAGGTGATAATTTATAAGGGAAGCAGGAAACCAAGGTTCCAAAGGTTATATGGAATAATGAGCTTTTAGAAGGAGTTAAGACTCAATTTCCCCAAGATTGGCAGGAGGAAAGAAAAGGAAGATGTCGGAGGCGATATATACTATGCTTTGGAGAAGATGGTACATAAGGGAGTTCATGCAAGATAGTCTCAAGTATAGTCCATTAAAAAGGCTCTGAGAACACCTCCTGAACATGGTAGGAAGAGGAGACTACAGGCTTGAGGCTGACCACAGAGTACATGTCAGGTTGCAGGGAAAACATGAATAAAAAAAGGCTCGCTGAGAAGCAAGAGGGCCAAGTTACAACCAAGCATTCATCTTGTGTTCATCCAACGTTTATTGAACACTTATCATTCATTGTTCATTCTGCAGTCCTTTGGTTCGAACTCACTGTGTGTCAGATGCAAAGGCAAACCTACTCACCAAGAAGACAGTTTGTTGGATGGGAGGAATATATATGTAGCCAAGTCTAACCTAATTCGTTCAGTGTGATGCCTGCCGTGATGAGCGTTCATCCGGAATCTCTAGCTGGCATATGAGTGATGAACGGGTAATTCAAGGAAGACTTCACAGACCAAGCCCGGATTGAGCTGGACTTCAAGGAATGAGGAAAGATGAAGAAAGGGCGGGAAATACTGTCCATGCAGAAGGAATAGAATTCCAGAGAGCATGCCATGTCGGGGGAGGTTTTGAGTGGTCTGGTAGGTAAAGCATGGGAGTTGGAGGAAAAATAGACATGGTAGGGTATTTGCCTAATGTCATTTACCTCTTGCTAACATTTTTAAGGCAAAGGTAACAGAATTGGCAGAAATATAAATAAATGTGTGAGGAGACTAGACCTTTACCTGCTTGAATAAGTCAACACACTACTTTAAAAGTACGTAACTACTCCGTTGGTGGCTCTTAACTTTTGCTTTATTTTGCTATGGTGACCTGTGGTGTTTAAAAAAAAAAAATTTACTCAAGCATTATGAGCTCTCATAAATATCACTAGTCTTGAGAAGTGTGAGTATGCTCATTGTGAGTCAATTTTTAGTATTTTGATTTTAAGATCATTTTGTGATACTGATTTTGGAACATCTGATTTCCAAATCATATGCAGTAGCTTCGTGAAACCCTTCTAGAACTTGCTATAGCAACACTTCTAATCTTTCTATAATTTCCTTCAGTCAGAAGAAATAACAACTTTTGCTTTTTATCCTCAGTGAACAGAAACCTTTTTTTTTTTTCTACCTAATGAAATATATCTGTTTATAAAACTTCCCTTATGTGGGGCTTTAAAAGCAGATGCCTGCTAAGCTTCATAATCAGAATGAGGAATTTAAAGCTGTATAGGGCCAGTCTGAGCACTTCCTTAGATTGAGAACATGTACATCCTGGCTCTGTTCCAAAAAACTGTCCTCAAGAGGTTACATAAATTTCATTTTCATGGTAGTCCCCGGGGTTGGAAGTCTTTCAGGCCACTCTATCCAACTCCTCCTAGTACTTGTAATTTAATTCTGGGTACTTCAGTTTACAATATGAACAGAATTATGCTGTGGTAAATGCGCAGGTATGTGGTCAAGCAGCTGATGTTAAAAACTTTATCCACTCTAAATACACGTTGCAGGCTTCCTTCCTCAATTAGCTTCTGATTCTTTTGTGGCTTCATGGGGAATATATCCAGTGCATCTGAATTTTTAGAAGCAACATCCTGAAATTTCCTTTTGCGTTAAAGCTCACGTGAGTGTGTGTGTGTGTGTGTGTGTGTGTGTGTGTGTGTGTGTGTGTGTGTGTTTTCTTCTCAACACAGGCCTTTTGTTATTCCCAGAATTTATATGGGAAACTGCATTATTTGGAAAGGTAGAATAATACCAGTTAATTCTGGAATAATAGATGTCACGTCTGCTGTGTCCTGGGCGGTAAGGATGAGTGTGTTTCTCTGGCTTTAAAACCTGAAGTTATTTGCTTTTTTTTTTTTTTTTTAAGATTTTATTTATTTGAGAGAGAGAGACAGATAGCAAGAGAGAGCATGAGCAGGGAGGAGAGGGAGAAGCAGGCTCACCGCTGAGCAGGGAGCCCAACATGTGGCTCAACCCCAGGACCCTGGGATCATGACCTGAGCCAAAGGCAGACACTTAACCAACTGAGCCACCCAGGCACCCCTGAAGTTATTTGCTTTTTTGATTGAACTCTGGATGGCCCCATCTAACCAATTTGAGCTCCACTGGCTTTTATTTCTGTTGTATTTGAAGGAGGAATCAGGAAATTCTATTGGGATTACCCGTTATATGATTATGAACTATTCAAGTGAGATAACAAGGAATATATCACATATACTGCTATATTTCAAAATGACGTTTTTATGCTGTCTGCTCTCTGTGAGCCTTTTCGTGTGTCTCCTTAATGACTTTTATATATGAGACAGCTGAGGAAAAAAAGAGTGACTTGCTTTCCCAATCTGTGCTTCCTCCGGTATTTTACCGTGCATAAACATGTCCGAATCTGGTTAAAAGGTGCGGGGCCAGAGGAAGGGGAAGAAAGCAAGCGCAAGTCTAAGCAGAGCACCGGGGCAGTGCTGTGGTTGCAGGACAACACCTGTTTCCAGGCTCTGTGCAGGAGCTTGGCATAACATTATAGAATCGAGCAAACTCACAAGAAGTTAGTCAAGTCAGGATGGGAACTGATAAAGTGCCCATGACGAGGGCTAGTCAGTGCTGCGGGGGGGCGGGGGGGGATGTCATTGTGGACTGATTCCTAAGCTTCCAGGGGAAGAAAGAAAGGCTTCAAAGACAAAGGGAAGACTTGCCCTGTGATTTGGTCCAGGGAAGAAGCTGGTGTGAGCTGCCCCACATCTCCGACGCAGGCATTTACAGTCCTGGATTTGAAACTTGGGAGGAGAGGGGAGGGACGGAAGGGCACCCCAGGACATTCCTACTGTCCCCACTCAGAATTAGTAGCACTGAGCATTCAGGGGGTAATTAGGGATTTTGTGCCTGAGCACACACTCGCAAAACTTGGCATGACCCGGCTATGTGTCCACGGCCAATTAATGTTAGTAACCACTGTTCCTTTTAGGTCATGATTTTCTGCTTGATGAGAAGTTGTCTGGCTTGGTGATAACATGCCTAAATGCCTAGCATGCCTCTTTTACCTATTTTGAGGTAAATGAACCAAGTTGCAGGCTCATATTTTCGATTAGTGGCAGCAAGAGCTGTGCTGAATTCCATTCAGGTTCCTTGGATTAAAAACGTATGCCATCATACAATACATCACCAGTTTTTGATGCAGTGATGTATTGTATGGTGACTAACATAACATAATAAAATTAAAAAAAAAAAAGAAAATCCATTGCAAGATTCTGGGGGGGGAAAAAGTATGCCATTTTATTTGCCCACAGTAGTTTCAGTTTTAAAGAGAGTCAGGCCTTACACATACTACTTCATCTTTTCAGACAAACGGACACCTGCCCGGGAATGGAGAGGTGTATCAAGAAAGGCTGGCACGTTTAGAAAATGATAAAGAATCTCTCGTTCTTCAGGCAAGTGATTTTAAAATGCTGCTCTTTCTTCATGACATATTCACAAAGACCATTTTAAATTGGGATGGCATATTCAGATGCTTCTAGGAGCCGTACTGCTAATAGAAATAAGTGCATAGGCCATCTGTACACAATAGGGAGTGGTGGCGACTGTGGCAGCACAAGGGTGTGCTTACCCTGTCTAGAGGGAGCATCCCGGACTCTCTGATGACAGACACAGTGTCATCTAAGCTGATTTTCTGATCTGATCTGTCATCTTATTTGATCTGATTTTTTTAATATACAGCACAAATTACAATTTTATACTATAGATATTCATAAATCTTCGTATTTCTGAATCTGAATATATTTAATTTTTCAACTTTAAAAACGATACCATGAGCCAAGCAGAACCTAAGTGAGTAATGGAGTCTGGTTTAGTGGCTAAATTTGAGTTTTCTTCTTTGTAATCTTTTAAATGCATGACAAATATTTTTATTTTGGTATTTTGAGCTAAATAAATTGTAGTAGATTTACTAGACTGGTGATCATTGGGGAAAGACTCACATTTTCTTTTTTTTTTTTTTTTAAGACTTTATTTATTTATTTGACACAGAGAGACAGCGAGAGAGGGAACACAAGCAGGGGGAGAGGGAGGGAGAACCAGGCTCTCTGCGGAGCGGGGAGCCCGATGCGGGGCTCGATCCCAGGACCTTGGGATCACGACCTGAGCCAAAGGCAGATGCTTAACGACTGAGCCACCCAGGCACCCCGACTCACATTTTCAATAAGCACCAAGGATAAAAGACTAATCCAGTGTCTCCTTGTGGATCTTTGAGTTACATCTTGGATTTGAACACACTTGTGGACAATGTAATCAGGAAAGATCTCATGGAATTTGAATTCCCTGGGTCCTTTTCTTTATTCTTCGTGAAGTATCAGAGTTGAATAGTCCTTGACAGCTTCTCTTTCAAACAGAACTCCATTTCCTCTCTTAATCTCTAATACTACCTCCCACTCCCATCCCATTCTCCCCAAAAAGAATGATCTGTTCACATGCTCTCTTGCATATAATGGTTGAAATGATGTTAACCTATAAATACAAGGTATTGCATATCCCCAATCAGCCCTAATCACCTTAAAAATTGGAGTCCTCAGATCCATAAGTGTCACTTAAATAGGATTGTGAAGGACTGCTGTCTTACCCACAGCATTTCTTTTCTTTACAACCAAATGGGGAGTGACATTCCAGTTTTTGTTCTATTTAGAGAACTAAAAGTTTGTAGTGGGACCCAAATTCTTCCTACTCTATTGCAGTATTTTGCTCTTAATACAGGTAAGTGTGTTAACAGACCAGGTAGAGGCTCAAGGAGAGAAGATTCGAGATTTGGAGTTTTGTCTTGAAGAGCACAGGGAAAAGCTGAATGCTACAGAAGAAATGCTGCAGCAGGTATGTTCAGAAGCCCGCACTGAGGTGGGATTTTCTTGCTGACCTGTTTGAAGTGCTGCATTTGTATGTCATGTTCACTCTGATGCAGGAATAAAGTTCATGATTCACCTAGACTGGCATATTTTAAGCAAAAACCTAGAGTAGCAGGGTCTCAAAACACATGCACACTATAGAAAGTTATTAGAATCTGGAATAAAATATTGATAGGACTGTAGGTAATTTTAATGTTCTTCTTTAAACTTTCATATGGTTTCCTAACCCCCAAACACGAGCATATATTTTATGATTAAGAAAAAAGATAAGTACCATATATGACTTCTGGGAAGAAAAAAAAACCCAAACTTGTAATGTAATGTACACACACACACACACACACACACACACACACACACACACACACACAGAGTGCTTGTGGACGAGAGGACCTATAATATAGTGGATAGGGCACGCACTGGAGGGAGACTGTTTCAATTTGAGTACTCACTCTGCCATTTCCTTGCTGTATGACTTTTGGCAAGTTCTTAACCTCTCTGTTCCTCACCTTCCTCATTTGTTGAACAAGGATAATTCGTGAGTTATCTTTAGGAGTTTCTACTTTATAAGGTTGTTTTGAGGATTGAACCACTTAAAACATGTCATCGTCAGTGTTCTCTTCAGGCTTAGCAGCATTTCAGGTTTATATATGTGTGTGTATCTACGTAATGTACGTCTCCCCAGTAAGCAAGCGTACATTTAGTTCTGCTCAATGAAGGTTAACTGAAGCAAATAATTTTTTCAAATTTTATCTGTTTAGTGATTAATCTTTACCACATTCCTGACTTGATAGTTACTGCTTTGCAGTTGTGAGACACATCCATATGTGTCTCTTTATAATAAAACAACTTTTGAATGTGTCTCTTAAATTGTAATAGGAGCTTCTGAGTAGGACATCCTTAGAAACTCAGAAGTTGGATCTGATGGCTGAAATATCTAACTTGAAGCTAAAACTGACAGCTGTAGAGAAGGACAGATTGGATTATGAAGATAGGTTCAGAGACACCGAGGTAAGTGATAACCCCCCCCTTTATATACATATGCGTGTGTGTGTATATATGTCATACACATATTTCCAGAGCAAGTTGAAATTCCTTGTAGGCATGAGGGAGAGGCAGTTGATTACTACATTCTCTCGTTCATCCGTGCTTCTTTTTAAAGAATAATCTTTAATTATATTGACTTTTTTTTACATTGACTATCACTAAATGCTCATGGAAATATTTATTGTGAGACTGTTGATGTGAAATATTAATCCTTTCATTAGTCTTTAGAAATAACTTTCGACTTTATGACATTTGCAGCTTCTCTCTATTGATCTGTCTGTCCTTCTGTCCATCTATAGTGGTTTTCTTCATTATGAAAATAATGGGTTTAAGTGTATCACTTTACTAATAGCTCTCTTTATACTGATTATTTGCTGTATAATAAGTAGGTTTTAAAATACATACAGAGAACATGCTTTCGTTATATAATCATAAAAATCAGATTTTTAGAGTTTATTTCATTTGGCCTTCTACTTTTGGTCTATTCCACACATAAATCATTCCAAATAAATAAAGCTCACTATATTTTTGTGAAAAGTACCCATTTTTGTGGTTAACCATGCTTTGTTCTTTGTCCTGTTCTATTGTTAATCCGGGTCTTTTTATTTGCTTATTATTTGTTGTTGGGGAAAGAGAGCATATCCATGTGAAATCTGTTTGTTTGGAAAGAAATATGAAGAGCTGCAGGACTTTGTTATCTCCTAGGGGCATCTCTTCTTTTTTCTCTCTTTTGTTTCCTCGGTTGGCATATGGAGAGTTCTCATACTGGATTAGAATGTGGGTACAGGGAAGGGGAGAGGAGAAGAAATCGTTTAAGTATTTTTCCCCCTCTATTTTCATTTCAAGCCAACTCTGTACCATCATGATATGAGATACATTACGTATGTTCTCCACTGTATGCAAGTCCTATATAGACTGGATTTAGTGAGGTTTACTCCATTGCTGTTTTCAAAATTAAATTTTCTGCCAAAGATGGAACTCTAATGGAAAGTCTCAGCATATGTATTACTTCCTCAGCAGCGAAAGGAAATCCCCGACTTAGTTCACGTTTAATCTTCTAAAGCTCTTTGTCAGTCACCTATATGAGCATGTTTCTCACTTGATTGAGACTAGGGCTCTTAAAACAGAACTTAGAAAGTTACCCAATTTCTCTAAAATTGTCCCTTTTTTGCTTTCTTGAAAAATCTGTTTGGATATTTTCCTCTTTTTCCTCTCTGTCGTTCCCTGACCCCACAGTTGCGATAGAATTCAGTCAACAGGTGGACAACATGCTGTGGAGCTTACTCTGGTGCAGGGAAAGAAGTTACAGTATTCGGGTCCAGAGTTGGCCTTTTCTGTTGTATACATAAAGTTTAGGGGGAGTCTTAACCTGCACGACTGGTTAATTTGGATCCGAGATGTTAACCAAACGTTAGGACTAAATTGAAGTGGATGCATTATGATTTTTTGGTAAGACTCCAGAGCAGTATTTACATCTCTTGAGTTTGTCTGTGTTTTTGAAAAAGATTTTATTAATTTATTTGAGAGAGAGAGAAAGAGCGCACTCGTGTGAGTGGGAGGATGGGCAGAGGGAGAAGGAGAGAGAGAATCTCAAGAGACTCTGCGCTGAGCATGGACCCTGTCTTGGGACTCTATCCCATGACCCTGAGCCGAAGATCAAGTCAGAGGCTTAACTGACTGAGCCACCCAGGCACCTCTGTCTGCATTTTTTTTATAAAACTTTTTTTTCTGGTGCTTCCTTGCTTCACTCATGCATTTTCAATCATAAGCAAAGTGATCCTGTCATCAAACTTTCAGTAAACTCAATCCTTGATAATTTTCTAATAAATATTCAATACTATTGGTAAAAAATAATATGCATACCGAGAGATTATGAACTATAATCTGATCAACTTTGTTACATATGACAATAAATAAAATAGCCCTCAAAATTAAAACTGAATTGAATATGCTCATTTTCCTATTCTTGTTCCCTTAATAAAAATAAAATATTTGGGGGGCACCTGCCTTGCTCAGTCAGTAGAGCATGCAACTCTTGATCTCAGGGTCATGAGTTCAAGCCCCTTGTTGGGTCTGGAGCCTCCTTTAAAAAAAAAGGTTCCCTGCCTGTTTCAGGAATCCAAAATTCTTTAACTTTGTCTTAGAACTTTAGATTATTTGGAGATTAATTTCTAAGAAAATATTGATTCCAATATTTGAGAAGAAATATAGGCACTTCCTAAAGATTAGGGGTAAAAACCTTGAAATCCTGGAATTTTGAAGACTTGCCTGTCCCCGGAATGGCTGATAGGAGATGCTTAGCATTATTCAACAGTGCCCCCTTCTGGTAAGAGTACAGATGCCAGAAACTGAGTTTTCTGTAGAGCCTGAGTTTCTCTGAGAGGGAAAAGGGAACAGTAACAGGGATTTTCTTTTTAAAAAGAACTGAAATTCTGATAAGAAATTAGTTAGAAATAATTGGAATTCCATTTTTTTAAAGTTTTATATCAAGGAGCTATTTTCAGATTTTCCAGTTTGAGTTATTATGGGAAGACAGGACTTTTTTCAGGTTGGAGATTTATATTCATAGTTACAGTGTTGCCACAAGGCATATTTGGGTAGGGCTTTTTTTTTTTTTTTAAGAGAAAAATTATTTCAATTTATAATTCTGTTTTCTTCAATTACTTCTTTTTTGCAAATTGTCACTATTTCTAAAAGAAGTGGTAAAATAAAACAATACCAAATAGGAATTCAAAGCTGCTAACCATGAGAAAGTGGAAAGATAAATATTAAAAAGACCAGGCAGATGAAGGAAGTCACTAAGAATTCATAGTATGCAAGGATGATTAATAAATGGAAGGTAAATAAACGGGAGAAACTGACTTTTTCCTTAGACTTGAATTCTGAACACGTCTAAAATGTTATTAAATGATGTCAAACAGTGCCTGACCTCAAAGGAAAATAGACGTTCCTTTACTGAGACACTGTGTTAATAACAATTATAATAGGGGTGCCTGGATGGCCCAGTCGGTTAAGTCTCTGACTCCATTTTGGCTCAGATCAGGAGCTCATGGAGCCTCACCTAAGGCTTCGTGCTCAGTGGGGAGTCTGCTTGAAAATTCTCTCCTTCTGCCTCTCCCCATGTGCGTGCACATGTGTGCGCTCTTTAGAAAAAAAAGAAAATAATTATAATAACTAATGAGTAATTATGATACACTACTGTTAAGTAATTATATAATTAGGAAAGCCATCCCTTTCTCTACGTGTGAATCATTATGCATAGACGTTTAGTAAGAAAGGTTTATTTCTTCTAGTGTTGTTTCTTTTTTGTGGCATTTTTGTATAATTCTGTCATCTGTTAAGCTATGGCTCAGGAATAGAGGACTTGTAAAAATGAGGAATAAAAACACATTAACCATTGGTGGGGTCTTGATGGCTTGTAGTAAAAAATAAATCCTCTCCACAGTATTGAAGTTGGTATTGTGTGGCATTCTGATTCCCTTTTCCTATTGTCCGGGCTCTGGACAAAAATATGTTACTGTTTCTCAAAACACTTAGACAAGTTTTACAAGCAAATTATTATTTTTTTTTTAAGTGGAAGTAGAAAAAGCGTCTGGCTGTATTTGTATTATGAAAACCTTAGGATTATTTGCTTTTTCCTATTCCAAATATAACATTATATTATGACAATGTATTTGTAAATTACAGGGCCGTCATCTACCCTCAAGTTGAGAATCCTTGGTTTAAAAGATTCACATTTAAAAAAAAACAAAAAAAGATTGAAATTCCATTCTATTCTCCCAGACTGGGTTGATGAACAATCTATATTTTTGTTAGGCAAAAGAAGAAATTATAAAAATGTTTTTATAAATAATCCACATATCACTGAAAGGCCCTAAAAGTAGATGGCTTTACTAAAGAAAATTTTTCTAGTTAATTTAAAAAGATGGAATCTATATGGTGATTTTTAGTCCAGGAATAGCTGATGATTGATGGTACATGATTAGCTACCTTTCTTAATCAAAATTGAAAGTCACCTTTTAACTCTTAATCATACGAAACAAACTGAGGGTTGCTGGAGGGGTGCTGGTGGGTGGGGGGATGGGGTAATAGGGTGATGGGCATTAAGGAGGGCATATGATGTAATGAGCACTGAGTGTTACATAAGACTGATGAATCACTGACCTCTACCTCTGAAACTAATAATACATTATATGTTAATTAATTTAATTTAAATTTTTAAAAATTACCTTTTATTTCCATAATCCCATCATTGTAGGCCAGAGGCATTGAGAATTTAGTGTTTTAACTAGAAAGATGCTTTGGGTCTCGAGGAGATACATGTTTATTTCCATTTGTCTGATCCAATTCATACCACTTGAACTCAGACGCTGTTGACTTCAGACCTCCAAGCTGCTATTTTGGCAAAGATAGCTGTGTTGCCACTTTCCTAACGCATTTCATTGTTTCTTCTTTGACAGGGGCTAATGCAAGAGATCAATGATTTGAGGTTAAGAGTCAGTGAAATGGACAATGAAAGACTTCAGTATGAAAAAAAGCTGAAATCAACCAAAGTAAGTTTTCTCAAAGGCAAAAATTTGTAAACACAAGACTCACTTATCTACGATCAATAATATAAGTTTTCAACTCAGTAGATGATAAAGAAGGTATTTTACAAGTGAATGAAATTTTCCCCCAAGCTGGAGACCTTCTTGAATTTGGAACACCATTATTCTGGATAACAATCGGGGCTTTAACTAATCTAGTAAAATATAACCTGTTATTTCTCTTAGTTAAGCTAACCTCCTTTATAAACCGATACTATTTTCTTGGATATTTAGGCTTGTCTTTTTCTATCTGTGGTTTCTTTCACACCTCTGTCTCTCTACCAGTCTTTAATGGCCAAACTTTCTAGCATGAAAATCAAGGTGGGTCAGATGCAGTATGAAAAGCAGCGGATGGAGCAAAAATGGGAGTCACTGAAGGTGTAGTAGACTTTGGGTACTGGGGTCCTGGGCCTGTTTGCTTTCTGGCTTGTGCTGTTTTGCCGTGATAGTGTTTTTAGTAGCATGTGCATTCATCGTGTGTGTGTCATCTATTTTTTAAAAATACATTTAAAGCTGATGAAAGGGACAGTGAGATCCCTCATGTTGTTTTCAGAAACATATGAAATAATTAATGAAAAATAATAAAAGTATTCATTAATAAGTTAGATCTCACCCTCTTAGAGTATCCGAGACCCAAACATATGGTAAAATAGTTGCAAAAATGCCACCTGTGGGGGAAAAAAAATCTGTCTTGCATCAGTAGCAAAGACTGCTTCTTCCTTTGGGACTTTCTTAAAGTTTAACTATATCATGGCAGTGAGTTGAAATTACTGCTTAAAAGAAGCTTCTTGCCAGTGCTACTGAAAGAAAATTCCTTGTACTTGGGATCCACGCCTATCATAAGTAAAAAGTATAGGGCCAGCTTTCTTGTTTCATTGGAGATCTTCTCATAGTACTAACCATAATACATACATTTTGAGACTGAAAATAAAATGTTTATGAAATATAAAAGTACGTTTATTAGCACTGCGTAGCTTTATTTTCTGTGTAAATACAGCCAGCAAAATTTCAGTGCTAAAGCTAATTCTTCACCAAAATTAAACTGAAAATTAAAACATTAGTAAATAGAACATTGGACTTGGAATCTTTAATAGCTATGTAGTAAAAAAGAAGGGGGGGGTTTCAGATCTGTTTGTTAAATCTTTTTTTCCATTCTTGTAGGAGACTCTGTTCTTTTATTTTGGTGATAAGGATGAATTACTTAGTCCCATGATTTGCCTAACATTGTTCATCACCTGCTACCTTACCCATTAATTAAGCTCTGCCTTGTCCAGGGAACATGGGTGCCATCTCGAAATACTAAATAAATCTCAGTCAAGTCTTAATATATATTTTCCAATTTGCGTTTTACTTTGCTTTTATGACACTAAGTGTCTAATTTGATTATCATCCTTGATTAACTTGGGGAGATTTTTTTTTTTTATTTATTTAACATAAGATTTAAACCTTAGGGCTACCCTGGTCCGAATTATACTTGAAAAGATTTTGTTTTAATTCGGTCACAAAGAAACTTGAAACACTATGCCAGAATTATTATACATTGACCTTCATTAATTGTCTTGCTTCCTGCTTCCCATTGCCACTGTCTGGTTTCTGAAGTCTGCATCTAGATTCCTATCGTTTTTTGTTTCATTCCCAAAAACTAATTACTGATTTAAGAGTTAACATGCTCCCTGAATAGCCTCTTTTAGTCATAATCTACTGTTTTGAAATGAATTTATCATTTGTAGGACGAACTGACATCTTTAAAAGAAAAACTGGAGGAGAAGGAATCTGAAGTAAAAAGGCTACAAGAAAAATTGGTGTGCAAGATGAAAGGAGAGGGGGTGGAAATTCTTGATCGAGGTGGGTACATACATTTGACATTTGTTCTCTTACTTTGTTAGAATCCTCCCTATGCAACCCTCTCTCCCTTACTCCTTTACATCTTTTACACCTGCAAAAGAACCCAGTGTTAGTGAGATGTCATTTCAGAGAAGGGGGAAGGCTAGCGGACACCAGCTAAGCCCAAGACAGCAGGGACTCCTTGGAGACTCTTTCCTGTGCCTGGGGATCTATTAGCTTCCTCTTCAGCAGCTGGAGAAGGGCAACTCTGTACTTTATCGGGTGTTTATTTTAGATTACTAAGTTGTAAATTCTCCCAAGAGAGTTCTTGTTCAGATTGTGGTACCAGGGAGTGACAGAGAGCATTAAAAGGAACCATTATTATTATATCCCAGGATTATTTCCCTCTGAACTGAACTTGAAATAGCACAAAGAGATTTAGAAACCTTTCCTACCCTTTTGAGAGAAGAGAGGAGAAGACTTTGCATCTTTGGAAAATCAATGAAAATTTCTTATAATGGATTGAGCCCTCGACCTGATAGAAAGCAAAAATAGGCTAATTCTGTTTTTTTGAAAACGTGGATTTATCAAAAAATTTTCTCGTAATTGAGGTTTGTTTTGAATATTGTGTGGAATGTAATTTTTAATGTACGTTATACTTGATAGAAAATAACTTGAATGTGTTTTTTATGTTATATTTGGAAATATAAATGCACATAACACCTGACAACACTAGGTTCGGTTTAACCTTTCCTTGCTATTATAAATCACTGTGGCATGCAAGCTACCAGAGCAGCTTCTGACTCTTTTGAAACAAAAAATTCCATTTAGTGTAGCTTTAGTACATTTTTATATATCATATGAACGTTGGTAACCTCACGGTCTGAACAATGAAGGGGTTGAATTAGGTTACCTGTGATGTCTTTCTTGGCTCTAGAAAACCCTGGCTTTATATCCCTGTAGTTGCAATTCCCTATGGATTAGAAAGCTCAACTCATCAACCCTTGAAGGAAATGGATTTTTTTTCCTTTGTATATTTTGGCATATATAGAATTGTTGTTGTGCGTTTTTTTGTTTTTTAAGTAAGCTCTACACTCAACGTGGGGCTTGAACTCACCACCCCGAGATCAAAAATCACATACTGCACCAACTGAGTCAGCCAGGCACCCTTAGAAGTGTGTGTTTTTAAAGGACATTCACAGTTAGGTCATGTTTTGGGGTTTTACGAATAAGATGGAATCATCGGACTTGTGGGCTAGAGGATGTGTTAGATTAGTGGTACCCAAAGATGGACACTGGTCTGTGAACTGCTTGTCACCAACGCACAGCCAGATAAATACAAGGGTCGAGAGCAATGTTTAGAAAGTTCATGGCAATCTGATGTTGGCAAAACATCTAACTGTGTGATCAGTGGACTCATCTCATTGAACCAGGGGATAGACTGTGTCAGTGTCGTTGAATTTGAGGGGTGAGTTTAATGTGTCATAAGCAGTGTGCTGGGCACATTCAGGAGGGCCATGTGTTGACCTGTAACAGAAATGTAACAACAACCAAAGCATCACAAATGGTATTTTCACCATGTAGAGCATAAAGAGTGCTTGTACTCCATAGACCTAATTTTAATATACAAGAAAATCAAGGTTCACAAAGATGAAGTGACAGAGGTAGGAACTCAAATTTAGGTCTTTGGATGAATGATATGCTCTTTCCAACCTTACACAGAGCATTATGTATTATAGTACTATTCCTAAAGTCACAAAATAGTGTTTAATATTCAGTTTTTATAGGGTTAGAGTTTCTTTATTTTAGATTAAAGACTAAATAATATTGCTTTTAAAATATTTATTGTTGTAAGTATATACTAACTTCCAATTCGATGGGTTTTCCTGCACAGATGAAAATTTTAAAAAGAAGCTCAAAGACAAAAGTAAGGTTTTGGTGTATTTCCATCAGCCTTTACATTCACCAAAAGTACTACTTGGACTGTTTTTTGCATGTGTTTTAAAACATTTCTCTCACCAAAGATGTGAAGTTGCTTCATCGATAAGCTCCATTTCTTCAGAGTGCACAAAATAGAGGGTTAATAAACAAACAATAAAAACAAAGAGTAAAAGGTCATTTTGCTAATTTTCTTTTTCTGATTCAGCCCTTTTGCTCCACAGGATACAACAGAGCACTCAGAGTAGTGGAAGTGAGGAAGCATTTTCTTTGTAGTTCAGGAGACAGCAGGTCAGAAGAGAAAGTTACTTTTCAATGTCTTGTAGCCACTTTTTCACTGAGCTCTACATTAGGAATTAGACACACCCTCTCAGTGTTAGAAAAGAGATTGTACCCAGGCTGATTAACAGAACCCAGATTATATAATATCATAAAGATAAATCCTTAATTAATAGGCTCTTTCCTCCAGATATTGAATTCTTAAGTCAAGAGAATTTGGCATCAGAAAAAAAAAAAAAGGCAGTTTCTATAGAATATACCTTAATTGAAAATGTTATATCAGCGGTGACCAATGCACCACTCTTTTAAAAATTATCTTAAGTAGTAGTTTTGTTTTGTTTTGTTTTCCCTCAGAAGCAGGTAACCTTAGCTTGTTTGAGTTTTTTAAATTTGTGATTTCATTTTAGGTTGGATGTTTCATCTTAAAATATTGGTTCTTTTATTATTAAAGTAACATGCTTTTGTATTTGACTGTCAGATTTTAAGCAAAAATCACATTTTACCTTACTTTGGCTTTTACATTTTAAAATAGTGTTGGAAATGATGTTTATAGATGAAGCAAAGTACTTATTATCCTTCTGTATGGAACCTACAACCAGCTTCTTAGCATGACTACTCCTATAAATGCCACATTCCCAGGCTCTTGCCATTCATGTCTCCATCTTGGTTAAAACTGAGCATCATTTTCTCTGCTTATGTCATCATGTACACTGTTCGTCGCTTTCCCCCCCCACCGCTTTCTAGGTTTTTTGTTTCTTTTTCTTTTTCTTTTTCTTTTTTTTGAAAAGTCCGTGTTTTCGTGGTTATAGCACTGAAATTTCACCTTCAGTGTTCTCATGAAGATTTTGCTGTTGCTTCAAGAGAGGGTAGTTAGCTCTCTCCCTTACTGTTTACTTTCTGGAGTGATGACCATTCAAGTGACATGGAAAGTGTTCATTTTTCAGATTTTCCCCCAAAAGAGGATATTGATGGTAAACGTTTCCTTAAAACATTTCAGTCTGAAGACTCAGCCTCTTGTTATTGTCACACATGTTAACGAAACGGACTTCTGATGTGATGTTGTGGTATTTTCAGATATTGAAGTGCAAAAAATGAAAAAGGCTGTGGAGTCTTTGATGGCAGCAAATGAAGAAAAGGTATCTAGATGAAATTAAAGTATTTATGTGGATGTGTACCACCATTTTGATCATTCCCTGCATTTTCTGGAGATATGTCAGTTTGGAAGAACATACCCTACACCCTACTGACGTGGAGGGACAAGCATTCTCCCTTTCTGCCCTCGTGTGCCCGCTCTCGGTGGTGGCAGTTGTCACTGTGACTGTGTGTAGAATGGGGACCAGCAGCACTGGCTCCACTGAGAACTGCCTCCCCCTCCTTCCTGTGAATCTGGAAAAATGTACAAGCCCTCAGATCATTGCTTGATATTCAGGCAGGAAATGAGAGAAAGGATACCGTACATAGGGCATCCTTTCTGGGCCAACATGAACTCTGAAAGGGGTGGCCCTTGACGACTTCAGCTTCATGATGGGGTTGATGTTAGTCCTATTATTTCCTTCACACTCCTGGATTCTTTCACATCAGGCATTGTCTCTGTTCTCCTGAGAGGGGAGCTAGGAGAACAGAGGCACGGGCACTGGGAAATCACATATGGCCCTAAGCTCTGTTTTAGCTACATTGGCCAGATGCCAAGGTCTCCAGGTTCTTCACTCTGGTTGCTTCATTCTGCTTAGAGCAGGGAAACAGTGACCTTTAAAGCAAGGTGTTTCTTCACGGCCTACCTGATCAGCCCTATATCCAGCTGGCATCAACAGTCGGGTTCAGCTCCTGTCATCAGAACTACTGCTACCTCATGTTACTTAATGAATAGAACAAGAAGGCATTTTCCCAAGAAAAGAGTCATTTCAAGGAAGTAAAAAAAAAAAAAAAAAAGCAAATGCCAAAGAACTTTGTCTTGATCTTTTTCTCTCCTGTTTCTTTCTCTAATTCTTGTCTTCTCTGTTTTACTTGTCTATATATTTTTGCCTTTCATTCTCTTTATTTGCTCTTTATTAGGAAATAAACTCATTGTCCTATCCGCCTACCCATATATAGGTTTCTTTTTGCTAGTCTTTCCCACTGTGGAATAAAAAAAGGAAAGTTATTAATTAGCAAGGGGCCCACGTAGCTGTTACTTTTTTTTTTAAAGATTTTATTTATGTATTTATTTATTTATTTGAGAGAGAGACCGAGAGTAGGGAGCCTGATGCAGGGCTTGATCCCAGGACTCTGGGATCATGACCTGGGCTGAAGGCAGACGCGTAACTGACCCCCCTAGGTGCCCCCATAGCTTTTACTTTTTTAAAAAATAATCACTGAAACTCATTTAGTTTTAATTTCTCTGTCTCAAAAAGCATCAATAACAAACAAATCTCCCAATGTTGACCAAGGGCTTACTAGACGTTCAAACGGCTTTAGGAGCACCAAGGGTGACATAAGTTTTTAGTAGTTCCAGAAGGCTTCGAAGAGGCCATATTTGAGCAAAATCTGAGGAAAAGCAAGAGTTGTTCATCAGGAAAATGAAAGCGTCTAAGGAAAATATCTACGAGCCAAAACATGTCTCAAAAACCCAGGCTCGGAACAGCCCAGTGCATGCTGGGAAAGTTCAGAATGAGATAAGGTGGAGGGGTATATGAAGCTGATATTTACAGAGGTTGACAAGATTTTTTTTAAAAATTTTGGATTTGAGGGCTCCTGGGTGGCTCAGATGGTTAAGCATCTGCCTTCGGCTCAGGTCATGATCCCGGGGTCCTGGGATCGAGCCCCACATCGGGCTCCCTGCTCAGCGGGGAGCCTGCTTCTCCCTCTCCCTCTGCCCCTTTCCCCTGCTCGTTCTCTCTCACTCTTTCTCTGTCTCAAATAAATAAGTAAAATCTTTAAAAAAAATTTTTTTTTGGATTTGAGGATAAGTTTCTAGTTTGAGTAACGAGGTGAATGATAGTGCCCTCAAAGAGTTAAGGGAATCTAAGCAGAGGCTCAAGGAACAGGGGCAAATAATGAGCTTAATTTTAGAGACATTCACTTCGATGTGCTCATGGGACATTTAAAAGGAGATTTCTCATAGAAAGTTGGAAAGTGAATCTAAATTTTGGGATTAATGTATAATTATAGATTGGGTAGGGAATGAACCCCGTCAATTTTAGGAGAAATACAGAATTGTAGATTTTTGGGGACTAAACTGTAGTTGATATATAAATTAGCTTTTGCTCCATGACAAATCACATTTATTATTTCTCATACTTCTGATGGTTGGCTAGGTGGTTCTTCTGGTCTGGGCTGGCTTTGCTGATCTCTACAGTTAGCTGGTGGGTGGGATGGGGCTGGATGGTCTAGGATGGTGTGACTCGCGCGTCTAGTGATTAACAGACTTGCGTAGGTTGGTCCCATCTGGGGCGTCTCTTCTCCAAATGATCTCTCATCTTCTAGTAGACTTCTAGTAGTCTGCGCTGCTTCACATAGTGCTCACAAGGTTTCCTAGAGCAGAGACAGAGAGCAAGCCCTAATGTGCAAAGACCTTTCAAGCCTTTACTTGCACCACATTTGTTGATATCTCTTTGGCTAAAGCAAGTCACATGTCCATGCCCAAAACCAGTGAGGGGAGAGCTAGGGAACCCATTTTTAGAATCCACCAGAGTGAGGGTAAAGGACAAAATCTTAAAGCACTAACATTTTATAGTCTGGGCCGGGTAGATAGTGGGTATAGTGGAAGTAGACTATCTGGTCAAGGAATTAAGATATCAAAATAGAAGAAAACAAAGAGTGGAAAGAAAAATGAAAAGAAGGAAAGAGTGGGGCAATCAAGTACCAGAGGTCAAATTTGAAAAAGGATGAAAAGTTCTCTTTATTTTTAATAAATAGAAAGTCTGTGATGACTAATTGACGAAGCTTTTAGCTGAGTGTTTTGGGGAGAGAAAAACCAGATTGTGATTGATGACAGCTGATAAAGAGGTGTAAATCTTTCTTTCAAGACCTGACCCATAAGTTGGAGAGGAGAATAATTAAAGTTGATTTTTTTCTTGGTTTTTTTGTTTTGTTTTGTATCTTATTACCTTGTTTTGTTTTTGTTTTTTAAAGATGGCAGCTGAAGGATAGGATCTCTAAATTTAGAGGTACTTTTTCTCTATCTCTGATGTACGTAGGAAAACTATTCTAGATATTACCAGTTCTACTAAAGTTTAGAAGTATTCCTTGAATAATGTAAATAATTCATGTCTCCCTATTCTTTGTGTTGCAGTTACTTTTACTGTTTAAAGTCACAATTTAAAGATAACAATTTATTTTATTAATAGGATCGAAAAATAGAAGATCTTCGACAGTGCCTGAATAGGTACAAGAAAATGCAAGATACGGTGGTACTGACCCAAGGTAAAAAAGGTAGTGTAGCTCTATAGGTTTTTCTACTTTACTTGATTTTAAGTGGCTGTGAACTTTAACATTTGGTTTCATTTTCCTGGAATATCCATTATTCCAAATTAGACAGTTCATTCGTTCATTCATTCAACAGTATCATTAGGCATCTGTTCTCTACACACTTTCTTGGTGTGTAGGCCAATGAGAATACTGTAGATTGGTTGGTCAGGGAGAATCTCTGTGTGGAGTTCATGAGATAGCATTCCAGACAGAAAGAACAGTGTGTTCAAGAGACTATGGGGAGGGGCGCCTGGGTGGCTCAGTTGGTTAAGCGTCTGCCTTTAGCTTAGGTCATGATCCCAGATTCCCGCATCGGGCTCCCTGACCAGCAGAGAGTCTGCTTCTCCTTCTCCCCTTCCCTTCTGCTCATGCTTTCTCTCCCTCTCTCAAAAATAAATAAATAAAACCTTTAAAAAAAAGAGCATATGGGGGAAAAGGGCTTGGTGTATTTAAGAAGTAAAAAGACCATTGTGACTGACCGGAAGGTAGTGAGCAGGAAGAGAATGAGATGAGATGAGCAGAGCTTTTAGAAGTTAGTGTTGGCCAGGTCAGGCAATGTGAGGCATTCAGCTCTGTCAGCCCAGAGGGATCCACTGAAGGGTTTTCACAAGTCCACGGCATCTTCGTAACAAATGGACCATAATGGGAGAAGGGAGCAGTACTGGAAGGAAGAGAAGCCAATCAAGAGACTCTCGCAGGATTCCACGTGGAATGATATGATGGTACTGATTGGAAATATATTTTGGTGTTCAAATTAACACAGTGGTGTGATGAATTAGATGAGAATGAAGAAGAGGAATGAATCAAGAAAGATTGACATTTTTGACTAAAGCAAACCAGGTGGATGATGATTCCATTTACCAAGATAGAGAAGCCTAGTGAGGGAGCATTGAAATGGTTAAGGGGGGATTGTGTTCACCTTTGAATGTGTTAAGTTAAAAAAAAAAAAGCAAAACCATAAGCCATCTAAGTAAAAACAGTCACACTCTGATGGGGATTGAGGAGTGCACTTGTTGGGATGAGCACAGGGTGATGTTTGGAAGTGTTGAATTACTCTAGTGTACGCCTGAAACTAATATTACACTGTATTTTAATTAGAATTAAAAACTTAAAAATAGTCATGCCTTTTGATGTATTATTATTTTATCTATGCATGGTCCGGTTGGCCATCCTCAAATGTGGAAAATCTCTGGGGGTCATTTAAAACAAAAGTGTTAAGAAGTTTGAAAGTCTTCTTGTTCATTAGCAGTGCATAGGTGGGGTTATTTGCTCTAAAAGTAAGCACTGGTAATAAATCTTTTCCAAAGGTACTTATGAAATACTCAGATTTTGGAATTTCAATTTTGATGAGTTCAAAAAGAAAGAAAATCCTATTTTGGATGAGGATTTCTGAGGGGGAAAAAAATGGATCTTCATCTTATTGTCCACAGGGTTCAGCATATGTTAAGATTTTGTAAATACCCAAATGAGCAAGCAAATGAACCTTTACCAGTGTTCTTACAGCAATTCCCATCACTCAACATTTTCTATACCTTCAAGAGAGTGTCTCTTTTTAGACAATTTTGTAAATTCACAAGTAATTAATTTTTACATAGTCATAGCATTTAGAACAGTGTTTGATTTTATGAATCTCAACATTATAATTCTTATATTTAAAAATCAAGGGAAAACATTAATTTCTGTAATTATAAAACATGTAGAAGGTAGAGAAAAGGGGTAAGTATTGTTCATAATTGCACTGGCGTGATCACTTTTGTCAGTTTCGTGGAGGGTTTTTGTTTATTCTGTTTTTGTTTTAAAGTAGACTCCATGCCCAGTGTGGAGCCCAACATGGGGCTTGAACTCATGACCCTGAGATCAAAACCTGAGCTGAGATCAAGAGTTGGACACTTGGGGCACCTGGGTGGCTCAGTTGGTTAAGCATCTGACTCTTGGTTTTGAGCTCAGGTCCTGATCTTTTTTTTTTTTTTTTTTAAGATTTTATTTATTTATTTGACAGAGAGATAGAGAGCACAGATAGGCAGAGCGGCAGGCAGAGGGAGAGGGAGAAGCAGGCTCTCCACTGAGCAGGGAGCCCGATGCGTGGCTCGATCCCAGGACTCTGGGATCATGACCTGAGCCGAAGGCAGCCACTTAACTGACTGAACCACCCAGGTACCCCTCAGGTCTCGGTCTTACGGGTCGTGAGATCAAGCCTTGCCTTGGCTCCACACTCAGCTGGGAGTCTACTTGAAGATTCTCTCCCTCTGCCCCTGGCCTGTGCACGCATGCACTCTCTCTCTCTCTCTCTCTCAAATAAATAAATAAAACTTAAAAAAAAAAGAGTAAAAAGAATCAGACACGTAACCAACTGAGATACCCAGGCACCCCTCATGTATTTTTTTATCTTTTTTAATGCATATAAAACGTGTAGCAAAAAGAGGTAGTTTTTAACCACCATTGAAAATTATGTCCTGTTCTAATGAAGAGTTTATAAACAGTGATTTCTCACTAGGATTTATATTTACTTAGTCCTTAGAGAATGCTAATAATACCTACGTTTTAATGAAATTAGAATAAATAATAAAATCTAAATTAAGAAGCTAAGTCTAGTTAATAGTTTTAAATGAGTATATGATTTGCCATTTTGTATTATTCAGAGAATAGTGTTTTAAGCATCATTTTTTGGTTTTAAAAAAGAATATCTGGCACAGTTTGTTCAGCACCTAATCCTTTTCATTGCTGGAGATGTAAAAGAAATTCTCAAAGTTGGCTGCTCTGCTGGATATGTGGTTACATTTGTCCATAAGGCTATTCTTTCTGCTTTAAAATAAATGGCACAGAAGGATCATCTTAAGGAATCAAAAGATTGCCTTTTTTTTTCTTTTCCTCTTTTCTTTGTTATTTTTTTTTTTTAAGAACACAGTAGTGGTGAATATTGAGTTGTTTCATGGTGACTGTGTTGCTGTTCAGAATTAGTTTATTGTACCACTGGTATTCTCCAGCTTGGTTATTTCTGAACTGAAATTTATAAAGCCCCAAATTCTGAAACAAAATTAGGGAGGGTTGTTGGCCCAAATTAACTTCTAATTTCAATGCTGTGAGTCTGTGATGGGTATCTATTAATACCACCCCCGAGCCTCAGGTGCTCATAATTTAACATGTTGTTTCCTAGGGTCCCTGTTGTTATTTTTCTAAGGATTTCAGGAGAAGCTGACTCTATGATTTTTAAGGATGAGAAAAATTTTTATATTCAGTTGGTATTCTTCCTCCAAAAGTGAAATGTAAATGAAAAGCTGCCGTTGTCCTCCTTTTGCTTTGCCTTTACCCAGGCCAAGATGGCGACTTTGAAGATCTGCTCACTTCCGGTTCCATCTCCACTTTGCTGGATGCGCAGGGTTTTAGTGACCTGGAGAAAAGTCTATCGCCTACACCAGTCATGGGATCTCCCAGTCGTGACCCATTTAACACAAGTGTTCCGGAAGAGGTATTTATAGACTCTCAACATTATCTTCATAGTGAAGAGACTGTGTCATTGAAGGTTAAAATGCTGTTGACAGCATGAAAGACATAGGATCTTTTCTCAGTGCGACTACTGACTGAGTCTTGGCAATTTTTGTGTCAAGACTCAGTGTCTCATAGGACTTTATGTGAAAGGTGTGTTTTTTTTACCCTCTCTTTAATAAATAAATACCTTGGGCAATGTCAAAATTGTTTAAATTATTCAGGAAAAACATGGGAGAAAGATGTCATCCTAAATAGATTACAATCTCCATAATAATAATCTTTATTATTAAAGGATAAATAGAGAATAAAAGAAGGGAGATAAAGTGAGATTATATAAAGAGGTTGGTTTTAGTCACTTCTGATAGTGCCTCTGAAAAATGCTGGAGTAAAATTTCCCTGACTTCTTTAGACATGGGGAAAAAAAGCAACTGGACAGGAATATTTAGTCTTCAACTCCTTTACTTTTCTTTCACATCATACTGGTGCCAAAATCTGTTTCCATTATCTGTTGACAACCACCCCAAAAATTTGTGCCTTGAATGACAACATTTATTTTGCTAACAAATCTGTGATTTGGGCAAGGCTCAGCAGGAACATTTCTTCTTCGCTCTACTGGGCATCAGTCAGGATGGCGTGAAGGCTGGGGGCTTGAGTCACTTGAAGGCTACCCATTTGTATATCGCATGGTTGGGGCTACTGTTGGCCAGGACCTCAGCTGGGGCCCTGACTGGAAATACACATGACTGCTTGGCTTTCTCCTAGCATAGTGTTTAAATCCTAAGGATGAACATCCCAAGAAGAGGACTGGGCAAATTTATATCACCTTTTTGATATGACTCGGAAGTCATGTAGCATCTCTTCTCCTGTAGTCACAGATCCACACACATTCACAGAGAGGAAACATAGACCCTACCTCTTGATGACAAGTAACAGTATCACATTTAAGAAGAACACGTGGGATGGCGTATACCCGTGCAACCATATTCCAATAGTACAATCTGCCCCTCCACTCTGTGGCTACAATCATTTACATCCCTCTCCCATGCAAAATATATTCATCCCCTCTTCAAAGTCTCATTCCAGTTAGGCATCAGCATCCCAGGACCTTGTCATCCAGACCAGGTCAAGATGTAGGTGCAGCTCCGCGGGCACAACTTCTTGAGTAGCACTCAATTCCTTTTGAAGAAGCAGGACATGTTTGTCCCCTATGCACCTGACATACAGTGGTGGTATAGGCATAATAACTGCTAGGCATTCCCATTAAAAAAAAAAAAGAGGGAAAATGGAAGACACACAGGGGTCATCAGTCCATAGCAGTTCCAAATCCAACCAGGCCCATGTGGCCAGCTCCTTGACAGGGCCCAGTCCTTTGGGATCTCGGTTCTTCCTTGTGAGTCATCTTTTCATTTCCAGGAGGAGGAACCTGTAATTGCAGATGAGTTGTTTTCTGTAAAAAGTGTCTGTACAGGTCAAGGGTCTTCTACCTCCTGCTGTCTCTGTCCCTGTTGGTCTAATATGGTGTAATATCTTATTCATTTGGAATTTCTCATGAATTAATTTATAATCCACTCCACCAGGTAAAGCATACCCGTAGATATCTTCACAATAAGCCTTTCTCTGTCTTAAGTCTCTGTAACGCTGCCGTGGGATATCCCTCTACTTTTAGAGTTGTTGATCTTTTGGAAGGTTTCAATGAGACAGCACTACCTTAAGTCTTCCTGAGGTCTTAACCAAGGCACACCTCCCTCTTTGCCCTAAAAACGTTTCTTAATTTTAGTGCAGTGTGCTGTCTAGAGAAACGAGGAATGGGAAAGGTTGTTTTTGTATTTTAACTAAACAATCTTGGCTCCCTTATGTTTTCCATTTCCTCTTTTGTTCAGCTTTTCTTTAACATTTTACTCTACGTGGTGAGAGGGAACCAAGTGGCATCTTTCCTTTTTGTATCTGTTCCTGCTAATTACCTAATGAGAAAATGAAAGTTGAATGAAAATGAATTCAAGGAGGAAACGAGTAACATTTCTCTCTTCAATGTAGGAGAGGGCTACAAGATGTCATTCATAAGGAATCAGTGGGTAGGGGAAATTGGAGGGAGGTGGTGAAAAGGCACAGACTTCCAGTTATTAGACCAACGAGTGCTGGGGGTGTGAGGTACAACATGATGACTGTAGTTAACCCTGCTGTCTGGTATGTCGGAAAGTTGCTGAGAGAGTAGATCCGAAAAGTTCTCATCGCAAGGAAAAAAAAAAATGTGTTCTCTTTTTTTTTTTTAATTTATACAGTACTGCATGTCAGTGATATCTCAATAAAATTGGAAGAAAGAGGCAAGGGATTAGTTAAGGAATAAGAAATATTTTAGAAGGGGAAAAAAAATATCCCCTGATTGTTTTATTTATACTGAAGGGAAAAATAACATCTGACAGCCAATGCGTGTGCTTGCTCCCTGTTTACAGAACAGCAGCTGTCACATGTAAGATATGCCCAGATAGTCTCATAGCCTTAAAAAAAAGTCTTTGCTATGTGAGCTGGAGTTAAAGCCCTAAAGTTCAAAATGAAATCAAGAAAACACGTGAGTTTGTTAGTGGAGCCATTTCCTCCCCCACGATTAGGACCCCAGGGAGCTACTGTGAACTTGAAAACACAGGGATGATGGCTCAGTAAGTTGCCCAGAACTAATCATAAAGATTCACATTAAAAAAAAAAAAAAAAAACATAGTGAAGTAATCTCCTATTTTACAATAATAGGACTTGTTAACAAAATTCAACAGAGTAAATTTGAAACACCTTATTGGCTTTATTCAGCAGTTTATGAATCAGGCAAATGAAAGGCTTTTTTTTAGGCAGAAGGAGGCAGGAGCAGGGGGTCATGCTATAGGCATTAATGGTTGGTTAAAGTTGGGTTACTTTCCTTATGTGCAGCAAAGGGAAGTCTTGGAGGGGGGTCAGGTAACTTGCGCAGAGCAGGCAAGTGCTGACTGGTTGACCGAGGCCTGCCTTTTCTGGGAGTGCTGAGCCCAGAAACTTTGCTAAGTTTGCGTTTGCTGACATGGAGCTTGATGCGAGCTACTCCATCTTGGGCCCAGTCAGATTATTTTAATAGACTTCACATGTTATAACCTCTTAGTGTCAAGGGATGAGACCACCACTCAATAACTGGAACAAAAAATCACAAAGCTAAATGTATTGCTTATTTAGTTAGCTAGGTGAACTTTGTTGGTCAAGGACAGTCTCTTTGATCAAATGTGGGGAGTGGGGGATGCTTGGAGCTCAGGGATTGATGGACTCTAAGAGGCTGGAGTGAGTTGACATCAGCTGTGGATGTGTGATTACAAAGGCGAGACTGTCGTTGATTGATTGGCATCTAGAAATGTGTTCACGGGTGTGAGTCCCTCCCTTCCTGTCTGACTTCAGAAGGGAGGCGCAGTCACCAATCGGTTGACTGGCAAAGTGAGTTCACTGAGGTAAATTTTGTTTATTTTTTTATCACAATATTTTTTAAGTGTTTCACTTACTAGTTTATGATGGGCTCTCACACTGTACTGCTCTGCGGTCGTCGGAAATTATTCAACACCAGAGTATAAAATTTCTTTCATAGATTCCATCCGTAGGATACACAAAGCATTTGTTTGGGAAGATGTCTTAGGCATTATTGTTGTTGCTGCTGCAATATTGTTATTAAGCAAAGTGTCTTAAGTGATATCCACAAAGAACTGGTTTGAACAACATTCTATGTTAGACTAGTGGTAGAAAACAAAGTGAAAACAGAAGTGTGTTTACAAAGCACTTTACCCAAATCTCATCTCAAATCATGACAACCCTGCAAGATAGGCATTGCCATTCTCAGTTTACAGAGGAGAAAACTGGTGCCCAGTTAAGTGTCTTACCTAAGGTTAGAACCAAGATTTTAAACAGGGCTTAAAGTTGTCAAGGATCAGCTATTGACTCACTTGATGGTATTTATTATGTTTTATTCAGAACCAAGTTCAAAAATGACCTTCCTCCAGAATGTTTTCTCTGATGAACACTCGTTGATGTTTATATCCTGAGACCATTTTATAAATATAAGAATAGTGTTCTAAACACAGGTGTATGAAATTTTATTGATAGACCATGTCATTGTCTCACCAGTTTTTTTTTTCTCTGTGACTTATGTCTTGTTTGATGGATTTTTGACTTTCTATAATTACATTACAGTTCCACACCAGCATCTTGCAAGTTTCAATCCCTTTATCATTGCCAGCATCTAAGGGCTTGGAAGCTTCTGAAAAAGCAAAATTGCCTCCTCAACCAGAGACTTCATTTGAAGAAAGGTATGTCATTTATGACCCAACATTGCAATATAAATGTTCAACAGAGTAGATCAAGCAAACACCAGGGTGTATTGCATTTATTTACAGACATAGGTTTTACCCCGAGGCAAGAAACAGTAAGGCATGTGCCAAGGGACCAGTGTGAATCAATAACTGCAGTCAGTTCTGTATTATTGAAATAAAGGGTGTGAAGCAAGAAGTCATAGGAGGTGAGGCTGGGGAGGTGTGATGGTCAGGTTAGAGAGGGATTTTAGAGCACTTGGGTTTTATGTCCTAAGTCACGGGGCGGGGGTGGGGGCTGTCACTGGGGCTCAAGCCCCATAGCAACAATCCTGTGCCTGAGGCTGTTTGGAAGAAGGATTCAGGTCAGGGATACAATAGTTTCTCCACTGACAAGTAGAATTTTGAGGGAACACATTCTCAATTACTTAATCTTACAATTAGACCGAATAAAAGAAAATAGAATATTTTAAAAGAGAGGGGCACCTACAAGGCTCAGTAGGTTTAGCAGCTGACTCTTGACCTTAGCTCAGGTCTTGATCTCAGGGTTGTGGGTCCAAGCCCCAGGCTGGGCATGGAGCCTACTTAAAAAAAAAGAGAGAGAGAGAGAGAATATTTTAAAAGAGAAATAGCTCCCTAGCACGATTTTTTGTTTTTGACAGTTCTGTTTGCTTAGAATATATAAGGTCTTTTATATGGCCTTTTACTCGTGAAGCACACACATTCCTTTTTTTTTTTTTTCCTTTTAGGGATGGAAAAATAATCCTTGGTGCTGCTGTTGAAACCGAGCCTTGTGATAGTCTTTCGTAAGTTATGTTATTGAATGTGAAAAATGTCATTGATACCTGGGAGAGAGGAAGCTTCTGTTACACTAACAATAACCACGATGAGAAGCGCATGACTGAGGCCTGAATACATTAATGCAGGTGTAATGGCTGGATGTGGAGGGAGGTGGGGGGGTTGTGAGTTAACAAAGAAATACTTGCTTATCGACCGTTGTCCATTATCTCGTGCCAAGTGTGGCACGTCTTTAGCCTTCCTTCATCAGTTTTCATGTGAAGTGCAATGCTTTGAATTTCAGGTTTGCACTGGCTTGCATTTTGACTCTAGCAGAAAAGAGTCACAGAGAATGATGTGATGGCTAGAGAGGCTGCAATGGTTTTTTGCACTCTCTGTCTAGTAAACCGGCCCAATATCTATGTTTACTCAAGTTCAAGTCTGTATTAAGTTAGGAAAATCTATTTTTAGAGCAGTACTCAAAGATGGGATCTTTTCTTTTCTCACCTTATCTTTTTATTTGGTATTGGACATGTCTAGCAACTATGTACATATAAGTACATGAGAATTGCCTTTTAAAGGTTTGTTTGTATGTGTATGTTATTCTACTTCTTAGAGCAGAGATATTACTTTTTCCTCTCTCTTTCTAAACTGGTCACCTATTCCTGCCTTCAGAGACGACCAGCCCTATATACTTGAATCTCTGGAAGTTTACGGTGTCACTTTGCCTTTACAAAGATAGCAAATGAATTATTATGGGCAGCAATAGGGATTTTTCTTGTATGCCTTGATCAAAACTATAAAATGAAGTACTTGGCCAGATTCAGAAAATGGATTCCTTTGTGAATTAAAAAATAACACTTTCACCCTTTATTTTAATTACAAGGATTATATGGAAATAGTATGTGAGTATTTTAGAAGTTCCCTGGCATAGTAACTAAAATTTAAATAAAAATTAAAAATTAAAATAAAAAAAAAAGTTCCTTGTCTCAATGTATACATGAAGGGATGCACCACTAGTCCATGGAAAAACGCTGGTTTATTTTCAAATATTGACATCACAAGGGGAGTCCTAAGTGTTTTTCCAGCTATTCTAACATGTGCGAGACATTCAGAGTTATTGGCAGGACAGTTAACCACCTCTGCTTTTAAAAGAACTCAACGTTATAATTTAGTTAAGCACATAAGTGAGTGCCTGAATCCAGATTTTCTTTTATGACCAGGATTCAACCCACACACAGTTTTAGTTTCTTTCCAAGATATGCTCCTAAGAAACAGCAGCACCAGAGCCACTTATCATTAATCCTAATTACTATTATTGTTATTTTTAGAATTTCAAGTCTGCACAAGTCCAGCAGCCTGGGCAATCTGAAGAAAGAGTCATCAGACGGGGTTGGTCCTGTGTTTTTTTCTGTCTGTTACCCTGAGACGAAAATATTTAGGGACCTTCACATTTTCCCATCTTAAAAATAAAACTCTTAAGAAGAGCTTGTGGTTTCTATAATGCAAATTTATTAGATACCATGGTTAATGGTAAATATTAAGAAGTATGAATATGAAGGGTTGAAAGTAGTGTATACAATCAAAACTGAAGACTTCAACCATTATTGGAAATAAATGGAACTGAGATTGTGTAGTTTAGAAGTAGATGTAAGTTTATTTTAATTTCTGGAATTGTATGTGACAGAGTGTGAATATATAAAGCCATTCCTGTAACAATCTGAAATTTTGTTGTTTTGAACAGGAAAAGGAGTCTGTTCAGAAGCCTTCAGAGGTAATTTTTATGTCCAGATTATAATGTAAAAATGTTTGAGACATCTGATACATGTATTTGCTTAAATGTGTCCAAAAAACCCAAGCTCAGAACCTCCAAAACATGTTACATGAAAGAAGCCAGACACAAAAGATCAGATAGTACATGATTCCATTTATGTGAAATATGCAGAGTGGATAAAACCGTAGAACAGAACACAGCTTGGTGGTTGCCAGAGACAGAGAGGGAGGAATGGAGAGAAACTGCTTCCTGGGTAAGGGGTTTTATTTAGAACGTTGGAAACATTTTGGAACTAGGTGGAGGTGGCACATGCACACCACTGTGAATGTACTAAATGTCACTGAATTGTTCAATTTAGAATAGTTACTTTTTATGTTTCACCTCAATAAACTGTTGGGGGGAAAAATAAAGCCCAACTCTCAATCAGTCTACTGATGTTCTTAGTGATCATATTTGGGCTTCCTAAGACCTCACGAAAAGTCCTTAGATCACCCATCTGAAAACATTTATTTAATATAACCACTGTCTGTATACAGCAAACATTTTGGTGTTTTGTTTTTTTTAAGACCTCATCAAGAATGGCTCTCGTTCTTCTTTCCCCTGATTTTCAACCATTACCTTTGTAAAGGCTACGTTCTGGTAGACAGGCTACTTCCAGATGCTCTCCCTCAACTGTCGGCTCTGAATGCCTTGAGTCATAATGTAGGTATCCCTGATGAGGCACAGACCGTACACGCAGCTGTAGTTCCAGGCGTGCCCTGTCCTTTTTGGTCTTGCCAGTTCAATAAATGATTAAATGATTTTGACATCTGGATTGAGACGTAGGTAATAGTAGCACTAAACTGTGGCATCTATAAACTTGTAGTTAATGATGAGCAATGAATAGGTAGGATAAAATAACCACCTTAAAAGCCTGTGCCCCCTCTCCCCTTTGTCCACCTCTGCAAAAAAAGAAACAGAGGGTAGGAGATGTTAGAGGAATGAGAGCATGCAAGCAAAAGCATCTTTGGGTCATACTAAAACAGTATAATAGATCAGGTTACTGTAACTGCAAACTCCAATAACGAGAAAGCTAAAAAGTAAACAGTTTAGTACTTAGAACTATAACTTAATTACAGTTAAGGTTCTCAATAAAGACCTTGAAATATTATAGACAGCCAAAGTGTCTTCTGAATCAACGAAGAAAAATTTAATTATAGCAAGTTTAGTTTTGATGGTAAGTGTATCTGAATGTATCACAGTCTTTGAAAATTGGTGATCCGTGTTGGGTAACTTGCAGGCAAGATAATGAATATCTCAGAACACCCTTTCAAAAAAGAAAAATGTTTAACAGTCACTGGTTGTGTCCTCACTTGACTACTAATTCCTTGAGAAGAATATTTAAAATAACTAGAGTAGAATCTCTTTCTGCTGTTGGTGTAGAAGCTTGGGGCTAATGCCTGCTTTGCAGAGTGATTATATTATGTTGGGCTTCTACTGATGCAGTTACAGTACAAAGACTGCAAACTGTATTATAGCCCAATCTGTGTCGTAATTGTTAGAAAAATAAGTCTTCTGGTATTCTGGTTATGTAATATCTTATTTCCATGTCTTTGGGGGAATGAGGCAAATAAAATTCAAATAAAGCTTGAGAATTCTTTTTTTAAGATTTTATTTATTTATTTGACAGAGAGAGACACAGCGAGAGAGGGAACACAAGCAGGGGGAGTGGGAGAGGGAGAAGCAGGCTTCCTGCTGAGCAGGGAGCCCAATGGGGGGCTCGATCCCAGGACCCTGGGATCACGACCTAAGCCAGAGGCAGATGCTTAACGACTGAGCCACCCAGGTGCCCCAAGCTTAAGAATTTCTATATCCTAAATATTTCAAGTCCTAAGCACATGTACAGGTTATAGATCAGTGAAGAGCATGTTTTTGTTGCTGCTGCTGCCATTGCTTCTTAACTAGCTTTCAGAATTGACTTTCTAGGCTTCTAATATGGCGCCAGATGTTCATAATCAACTTGTTAGTTCCATGATTCTTTTAAATGAAATCATATGTGTAACATAGCAGGTGTTGCGCCCGGCACGTACTCATAATCGTGCAGAGCAGTGCCGTGTTCCATTTATTATTACTTCTCTCTCAGGATAAAGCTCCAGTAGAAAGCAGCCCGTTTGGGAGCCTCCCTCCGAAAGCTCCAGGGCATGATGCCTCCGTGGACGACAACCCTTTTGGCACTCGGAAAGCTAGATCTTCCTTTGGGCGTGGCTTTTTTAAAATAAAAAATAACAAGAGGACTGCGAGTGCACCAAACTTGGGTACGTATGGCCAACGTGCCTTCACCTTAATTCGCTCAGAGTGAGGACAAGGTCGATCTCTTCCCTTCCCTTGTTCTTCGGCCTGTGAGTTTCTCTTTCTCAGTAACGGAGGTGGATGAGTTGGGGGGAAAGTTCGCAAGAAACTGCCCCCATGGGTTTAATTCAGTGGTCAAGGTAGCTCTGTGTAGGCTGTCACCCTGCCCTCCGTGTTGGAGCAGGAATGTAGAGGAAAGACCAAAAGCCGTGACCCTCTCTGACTTCACTGTAAACAGCTTCTCACCTGTTTTGAAAGTAGGCAGATTGGCCCCATATTGACCCTGCTAATGGAGTCTGCGATGTTGGAAGCACAGCACGGTGCTTGCCTGTCCTCCCACTGTGTGTATTTTGTGAGTAGGAGTTTGATCTGTGTTTCATTTTGTCATTCTCCTGTGTTCTCTCCATTGGGCTGCGTGTGATTGTGTGCGTTGTTGGGACCTCGGAAGATCGTAAACGAAGTGCCAGCGCACCCACCTTAGGTATCGCACCCCTGCATGCCGGCCCTCGCCAGTGCTGTCCTCCAGACTGAGCTAATCCTTGCTCTTGGCATCCGTGATCTCTAGAAAGCGGGCTGGCGTGATCAGAAAATGTTGTCTTCTACTCCAGAGAGTTCCTTCCACCTGCTGCTAAAATGGACTCTCTGGGGAGCCTTTGCTTCCCAGCCTAACTGCTGTTTTAACCCCTGCTAATGACACCTCGAGAGGAGCTCTGGGAGGCCCCAGAAGTGCACAGCACCCTTGGAGTCCAGGGCAGGACTCTCCTGCCTCGTTTGTGCACCCCAGCTTCCTCACCCTTCCAGTCCGTCCTGTCTCACGCTAACTCCCAGGTCCTGGCGGTTCCTTCTCCATGTCTCTGTTATCCCCAGAGAGAAATGTTTTCAGCCAAATAGGGAAGTCGGTAGAAGACATTGCAAATGATTGTTTTAGACTGACTTTTCTTTTTCTTTTTATTATCTTTTATTTATTTCTTTGACAGAGAGAGAGATAGCAAGAGCAGGAACACAAGCAGGGGGAGTGGGAGAGGGAGAAGCAGGCTTCCCGCTGAGCAAAGAGCCCAATGTGGGGCTCGATCCCAGGACCCCGGGATCATGACCTGAGCCGAAGGGAGACACTTAACGACTGAGCCACCCAGGTGCCCCTAGACTGACTTTTCTTAAGGGAACATTCTTCTGACATTTATTGCTTTGAAGATGGAGGTGACGTTTAGTGACACCAGAGGAAGCTTTCTGCGATATCCAAGGAGTCGCCCCCAGAGTGATTTTAGGAGAGGGGAAGCTCAGTTTTCTTTTTTAAAAGTGTGGGGCACAGGAGGGAAGAAACATCCTCAAAACAAAAAATGAAAATAGGATGCTTTTAAAATGAAGGTGAGTTAGGCAACATTTTCTGGTACACCTGTACCCATGATGGCTTTAGGGTTTGGATGGAAAGGTTCCTTTGGATTTTCCCTGTGGATTTTATTATCTTATGTAGATACCCTATACCTATTCATGTGGGTCAACACAGGTGACTTGTCTCCCTTTGTGGACACATGGGATAAATAAAATCCAGACACCTATTTTCAAATGTTTTTGCATCTTTCTTAGAAGAAATACATTGTTAATGCTAAGAGCCAAGTGCTGCTTTTTATAACCTATAATCACAGCTGTGCTTTGTAGAAAAGTCAACCTTTTATATCTTGCTGAAACACCATTTCTGTGATTTTTGTACAACTCTTACTTTCCCTAAAAAGTGTTGTCTCACATTGAGGAAACGGTACCCTTTGTTGTGTCCGTTAGCGTGGGATCATGCATTAAGGGACAGATAAAAGAATTAAGATAGTTAATGCTGGGAGATCTGGGCTTGGCAAATTTGGGTGTTACTCTTCCAAGGCAGAATCAACAGGCACTGGTTTTATATCAAAAGAAAAATTTATGCAGATCCAGTTCATATTTTTCTCAGTAGGACATAGCAAGTTATAAATAGGAATAACTCCCTTGAAAAAAGAATTGGCAGCACTTGGTAACTGGGGTTTGATGTAAATGCCAAAGGAGAGGAGGGAGTGAAAAGAAAATGACAAAGCGTATGAACTGGAGTAACAGGAAGAATATTAGTATTAAGGGAATATTAAATAAAATTTAAGAGAAGCCTCTGGAAAATTGGATGGATTTGCTGAGTCCAAGATGTTCCTGGCACACCAAATGGTGAATATCCATAGACATTCAGATCCTGAGTCTGGGGAAAGAGATTAGGTCCAGAGATTGTGCTACCAGCTGCTTATGTATGAGGGAAGCCGTCATTTAGTGTCAGACGTGGAGTGGGTGAGCTTGTCCAGAGATCCTATGGGGGGAACTTAGTACAGAATCTCAGAGTGGAAGAGGAAGAAGAAACAGGTCCTATAGCAGAGAAGAAACTATCAGCTGACAGATCTGGGAGAGTGTCATAACAAGCAGACGAAGGAGATGATGATTTTGAAGAATGTGGGAGGGAGTCAGCAGCACCAAGTGCTACAGGAAGATCGAGAATAATTTCATTATGTATTCAAATCACTCAAGGAAAGAATGTGGCAATCCTATCCCACCTTTGAATCTCAGAGAGGTGGTAACTTGTGAGTTAATGCATTTAGGCACAGTATCCTACAGGATATTCTACACAATGTTAATTGATACACAACAGACTGTAAAGCAGAACATAAATTTGTGTTCCATTTTTAATATCTGTAGGGTGCTGTTTGTAAATTACTGCTTTACAAACCAACAGAGGAAGAATTTGTTAACCATTGCTAAAACCAAGGAGGTTAGCATCTAGTCATGTTCATTCCATATTTAAAACTCACCAAGTATGTATTCTGTTCTTGGAATAGCTGAAACAGAGAAGGAGACAGCTGAGCACCTAGATCTGGCTGGTGTATCTTCCCGGCCAAAAGATTCACAGGGAAGCAGTCCCTTCCAGATATCTCCACCATCGCCAGATTCCAAAAAGAAATCCAGAGGT
Organism: Eumetopias jubatus; assembly: GCF_037043125.1. Classification (NCBI taxonomy): domain Eukaryota; kingdom Metazoa; phylum Chordata; class Mammalia; order Carnivora; family Otariidae; genus Eumetopias; species Eumetopias jubatus. The sequence continues at coordinate 63,543,247 of NW_028274814.1, forward strand.
ATCATGAAACTCTTTGGAAAGTAAGTAACAGAGGAGACAAATGGAGTGAGCTTTGTATTGTATGTTGCTCAAATGTAGAAATAAATGGAAGATTGGCTGGAAACGAGTATGAAATTGTAAGACTTTGGTGTTCCTTTTATGGAAGGAAGATTGTGATCTGGGATTCACTAACTCATTGGGTCTCAGCTAAAGTGTAAATCCAGATGTCTATTCTGACCATACATAAGCAGTGTTCTGATTAACTTTAAAGTCTAAGGCCTCCTCAGGTCTCATACAAGGCAATGTGGTGTTGTGTCTTCTGTTCAGGCTTAGGAGAAGTCAGTCAACTACATTCCACCCAGATGACATGTCTGAGCCCGAATTCAAAAGAGGAGGGACAAGGGCAACTGCAGGACCACGACTGGGTTGGTCTCGAGATTTGGGACAATCTAACAGGTGAGAACAACCTAACGAATGGACTTTTACGCCTCTACCCAAGTGTCAAGGCTGTGAGCACCTGCAATGTTAGTATTGTCCCTGGGCTAAACGGGAGACTCCATTGCTCACTGCTGTGCCGGGCGGAAGGGTCCATCATCTTATTAGAGCAGTGCATGTTGGCAGTGGTTGGTGAAAATCATGCAGAAGATGAAGGCTGTGTGAGCCCGGGGAGGAGCCAGAGCTAAAATGTCAGCAACATCTGTGCTAGGATGATTCTTGGACTTAAATATAACCAAGAAAATCATTAAGTACTCTAAAGCATAGCTCTAGAGAGATGGGGGAGAACATAAGTTCCAGAGACAGACTGCTTGGATCTGATTCCTGGCCTTGCCACTTCCTATAACCTGGGTGACCTTTGAGCAACTACATCCATGCTCTGTGCCTCTGTTTCCCATGGTATTAATTAGCCCATTCCCCCAAAAGGTAATCATGAAGATTAAATGAGTTAATACACGTTAAGTATCTGGGAAATAGTAACTGTTCAATGAAGGTTAACGATTGATGGATTCTGTGAAAGTACCTCCAGACATAAATTCTATCAGAATTCCTAAATTTATCAGGACTGTGTAATGTCTTATCTGTTAAGACTCTTAGGAACTTTTCCTACACCCTTATCACAATTTAGGGCTGGTTTGAAATTGCTGTACTGACCTACTAAGCATGAAAAGGGTAGGGTTGGCAAACATCTAGCAGAAATCACTGACACTAAATCTCTGGAACATGGTCCCTCCCACCCTCGCAGAAGACTGGGCATAGGTTTCATCGAGGAGGAAACTGGCTTTCTCCAAACACATGAAGAGTCTCAGTTGCCATATATTCTCTTTGTACACAGAAGAGGAGCTCCTTGTGCTGCTTAAGAAGAAGGAAAAAAAAAAAAAAGTCTTGTTTATCTACACATTTTTTTTCCCCAAAGAGGAACACAATTTACGTGTCAAAGTAAAAAACCAGAAATTTGCTATGATTACATTTTCCTATACTCAATGATGGCATGTTGCTCTCTTCTCATTGATACCCATTTGGAGAGAAACCATAATTCTGCTACAGTTAATTCAAGTTAGACTTGATTTCTTTCCATCTAACCTAGTGTTTTCTGTTTGGGAATTCAGTCTTCAAACCACATTGATTGAAACTAGCACAGTGACTTGACTTGTTGGTTCAATTTGCTTTTCATCCATACGACATGTTTCTTGCTCAGTCACATCGCATCTTTTGTGGTTTCATTTGAAATGAAAGCCGTGGTCCTCCGAGGTAACTTCCAACACCAGGACCACCTCCTCCTCCTCCAAATATGTACGGAAAAGTAAGCTTTTCACGGTCAAATGGGCGTTACCATGGGATTCCCGTATCCATTCAGTATACAGTTGGTCAACCTCGATAAGCCACAGGGTTGGCTGTGAGTTGTTTTTCATGCAGTTATTCGTTTTCTTATAGTGACTTGGATATGCCATTTGCCAAATGGACCAAGGAGCAGGTTTGCAATTGGCTTGTGGAACAAGGCTTGGGGTCCTACCTGAATTCTGGCAAGCACTGGATTGCATCTGGCCAAACCCTTCTGCAGGCTTCTCAACAAGATCTGGAGAAGGTGACTGCTTCTCTGTTTTGTTTAGACAATGGATACTGGGAAAGAGAATATGAATGTAGGATTGTTTTATACTCTGGAAAGGGGAGTGGGTGGAGCCAGTAAGTACTCTTGAAAAACTGTGTGTTTTCTGTTTCACGCTTTTTTTTTTTCTTTTTTTTTTAAATCTCATGGACTTAACAAGAAGGACCGGGTCTTAGTGATTCCTTATGAAGCATGTAAGCCACTGGTCATTGTAGTGAGAAATAATTGTATAGGCATAATAACAAACCTTAAACTCGTATCTCTCAAAATCATTGTGTGGCTTTCATTGGCCCAACTTCTCAGTGTTAATGTATGCAACTCAAGTTTACTTTGCAAAGAGGAAAAGGAAAGAGCCCTCTATCTTACGTCTAATTATTTACAGTTTTCCTAATTATTTAACATTTTGTACAAAAAGAGTAGCATTCCAGTCTTACCAAGGAAGGAGCCTGCTAGGGAAGAGAGTACACCACTAAACTAGTTGCAGTAGTAGTCTTGGCTTGCTAGGGGCTTTTTGTGCAGCTGCATTTTACTAGCCTGAGTCGGTATGCTGATTTAATGTGATTGTCCGGTCTTTAACACCAGCCTCATTTGGGGGGAATTGGCATCTTTTGCCAGTGGCATCCAGCCCATATGGACAGAATGGTAAAGCCAGCATTTCTGCTTATTATTTCAGGAACTTGGAATTAAGCATTCACTTCATCGAAAGAAACTCCAGCTGGCACTGCAAGCCCTGGGGTCCGAAGAAGAAACCAACCATGGAAAGCTGGATTTCAACTGGGTCACTAGTAAGAGGTTTTAAATTCACTCACTCATGAATGAATGAATGAATGAATAAATAAAGCTGCTCTTTCTTTTTAACCACAAGTACAACACTGATTTCTCTCCTGTAGGATGGTTGGATGATATCGGTCTCCCCCAGTACAAGACCCAGTTTGACGAAGGACGGGTAGATGGTCGAATGCTCCATTACATGACTGTTGTAAGTGGTTTACTCCTGGGAATTGGGAGAAGGGGTGTCAAATTGTTTTTCTCTGAAAAACACAGAAATAGTGAGCAAAATACATTGTTTTCACAATGATTCTAGCAGAGTTTCAGTGTGTTGCCTTAACTTGAGAAGAACAGGAATATTTTCTGTTAAGTTGAAGTCAGAGGATATGCTGATTGCAATACCGTGGGAAATTGAAAGCACTGATTTAAGCTGTGTGAAACCTAATCTAAACTCAGCTGTCCAGGAAGATGGTTTTATATATATTCAACAATGTAGACACTGAAATGCACATTTTGGGTAAATTTTCTAGTATGTGAATTGTATCTCCTAAAGATGTTTATTTTATTTTAGGCTTTATTTATTTATTAGTGAGCACAAGCAGGGGGAGGGTCAGAGAGAGAAGCAGACTCCCACTGAGCAGGGAGCCTGATGCGGGGCTCGATCCTGGGACCCTGGGATCATGACCTGAGCAGAAGGCAGATGCTTAACCGACTGAGCCACCCAGGCGCCTCCTCTCCTAAAGATGTTTAAAAAATAGAATGTAGAGTTCTGAAGCCCTGGCAGTTTTTGAGTTACACATTCCTATATGCAGTGACTGCTCAGAAGAGACCATCCTTTTGACCTGACTTCTAGAGACTTGTCTCCTCTCCTTTCCACTCTTGAGAATGTTACCTGAAACCTGCTTCCTTTCTCTCTTCAGCCCCATTCCGCTAGGGCAAGAGTCACAGAGCTGAAGAAGTAGGGCGAGGTAGACTCTGATTCCTTCATTATTGTTCCATATTTTTATCCTTCCATCCAAGAGGTAGAAGGACTTTACAACAGTGGGGAGAGATGGTTTGTTTCCAGGAGAACTTGTTCTAGATTCCATAGTCCTGTTAGTGTACTACTCATTAGATGTTTTTATTTAAACAGGCTTTTGTGGGCTAGGCTCTGGAACCAACTACCATAAGTATCTTCTTTAAATAAGTTGAAAATTTCAAACAGCTAATTTTCCAATGTCAAAGAAATGTGGGGTTCCTCTCATGGGATTTGTTTTCTTCTCTGTTATTGAACCAAAGTCCATACCTTGGTGGGCACATAGCGTAAACCTGCTTATAATAACACCAATGTGTGGCACATTGCACATTTACTCTGTGCCAGACACTCTTTCAAGCTCCGTACTCCTATTAATACTCAAGTCTCAGCAAGCCTTGAGGTAGCATTCCTGTTATCCCCAGTATTTAGATGAGGGAATGAAAAAATTGAGAAACTGGGTAACTTGACCAAGTTTCCACAGCTAGAAAGTAGTCGAAAGTCACAGGGTGTTTGAACCTAGGATGTTTCCAGATTCCTGCTCTTACTAGCTCAGCCTGGAACAAATTCAGTAAATACTTGCCCACCTGTCTAGGTATAGGTTTGCTCCTGCAGGAACATGAGAAGATTCAGGCTTAAAAAAAATGCGTATAACTTTTGTGGCTATAAAAGAATAAACCATCTTAGGAAGTTTGCCCCTAGAAGTTCTATGTCACAAAAAACCTGTTTGAACGTGGTATCCTGGGCTGGATCCTGGAACAGAGAAAGGACCTAGGGGAAAAACCCATAAAATTTGAGTAAAGTCTGTAGCTGAGCTATCATTTTTTTGTTGTCTATGTTAATTCCTTAGTTTTGATGACTATATCATTGTTACAGAAGCTGTTAACATTAGGGGAAACTGAGTAAACGGTATATGGGACTATCTTCTATCTTTGGCGGCTCTTTGGTAAATCTAAAATTACTTAAAAGATTTTTTTAAAGCTAAAAAAACCTGTTTTGATTTAAAAGAAAACAGCCCCTACTTTTAAAATCTCTTAAGCTAAAATAATTTGCATTGCGTTTACATTGCAATCATTATATATTTAGATTTTTTTAATCTGATAGACTTTAGTTGAAAATAGCCCACATGGAAATGTTCTGAATGGGTGTCTCAATCTTAGATTAAAATATGTTAAATGCCTTCTAACTTATCATAGGGCACTGCCTTTAAGAAATTGATCCAGAAAAAATTCAGGAAATAATTTCGCTCAGTAGCTTGAAGAATTTAAGCTGATTGTCTAATATTTTTATTTAAAAACTATTTCTGTAATAGATTACCACCAGCACCGTGTTGTGTCGTGTCGTTCCCCGCCCCCCCTCCCCGCCAAGAAATGTGTTATCAGTAAGGTGTGTCTAAAATGGATGTTTTTCTTGTTATATTTTCTGGGTGTGTTTGGAAATAGACTGGTGCTTATCTTGACACCGCCCTCCAAATCACCTTCTGAAATAATTTGTTTTGGTGTGTTCGGTATGTTTGAAATGTTCCCAATAACCACAGACTGGCGAAAGTTAAACCTTGGAGGAATTGATGGTGATACATGTTGCTACTTACAAGTTCTTCATTTCTCCTTTCTCTTTAACTCTCTCACCAATCAGTTTGCATCGATCAACACAATTTTCCCAAACTTGTTCTCAGTGTCTGCTAGATAAAGCATAATAATCCAGGACTAGAGATTTCTTGAGACTTGGGGAATAGTATAACAGAGATACTCTTCTGGTTTTCCCCCAAATGGTGATGTGCCTTAGCTCAGAAAACCCAGCTCTGCTTGTCACTGAACATCACGTGCTCTTAGCTCTCTGCTTTATCACATCAAATCAAAGGGGATCGCTTTTTGCAGTGACCCAGCAGGTGCCTTTCAAACTGTGTTCTACAGAGCTTGTGGGGTACCACGATCCTATCGCAAAATGTCTGGAAGAGAGAGAAACAGGTGAAACTTGGCTTCTGTTGGCACAACATTTATATATATATATGTGTATATATATATATATAAATATAGAGAGAGAGAGAGAGAGAGAGAGAGGGAGAGAGAGAGAGAAAGAGAGAGGTCCTGGAGAAGATTTTGTTTAGAACAGGAAAAAGGTTGTTACCAAATAAGGGGTTTGAAAACACAAGCACTTGAGGCCTGTTGGTAGAGGGGCTTTTCTACTTTTACTTGTGTTTTCTGAAATTTCCCTGAGAAGGTTAGCTCAGTGAGCTCCTGTTTTTGTTTTTTTGTTTTTTGTTTTTTGTTTTTTTTTACAGGATGACTTACTATCTTTGAAAGTCGTGAGTGTGCTACACCATCTCAGTATCAAAAGGGCTATCCAGGTCCTGAGGATCAATAACTTTGAACCCAACTGTCTGCGGAGGCGGCCCTCTGACGAGGTAGCACCTGAGGTTGAGATTTACACAGCATGCGCTCCCCGTGCATGTGACTGGCTGTGTGTGCAAAACAAACACCCGTTTCTTTGTGGGGCCTGCAGGAAAAGCTTCTGCTTTCCTCAGAGCCTCAAATCCAGCCTCATTACCTTCTTGAGCTTTATTTTCCTATATTCCTCCCATCCCCCCCACCCCCATGATGGTTCCACCTGTGTAACTAAAGTCAAAGATTATTTTTTAATTTCCCTTCCTCCTTTCCTGGGTGTATTTTATTTTCCTGCCTCCTTAAGCCACTGAGTTAAATATCACTCTGAAGACTTGCTTTCCTAAAGCACTGCTTTATGAGTTTGTAAAAAAGCTTGGGACAGTGACATAGATGCCTCAAAACAAAATTCAGATTAGCAAACACCTTTTCACCCTTTCTGTAAACACTTAGTGGAATGTCGAGTAAGTGTGCTCTGTAAGGCAGACTTTTTAGAACGTGCAGTTTTAGTGTTTGGAATCCCATAGTCAATGACTGAAGCTCTTGGTGGTTGTTTGTTCTCATAGAACAGCATCACCCCATCAGAAGTTCAGCAGTGGACCAACCATCGTGTGATGGAGTGGCTACGCTCCGTGGACTTGGCAGAATATGCCCCCAATCTCCGAGGCAGTGGTGTCCATGGTGGGCTCATGGTAAAACTCTCTTTTAATCTAAAAACTGACTTTTTATCATTTTGTTTCCATTAGTCCAATGAGTAGGATATTATCAGTTTGCTTGTCATAACCCTAGTGTCATCAAACCGAACCCTCCTGTACCATTTCTAGTAAGTCTTTACTTTCTGAGTATTTTTTTCCCATATTTTTTATTTGTATCACATAAGGCTAGATCAGATTTAAAACCGTCTCTCGTTTATTGTCTTTTATCTTGTGTGACATCTGACTCCTGGCTCTCATATGATCCTGTTTTGAAACACCTGCAACATACAGATTATATTTCTGCATATTGACATAAGGAGTTGCCTTCCAAAGGCATTCCAAAGGCCCACTTCAGAGAGCTACAAGCCCTAACTTGGGAATGTGTGGATGTCAGGAATGGCTCTACTTCTCACTAGCTTAGGAAAAATAAAGCTATATAGCTTGAAGATTGAAGTCCATGCCGTCTGTTTCACTGGGCTATTGCAGGATCATTTGTGTTGACTAAATGAAGGAGTTTTGCAAATTATGAAGCACAATGCAGACATGTATGATATATGGTGCCTTAAACAACTGTAATTTTTTTATAGGTTCTAGAACCTCGTTTTAATGTAGAAACAATGGCTCAGTTATTGAACATCCCACCAAGTAAGACCCTCTTGCGAAGACATTTGGCTACTCACTTCAACCTTCTGATCGGTGCTGAGGCCCAGCACCAAAAGCGTGATGCCATGGAGTTACCAGATTATGTACTTCTAACAGCCACTGCCAAAGTGAAGGTTGGTTCAAGCTTGTGACTTCTAATAATTGGTTAAAGCAAAAACTAAAGCTGCAATTTGATTTTGACCTGACTATCCCATTTTCTGGAGTTTACTGAGTCTTGTGGATGGGTTAATGGTCTGTGCATCTTCAAGAGTAATTAAGAAAATGCATTTTTGCAAGTGTCTTTCTGGGGCAATCTTTGCTCAAATCATTTATTTTATTAGAGTTTCAAGTAATGAAGAGTATGATGTTGGGATGCAGTCAATATATTGCCAATGCAGAGAGTCCATGACTTGGGCTCAGATATTAATTGCAGTTGTTCTATGGATAAATACAGTATAAGAGGAGGATTTTTTCTCAGACAGATTCAATTTGTCTGGCTTACAACTGACCAGTCTTGCAAGTTAGAAAAAGATACTTAAGAAACGATTCAAGATAGACCAGCAGAGAATGGCTATCGCCAGATTTACCCAGATTCGTGGGTCATACCAAATTCAGATTACTTTTCCCTCTTTTTTTTTTTTTGGTTTATCATTTCCTCTTTTTTTTAATTAAAAATTTTTTAACTTTCTTTTTTTTATTATTATACCAGATAAGACACAGAACTTGTTCTCTTCTCTGAGGGATTTATTGTTCCCTGTGAAGCCTGAGAAGGCGGCCACAACACTCATGGCCAAAGAATAACAACCCACGTTTGTCTTTTCAGTCTTGTAGTATCCTCAGAACTGAAGTCTGTCAATGTCCATTTGTCTGTCCAGAACATCCAAAAGTCCCATGCTTGTTCTGGTGTTCTGGGGACATGGACAGAAGATGACAAATTCACAGGTAGTACTTTCAGTCAACACTAAAGACCTTTCCTTTGGGGTCTGAAAGGATGACTACACCCCAACAAGCAATGCTGATGCCGTTGACTTATCTGCGTAATAGTCCCTGGACCAGGGGCGTATCCCAGCTTCATGAGCTTCCGTGCCACCCAGTACACGTACCCTCCCGCCCCTATCAGCCCCGCCCCTGAAAGCACACAACAGCTCCAGCAGTTATTAAATAGAGGGGCTTCCGCTGGAGAGGTCAGCACTCCAGGTGCAGGGAGGGGCAGGGACTCGGCAGAGTTGGTGGCCTCAGGAGGCGCAAGGACCTTGATGGGCTGCAGAGGCTGGGACAGGAAAGAACCCATGTTCAGGAGCTCGGCTTCAGTGATGGGAGTCTACTTTTCCTTCTTTTAAATCATTTCTCTCTGAACTCTTCTGAGTCTGTTACCGCAACCAACTTAATGGGGAGTTAGGGTTTATCAGCTCCTCCACAAATTTGTACCAAGTTCTTTATATACATAAATACATATACATTTCTCTTTTTATTTTTTATTTTTGTTTAACCACCTATACCTGCCTGACACTTTCTCTTTAGCTTCCTTGCTCCCTTAAAATCTGTGCCAGATTTGAAACTTCTGAGAGATACTGTTCTACTTAAATTCTCAGCATCAGCCTGATCACCATCTGCTTAACAGATAGTCTCAGGGACTGTTCAGTGATAAAGATGGAGTTTCTCTTGCAAGTTTCACTGCAAGTTCTCTCTCCAAACGAGTGAGGATTCCTTTAGCTGCCGCCAGTTACGTTATGGATAATCATAGCTTCACCCAAAAAGAAAACACAGGACCATTTTCTTTTCCTGATCTTAGATGGGGAAACCTCGCAAAATTGGAATCATCTCTGAGAAATATCATTGCATTAAGTTCTGTTTAATCAAAACTAAGGCTCTTGGCATTTTTTGCTTATCACAGTGACTACCCAGCTAATTGGTGTGAATAAGGAGAACAAGCCTAATCTTCTGAGATTCATAAGAAGGATCATTTATTACATTTGGGTGCATCAATCATATACCCAGGATGCTTTTATTTTTGTCACACCAATTTAATTATCCAATTGATTTTCTCTGTGGATGGAATGAATAATTGAATTATGCATGTTATCAATCCTTTGCCATATGAATTTTATTAAATCCCTGGATATTTGCTCTTCGTTTAAAGCCAAAGAAACTTACCTTCAGCAATTTTGGGAATCTGAGAAAGAAGAAACAGGAAGATGGGGAAGAATATGTTTGTCCAATGGAATTGGGACAGACATCAGGAAGTACTTCTAAGAAAGGATTTCAACCTGGATTGGACATGCGCCTATATGACGAAGATGATTTGGACCGGTTAGAGCAGGTAAAGGCAACACGATAGACCTATTTAAAGTTCCTCCAGCGGGGCGCCTGGGTGGCTCAGTCATTAAGCGTTTGCCTTCAGCTCAGGTCCTGATCCCAGGGTGCTGGGATTGAGCCCCGCATCGGGCTCCCTGCTCAGTGGGGAGCCTGCTTCTCCCTCTCCCACTCCCCCTGCTTGTGTTCCCTCTCTCGCTGTCTCTCTCTCTGTCAAATAAATAAAATCTTTAAAAAATAAAAATAAAGTTCCTGCAGCAATGAAACACTAAATGGAAACTTGGTGCACTGTGTCTACTAATCAGTTTTTCCTCAAATACCTGAAAATAAATATAATAATAAAATAATAGTGAACAACTTCCAGGTTGCTTACTATGTCCCAGGCACTATCCTCAGCACTCAACATATATCAGCTTTCACGGTGACCCTAAAACATACAGAGTGTTGTTATCCTCATTTTAGAGGGAAGGAAACCGAGGCACAGAGAGGTTAAGTAACTTACCCAAGATAGAAGAGCTGCTAGAAGACCTGGGGTTCCAAGCTGCCAGGCCGGCTCCAAAGTGTGGCTATTCACCTATGTTATACCGTCTCTGTATTATGGAAATCTGTGTATTAAATCAAGTCAGAAATACACAGCTCATTTAGTCTTTTCAGTGTGAAGTCCTGGGTTTGAATATTGTCCCTTAGTCACCAGTCCTTTGATGTCATTGTCAACATCAGAGCATTAGGCTAGATGTGCCAGTAAAGTGTTGTTCGTCCCATTTTGAGCATCTGGTTGCTGTAACAAAAGGAGGTATCATCAGAAGTGTTGTGTTGCTCCCAGCCCGTTCAGTATCACTTGCATTATTTCCTCTTAGACTTTTGCTCATTCTGCTGTGCTTTCTTTGAAATTATGCAAACGAATAGGTCATGTGGTGGTATGTTCTTTGCAGATGGAGGATTCAGAAGGGACGGTGAGACAGATAGGGGCGTTCTCTGAAGGCATCAACAATCTAACAGTAAGTCTGTAAAACGAAGTTAAAATGTTATTCTAAAGGGGCGCCTGGCTGGCTCCGTCGGTGGAGCGTGCGACTCTTGATCCCTGGGGTTGTGAGTTCCAGCCGCATGTTGGGGGTAGAGATTACTTAAAAATAAAATCTTTTAAAAATAATAATAAGGGGCGCCTGGGTGGCTCAGTTGGTTAAGCGACTGCCTTCAGCTCAGGTCATGATCCTGGAGTCCCGGGATCGAGTTCCGCATCGGGCTCCCTGCTCCGCGGGCAGTCTGCTTCTCCCTCTGACCCTCTTCCCTCTCGTGCTCTCTCTCTATCTCATTCTCTCTCTCTCAAATAAATAATAAAATCTTAAAAATAAATAAATAAAAAATAAAAATAACCCCAAAGGACTGCACGTTTAGTGGAGGATGTGTCGTGCCAAGCTCCTGGCTCCCAGGGTGCGTGACCCCCATCTCCGTGTTTTCCAGCACATGTTAAAGGAGGACGACATGTTTCGAGATTTTGCCGCCTGTTCCCCCAGCACCAGCATTACTGACGAGGACTCCAACGTTTAAGCCGAGCACTTGGTTGAGCATGAGGAGCCCCTCGTCTTTTCTCCACCTGATTTCTCAAACAGCTCGCAGAAGATCTAACAATCAGCAGATTGTATACGGTTTATCATTCCACCTTCTCAGAAGTGGAAACGGGAAGCGGGGGGGGGCGGGTACCTATTCTGAAGATGCCATGAAAAATGAGACACTGGTGAATGAGAGTATAATTGCCTTTCCTCTATTTAATGTAAAAATCTGTGATATATTTAAAGTGTTGCATTTAATACGAGTGTTTTACCTAGCGTTTCACGTTCACATTCAGCAGTATGCAGGATTTGGGAAGCGGGAAGCAGTGCGTGGATGATCTTGTCATGTCTGTGTGACAGCCCTGCGGCCGTCAAAGCAGGACATCACATGCTTTCAAAAGCAGTATGTGGGATTTCTTCACGCATTCAGTGTGCCCGCTAAATGCCAGCCGCACCTCCACTTGCCTCTTATTGTCCTATTTTATATATTTTTCTAAATACGTGTATATATTTAGTACATAGAAAATAGAACTTTTATTTTGTGACATACGGAAGATGGTGAAAAGCAAATACAGTGATCAAAATGGTCATATACCAGCTGGTCCTTGGAAAGGTTGGGATGATCTCTCCTTCTCCACAACTGAATTTTAATGATATTAATATTGATCATCCCAACTAGATTAAGATATATGAAATACCCCTTCTTTGATGACACATCACCCAATGTTGAAGAGTTAAAAAAGTTTCAACCTCCATCTTGGATCCTTTCACCTCAAAAGGAAGAATGCCAGGGCCGTTTAAATACTATTAACGTGAATGCATTCAGAAGTTCCCCCCAAATTTGTAGAAATGATTTCTGAAGAAACCAAACCTAAACAAAAACCTTTACAGTATTAAGCTGCTTATTTTCCCTCTTGCTAAATATATCAATACATCAAAATACTAACAATTTACCTACTGTTATTGATTGTACATTTCTCAGGCTATCAATGAGTGGGATTTTGTTAAGAAGCTGAACATTCATCTGAACATTTTGTCTCAGAGTTCAGTAACGCTGAGGCTGCAAAATGAGTTTTAGAATGGCTATACTGTGATGAGAAAATGTAGTTCATGTTTTTCTATAGCGCAGGGCCCAGACAGCATTTCTAAAGGAGAGAGCCGTGGCAAAAACTTACTGTGTTTATCATTTTTTTTAGGGGTATTTGAAAAAATATCCTATTTTTTATTCACTACTACATCACTTCCCACGATAGCCAACTTGATAAAGACAGGTTTTCACAAATTGGCATGGGGATGGGCGGTTCGGTATGTGCCAGTGGATTTGCTTATAAATTATATTTAAATGTCAGTGGTGTGATCTTGCAAGCTATTAGCAGGTTACCAAGCTTTCCAACAAGGGCCTGTAATACCAAATTACTGTTTATTCATGACTAAAATGATCTGATGCTAATAATAGTCTTTTGCTCCCTACCATTCATCGTTTGGTAACGATATTGGGCTCTTACATATTAGTGTTTTATTTTAATGTGAACATATGTCACCATTTGAAAAACAATTTCTTATTCAAACCTGGTTAAAAAAAATACCAGGAGACTGTTATAGATGCCAAATATTCTTTATTCAGGGCAGTGTAACATAACTGATGATATGTGATAAAGTTAAAATTCTTTTGATGATATATATTTTATTTACAAAACATTGTACACTGCTGGTATTACCATATGAAAAGAAATAAACTCAATTGATAATTGTCTCCTGTTTTTATGGTCTGTTACTTTATTTTCCTTTGTTCAGAATACCCAGTTGGCTTTATTTCTGGTATATAGAACAGTGACACAAATACTTTATAATTTGCAAACTCCCATACATTTATTAGGGGGAGGGTTATAGCATGTGTCAACAGGTAGAAATTTGAGGACTCTGAGGAATTTCTCTATGAAAAGAAACAAGCAGCTGGGCTGTGTGGTAAGGAATCATGGCGGAGGGGTTATTAGAAAAGCAAAGGGAAATGACTCGCCAGCAAAGCTGAAGAAGTTAGTTTTAGAAGGAGGTGTATGGTTCTTTAAAGAACTCAATACTATTTTTAATTTAAGTAAAATTTTGAAAGCAGAAACCTATCTTGGAAGAGAGTGCCCAATATTAGAAGTAGAGTGAGTATCACTAGAGAAGAACAGATGTTTTCAGTCCAAGTTAATCATCTCTAATAAACCAGCAGGAAATCTGTATGAATACAACACACCTCATTGGCAAACAGGGACCCCTAACATGTTTGTTTAGCTGTGTGTATATGTGCTCAGCTCCACCACTCGTTTGGTCAACGTTGAGTCGGTAAACTGGGACCGCATTAACGGACGTGACTTCGTGGTAAAAACTTTTACTCTGAAGAAGTCATTCTGAATGAGCTTCACATGTTTGATCTCTGGAAGCAGTATTGATTGGGTGCAGACAAAATGGGGCAAAACTCATCACAACAGTTGCCTCTGAAGGACAGCAAAGAGGTTTCCAGCATCTGTGAGGTCGTCAGCGAGGCTATAGTCCATGCAGCTCAGAAAGTGAAGGAGTATCTTGGATTTGAAGATCCTCTGAGCAATCTGTGCCCGGCTTCCAACACTCTGAATGAGATCTTCTTAATCCACTTTGTCTCTTTCTGCCAAGACAAGGGAGTGGACGAGTGGCTCACCACCACCAAGATGACCAAGCACCAAGCTGTACTGTTTGGGGCAGACTGGATTTGGACCTTCTGGGGATCCGAGAAACAGGTCAGGCTCCAGCTGGCGGTGCAAACTCTGCAAATGTCTTCTCTCCCTCCTATGGAATCTAAGCCCCGTGACTTCTCACCTCCGGAATCCAGGGCAGAGGAGCCTTTCAGGAAGAGAAGTAGATTTGATAAGCTGGAAGAATTCTGTAAGTTGATAGGAGAGGATTGTCTGGGCCTGTTTATCATCTTTGGGGTGCCGGGTAAGCCCAAAGACATCAGGGGAGTGGCCCTGGACAGTGTCAAAGGTGAGACCATGCAGGGCCAGCTGCCAGGACGGAAGGCCGTGGCACAGTTTGTCCTGGAAACTGAAGATTGTGTCTCCATCAGAGAGCTGCTTGGAAACTGTCTGAGTAAGAAAGACGGGCTGAGAGAGGTGGACAAGGTTTATATTAGCATCCTCTGAACTGGATGTGCCCAATGAGACTGGCCTGTAAAGGCAAAAAGGAAGAATATTTTATTTTAGTCGGCAAGCTCATCCACTTGCATCATCCCAGTGCGAGATTTTTTTTTTTCTATCCACCCTCCATTGAGAGAAAATGATCACCTGGGTCAAACCATATAATGTCGTGACGACAGAGAGGAAAAAACCCAGCCCATAGTGCAGGGAAAATTTATTCAATAATAAAAATGGGAGGAGAGAATAATAAAGTCAGCCTTGAAGTTGATTTGCTAAAAAAAAAAAAAAAAAAAAGCGTCTTTGTTTTATAAGTCTAGAACCCGGAAGTGTAAAATATTTTTACTGCTGTGGGTGGAAGGCAGGTAGGGGTAAGGTGGTACGGGAGACTACAGAACAGGTTTAATTCCATTGACAATGCCAGTTTCAATTCAACTCAAGCAAAACCTCATTCCTCCCTCTTCCTCTAAGTTCTGCCCTTGCTCCCACCTCCTCCCCGGCCAATTTCTCTGTGCACAGAGACTCTTGGTAGGATTCACTCTGGGACTTGCTGGAGTGTCTGCTTTCCCTATGCTTCAAACACAGTGGCCCCTATAGCAAACCCTTGTAATGATGATTAACATTTGTTTCGCAATTGCAGTAAGTAAAATGTATTCACTTATAAAAACCATCTTTGCTTAAAAGCCTGGCTGGAATTATAATAGTACTGTAAGGGAGGAAAACTAATAGAAGCAAAAAGTGCTTAAGAATGTAAATGAAAGATTCATTCACATGATTGGTAAATGCTTATTTTGTTAGGCCTGGCCCTACACCCTCCCAATCCAGCAGGAAAAAGAACAAAGTCCCTACTCTTGGACAGTTTCTCTTTTAATGGTGGAAGATTGACAATAAACAAATATATGAATATATATTTAAAATGCATCTTAAAAAATGTGAGGTGTCATGTGAAAATAAAGCACGGATAAAGGGATAGAGGGTGAAGGGGGTGCTATTTTATTTGGGGTGGGTAAGGAAGACCTCTGAGAATCAGGGTATAATTGACCAGAGATCTGAATGAAAAGGGAGAGCATTAGTACAGATAAATCTGGGAAAGAATGATCTAGGCTTAGAAAGCTGCAAAGACAAAGGGGCCTGAAATGATGTGTATGATGTATAGCAGAGGAGGCTGGTGTGAATGGAACCGAGTGAGCCACGGGGAGAGTGATAGGAGCCGAGATCATAGAAGTAGCCAGCAAATAAAACAAGCAGATCATACTTGTGAGGACTCGATTTTATTGTGAGTGATAAAGGGACTGATAGGCCTTGATCAGACTTAGAGTTAACTCACTTGAATGCTGGGTGGCCACTAGGTTGTAGGGAGGAAAGAGTGAAATCAGAGCCCATGGGAGCAGCTGGGAAGCTATTATAAGAGAGAAAAGGGTGGCCTGGATCAAAGTGGTACAGGAGGAGGGGTGAAGAGGTCAGATCTAGGAAGAGTTGAAGGTAAAGCAAACAGCTTTTGCTGATGATTGGATGAAGTGTAGGAGATAAATCACAGAATGCTGTCTTTCCGAACGTCTTAAATATTAAGGATGCAAGGGAAGAAATAAAGGCACGCACTTTGAATGTGCCTGGAAGGTACCCAAACACCCAATTAATGTTTCCTTGGCCAATAGGGACCCCTATCTGTGGCAATGCTGTGTAGAGGAAGCTATCAAGAAGGTGGTTAGTATAGTAAAAACAACATTCAGCTTGAAATCAGATGTGGGTTTGAGTTGAATTATCTTAAGAGCAGAGTCTGGTGACTTAACTCTTCATCTTCTTACCTGTAAATGGGAATGAGTTCAACTAATACGAAGGAGACAACGCTTGTGATAACATTTTTCATACTAAACTGTAAGCTAAGGAAAATTGTGAAGACTAGTACAAATTGTAAATATTCATGTTCTAAGCAGATGGAAGATATAAATCAAAGACTTACCATGTCTTTTTTTATCATGAAAATAAAAATGTGAAGCTTTTGCTGATTTAAAAAATACCGTATTTTTAAAAATCTGCATTCTGCTGTAAAAAAATACAGTATAGAAAGTTAAGCCTCAGGAATCTCAGCTCCTCTCTCCATATCCATCCTGTCCAGTTTGCTGTTTGCCTTACAGAATGTGTACTGCATATTAGGAATATTTTACACAAATGGAATCATATGATCCACAAACTGCATTTTTTTTAGAACAACTATATGTTGTAGACAATATTCCATGCTAATAGATTTATATCCTCTTTAAGGCTGACATCAATGGTTCATAGTCCTGCCTACAGATTAGATTCACTTGGGAGCAAAAAAGCAAAAACAAAAACTCAATACATTTCACAGTGAGGGCCAGGACCGTTTTTCTTAAATCTCCTGAGGTAATAATTCTAACCTGCAACCAGGATTAGGTTTCCATGTGTCCAAGTAGTATGTCTTATGTATACATCATAGTATATTTAAGCCATACTGTTTTGATGGATATTTAGATTGCAAAGTCCATTCACATACCTGGATATTGTCTATTTGCCATGCCTGTAAGTAGACAAACTTTGTTCACTCACATTTTTTTTTCTTTTTGTTCACTCACTTTTTATAAAGTTTTGTCTAAAAGTAGCTCTCTGACAGAAAGTCACTGGACCAATCTGGGTTTAGATATAATAAAAACCCATTATGAAACCCCTTAATATTTAGAATTGTTCCACACAGCACTGGCTACATAATTTTGTTGGGCCATAATTTGGTCATGAAAGCTGAAGAAAAGATTTTTTTTAAAGCTTTTTAAAAATTTTTTTTATTAACATGTATTATTTGTTTCAGGGGTACAGGTGTGATTCATCAGTCTTAACACAATTCACAGCGCTCACCATAGCACATACCCTCCCCAATGTCCATCAACCAACCACCCCATCCCTCCCACCCCTCACCACTCCAGCAATTCTCAGTTTGTTTCCTGAGATTAAGAATTCCTCATACCAGTGAGATCATATGATACTTGTCTTTCTCCGATTGACTTATTTCGCTTAGCATAATACCCTCTAGTTCCATCCATGTTGTTGCAAATGGCAAGATTGTTTTTTTGATGGCTGCATAGTATTCCATTGTATATATATACCACATTGAAGAAAAGATGTTTATCATAAGTGAGCAACTACACTTTTAAGAACTTTTCCAATTGAAAAATCTTGTAATTCTTAGTGACTCTTAGGTACATGCTTTACTGTTTACACTGCATGAAACATATTATTGCCTGCTGACAGCATTACAAATGAGTTAACTTTTAATATAGAATGAACCTTATTGTACTTGATGCCTGGGAAAACAATAAGTATTTCTCTAGTTCCTCTGGTTATATCTGTCCACTAATGTCTTAGGGAGACAAAAAGACAACACAGGAAGGCAAGGTGAGGACCTAAGTCTGAACTTCTTGCTCAGGAATTAAGAAATCTCTGAATATAAACTAATTCCATAAGGATTCGTACTTTTTGTCCCTAAATTTGTATGGTATAAGTCTTGTACTTCATCGTACTAAAATATACAAACCAGAGAGAGCAAAAATCACTCTGTATTGACCCGTGAGCTTAATTTCAATGGCCACCATTTATATTCCGCCTTCTGCAACATAACTACAGCCTGAGGAAGATATTATTGTTCCCATTTTCCATGAAACTGAAGCTCAGAGATGTTAGGTGGATTTTCCCCAGAATACAAAGAAACAGCCTGGATTCAAACCCCACATCCATCTGACTAAAAGGCTGTGCTTTTAATCTTAAAAATAGAGGAGAGGGTAGAACACCGAGTGAAGACAGAAGCAGAGATTGGAGTCATGTGATACAAGCTAAGGATTGTCTGCAAACCATCAGAAATGAGGAGGGAGGGAGACATACAGATTGTCTCTCAGAACTTCCAGAAGGAACTGTTAAACTTAAAACCGTTAGTTATTTTACCAGCAAAAAATGGTTTACTAGGGATTAGCAGAGAATTGCAGTTCAGGACAAAGCATTGGCAAGTCTGGAGAACAAAGGAGAAGACTGCTTTATTACAGAGAAAAGAAGGGAGTTGGGAGGGACTGTTACCAATGAAAAATGCAGGGGAGTAAACTGGGAGTTTGAGGCATGGTGCCTTTTCATTGGCTGAATCGTGACAGTCTCTTATTGGCTGGGCTGTTGCTGCGGCAGGAGAACAACTTCCTTCTCCTCCTGGGCTTAGTACAGCGGTATCCAACTTGCAAGACTTGCAAGGTACTCTCTGTTCCTTTGGGGTCTGTACTTGCTGGCTAGTGGTAGGACGTGAGAGCTCCCCCATCTGGCCTCTAGACTTCATTTTAAATGATACTTCCTTTTACTGATTTTCACAGAACCAACCCTTTTAACACCTGGATTTGGGTTTTTTAGCATCTAGAACGGGTGAGAGAATAAATGTTTATTGTTAAGTCACTCAATTTGTGGTACTTTGTTACAGCAGTCCTAGGAAACTAGTACACCTAACACACTGTACTTCTGCTTTGGAACAATTATGGGATGGTAAAAGGCCAGAAAAGATGAGAATGGTGATTATCACAAATACTTGTCCCTATCTGCCAGTTATCTTCTCCCCGCCCCCCAATACTGATTGATGTCCATAGCACACCGAATGCTTGCATACATACACACCACTCTGGAACATCTGCATCCCCCTGCTCTACTTGGTATGCTTACCAAGAGTCAGTCGTGTTTGTTCCCGGTTATTCTTGTTACTACAATTTTGTACTTTGGTTAATAGTACCTATTAAAAAAATTGAGGATAACTTTATTAATGGTTGTACGTTAATTCATCCTAGCGTAGAGGTTGTCAAAATAGGTTCCAATCCAAGATACCTTGAGGTAGGAAGACCTTGAACTCACCTCCTCCACAGACACAAATATCTACACCTTTTTATAGAAATAGAGTAGGGTAGAAGAGAAGAGATATCATTTAAAGAATGACCATTATTTTCGAGGTCCTGAGGAGTTCCGACTTTTTGTAATTCTAACCTGCTCTACCAAGGCATTAATAACAGTTACAGCCCTATGCACACAGGGCGCTCCCTGCATGCTAATAGTACACCCAGAACTCTGTATTTACTTCATTAGGATCAACCCAGGCAAGAAAAAATGAAGTCAAGTTTTAAACACAAGTAGTTCGGCTAGAACTACTCTCAGATACTGTCTCGCCCTTAGAGTGTATCACTTGCACCAGCTCAAGACTTCTTTAAACCGAGAAAGTGTGGAAAAGCCCCAGTTGCGAAGGAGCAGGGCCCTAAGGCAAACTGCCAGACTCCTGGGTCATCTGAAATCCCACCCAGATCACATTTGCCCTCTGTAAGCCACATTTCCCCCATCCCTTATGGTCCTCTTTGGACTCACTGCTTCGATTTTTTTTTTTTTAACCTTTTTGTTTTCTTTTCATTAGTTTTTTCTATTTGGGGGCTATCTTCTGGCACGTTTGCCTCCGGCGCTGACTTTGCAGGCCCACCTGTTTCCTGTTTCTCCGCCCTAGCGACGGGGCAAGGCGGGGCGAACGTGCGCGGTAGCGGCGTCAGACCCGCCCCTGACTCCCGACTGCGCTTGTCCCGTCCGGCTTGCCGTCTTCGCCGCCATGGCGGCCGCCGCGCTGCCCGCGTGCCTCGCCCTGCAGCCGGGGGCCAGGACCCTGCGTGCCTTCTGTACCTCCGTGTCTCTGGCCACCCGCTCTGCGATAGCAAGGCCGCGTGAGTGTCTGTCGCGTCGCCTCCGGGCTTTGGGGGAGGTGAGAGGGCGGAATACCGAATCCATGATGGCCGCCGCGGTGGCGGAGTCCGCACCGTCTGGGGGAAGCTGGGGTGTCCTCTGCCAGCCTGTCGCTGGCCCTCCCGGTAGGAAAGCCGCAGGTGTGGGTCTCTTCTCTGCGCCCGTGTCACCGGGTTTCTAGTTGCCGATTTCTGCTTCTGGGTGCTCTGGGCGCGGTGAGCTTGCTCCCCCCACCCCCTTACAGTGACCCGTGTTTTCTCGTGCTCCCTTACGCGGCCATTGGCACGGGGTCACTCTAGTTACTGGTGCCCGGTCATTTTTGTTGGGCGGTGTTAAACCATGGGTTTTCTCGAACGTTAAGAGAAGCATACAGCTGTCCTGGGACAAACTGCAGCTTTGAATTCCAGCCCTAGCTATGCCACCAAATGGGATGACCCTCATTCAACAGGCATTATTGAGATGAGCTCCATTCGAGATGCTCTTCTTGCCTTGGAAGAGTCTATGGACAAGACAGATGAGTTAACGGAGTCACACTATATGCAGTGTGAGGTGCTGTAAGGGAAGCGTGAATGGAGTAACACAGGGACATTGAGAAAGAGCCCATGGGAGTCAGGGAAAGCCACGTTAAAGAGGGGGCGTGTCCAGTCATTCACCAGGTGCTGTCCATGCTACCTTCTGTAACATCTCTAATCTTCGTATTAGCAAACAGTTCAGTCTAGGCCACCATCTCTCACTTCTACGATAGTTTCTTCACTGGTCCCTATTTCTGCTCTTGCTCTCCTGCCTTGAATTCTCACAACCAGACTGAAGTATTCAAAAAGCGAATCTTACTTTGCCACTCTTTTGTTCAAAATCTACGAATGATTTCTCATTGCTTTAAAATAGGATAAATTTCTAAATTCCTTAATTTGTCAGAGTGGCCCTTTGTAGTCTTAACACTTGTATCTTGTCAGTTTTTTATTCATTTTGTAAATACTTAACTCCTGCTGTGTGCTGGGTAGTGTTCTAGATACTGGGATATGGCAAGGTCTCTCACCTGAAGTTTACAATCTTTTGGGAAGGTCAGACAAAACAATGTCAGTACAGTGTCAGGTGATGATTAGTGCTTTGAAGAAGAATAAAGCAGGTATTGAGAATGATGGATTGGAGGGGTACTGGCTACAGAGTAGGAAAAAATTGGGTAGTCAGGAAAGCCCTCCTTGGGGAAGTGACATTTGAGCAGAGCCCATGGTATATACCATGCCAAGATCGGGGGGGCGGGGTGGGGAAGAGCATTGTTGGCATAGGGATCTGCAAGTGCAAAGGCCCAGAAGTGAGAACAAGCTTGGGGAGGTGATCGAGGAACAGAAACAAAGTCAACTTGGAGGTAAGTGAACATAGGTGAGTGGTAGTCTAAGGTGTTGGAAAGATAAGTAATGATCAGATCTCACAATGGCTTTTAGGCATTTGGCTTGGATTTTATTATAAGTTTGGGATTATACTGGAAGGTTTTGAACATGGAAGTGATATAATGTGATTTATACTTTTTAAAAAATTATTTATTTATTATTAGGTTGGGGAGGAGCAGAGGGAGAGGGACAAGCGGACTGTGCTGAGTATGGAGCCTGACACAGGGATTGATCCCATGACCCTGAGATCATGACCTAAGCTGAAATCAAGAGTCAGATGCTTAACCGACTAAGCCATGCAGGTGCCCCTGATTTATACTTTTAAAAGATCACTGACCACTGGGGCACCTGGGTGGCTCATTTGGTTAAGCATCTGCCGCCTTAGGCTTGGGTCATTATCCTGGGGTCCTAGGATTGAGCCCGCATTGGGCCCCCTGCTCCGTGGGGAGCCTGCTTCTCCCTCTGCCCGCTGCTCCCCCTGCTTGTGCTCTCTCTCTCTCTGTCAAATAAATAAATAAAATATTTTGAAAAATCACTGACTACTGTGTGGAGAACCAACTTTAGTGGGGTAAGAGTGGAATCCAGGAGATCAGTTTGGAAGCTTTTGCAGTAGTCCAAATGAAATGATGGTGAGTTGGATTGAGGTAATAGCAGAGAAGGTGGCGTGGTTGGATATGGGATATATTTTAAAGGTATAGGTGGGAGGACTTACTGATGGATTTGATATGGGGCATGAGGAAAAGTCTCCGGAAGCAGGTTAGATTCTTATCCGGAGTAATCGGATGAATAGCAGTGTCATTTACAGGGATCAGGAAGACTGGAAGAAGAATATCAAGAACTCTATCAAGGATGTTTTATAGTTGAGATGCTTATTAAATATTTGCAACCTCTTTTCTCAGTGTTCTTTCTGTTCTAGTCTTAAATTTCAGCCATACTGAACTGTTCCCATTGATTTTTCCATCTCCTTTTCTCTGTAGAAATTTTCTCACTTGCTTGTTCCCAGGGCTACCTCTTGCTTATCCTTAAGGTTTAGGCTTAACGTCCAGTTCTTCAGGGAGATTTTCTCCAACTAATTGACTAAGTTTGTTCCCCTGCTATATGTTGCCATTAATATTACGACTCTTTATTGAAATTACTTGTTAAATAGTTATCTTATTTGACAGACTACATTTTGTGAAAGCAAGGTCTGTGTTTCTCCTACTCATTGCTGCCTTCTCTGTTTCTGGTACACAATATCACTCAAATGATTTTTTTTTTTTAAAGATTTTATTTATTTATTTGACAGAGCGAAAGAGCACAAGCAGAGGGAGCAGCAGAGGGAGAGGAAGAAGCAGGCCCCTTTCCGAGCAGGGATCCTGATGCGGGATTCGATCCCAGGACCCTGGGATCATGACCTGAGCCAAAGGCAGATGCTTAACTATCTGAGCCACCCAGGCACCCTCACTCAAATGATTTTTGAGTGAATAAATGAATTACTATCAGGGGATGAATAAGAATTTGTCAGATAAAGAAATGAGATGGGGAGGCGGAAGGGGACAGAAGCCAGACAGATAGAAGGGATGCACATTCCAGGCAGAGAGAACAGTAAGTTTGGAGACAGTCCAAAGGCTCTAGTACTGGAAGTTTAACTGTGAAGGGAGATGAAGCTAGAGATAAAAGTGGTTCAGAGCGTGAAGAGTCCTATATGCAATGCTATTGTCACCCCAACTCTTTGATTCTTAGTTTTCTTGGCTCTAAATGGCCTCTAAGGAAATAGTACTTACAGTTATTGTGAACAATAAGATTCAGATAATGAAAAGCACGTAGCACAGTGTCTGGCATGTGAAAGTGCTGAATAATTATAGCTATTGTTACTGTAGTGTAGCAAAACGGGCATAAGGTAATATTTTGAAAGGTATATACTGTATGTAAATAATTTACTCTCTTTTTTAAAGATATTTATTTATTTGACAGACAGTGAGAGAGGGAACACAAGCAGGGGGAGTGGGAGAGGGAGAAGCAGGCTTTCCGAGGAGCAGGGAGCCGGATGCAGGGCTCGATCCCAGGACCCTGGGATCATGACCTGAGCCAAAGACAGACGCTTAACGACTGAGCCACCCAGGCGCCCCTAATTTACTCTCTTCTATAGTTATATGATTTATTAGGAATGGCAGTGATTTTTGTTATTACTGGCATTATTGTAGCATTGACAGTTCTAATATGCAATACAGAAGGAGAAACAAGGGTTTTGTTTTGGTGGAACCAAATATGAGAAGTATATTTATAGTTAAAATATTTCAAATCGGTTATCTTTAAAGATGTAAAATACTTATTTCTAACTAAATATTTTAATTTGGGAAAGTGAGTTTGACTATGAACCTTAAAATTCATTGGAAATATTTCTTTAGATGATAAATTCACTATATCATCAATCACAGTGCACTTTACATTTATTTTTTTAATTAATTTATTTTTGTAAAGATTTTATTTATCCATTTGCTAGAAAGAGCGTGGGTGGGAGAGAGTGAGCGAGAGTACAAGCAGGGGGAGCTGCAGGCAGAGGGAGAAGCAGGCTCCCTGCTGAGCAAGGAGCCCTATGTGGGGCTTGATCCCAGGACCCCGAGATCATGACCTGAGCTGAAGGCAGCCACTTAACCGCCTGAGCCACCCAGGCATCCCTGCACTTTACATTTATATAACTCTGGACTTTTAACTATTTCTGACTTTTCATTAAGATGATTTAGTCCCAGAGCTTACAGAAAATGGATTATTGTTTCATTTTTGTATTACTGAATACCCGAAACAATCTGAGAGTTATGGGATCATGATCAGTGTTGAACAACTGTACATTATTCAGCTCTCTCTACCTACTGTGTTGTCTTTTAGGTACAGCAGACAGAACATCCAGATATGAAAGACCACTGAGAAGAAAGGTAAACAATTAATGTACTCTATACTATCTTAATGTTGTCTGAAGTTCTAAAGTGAGGCAGATATTCATGATCAGGCAGAAGAGCGCTGCCCAAGAAGGCTTCACAAGGGGATGTGTACTTGGTGACTGCCAGAGCCTTGGCTCTAGTCTTTGACTGGTTTTTGTCAGTACCCCAAAAAATGGATCATCTTTAAGAGATGGACTCACTCACACACGCCTGGGAAATAAGTGTATATTAAACTAGAATATAGAATTTTTTTTAAGACTTTATTTATTTATTTGACAGAGAGAGACATAGCGAGAGAGGGAACACAAGCAGGGGGAATGGGAGAGGGAGAAGCAGGCTTCCCACTAAGCAGGGAGCCCGATGCGGAGCTCGATCCCAGGACCCTGGGATCATGACCTGAGCCGAAGGCAGATGCTCAATGACTGAGCAACCCAGGCACCCCTAGAATTATTTTTGATGATGCTTTTAATAATCATGAAGCCTGGGATGTGTGTATTAATCTCACTAGTTTGGTCTCACACTGTAGGCAAGTCAGTGGAAGAATCCAAATCCTAAGGTCACTTGTTGAGGATGGAGTCAGAACAGAGACAAATTATTAGATGGAAGTTAAATGGTACAAAATTATAATTATCTAGAGTAGTTATTCTCACACGAATATTACCTTCTTCCAGGGCGTACAGTACACTGGTTTTGATATCACATTGTTGGTCATTGCCAGATTTTGCTTCTTTAAGCCCTACTTTTGTATTCTGGCCATCCCCTTCTAATGAATACAGTTTTTTTAAAAAAAAGTGTATGTTAATGTGATTGACTAAACTGTCACATAGCTGTTCTCTGGAACTAGGAGACATAATTTCTCATTATGTACGTATTCAGTTAGTTTAACTCATTTACTTATTTCTTATTTCCTTTATTTCCAAATTTTCAGTGTCCCCTCATGTACTGACTTCCATCAAAAAAGTTCTAAAAACTAAAGACGGTCTCTAGCTTACAGTGGTTCAGCTTACAATTTTTCGACTTTATGGTGGTGAGAAAGCAGTACACATTCAGTAGAAACCGTACTAGGAATTTTGAATTTCATCGTTTCCTGGGCTAGCGTTATGTGGTATGAAACTTGCACGATGCCTGGCAGTGGCAGTTAGGCATAGCTGCCAGTCAGCCACACAATCATGAGGATAAATAACCAATACACTTAACGACAAATCTGTACCCATATAACCATTCTTTTTTTTTTTTTTACTTTCAGTACAGTAATCAGTAAATTATATGATATATTCAACACTTTATTATAAAATAGGCTTTGTTTTAGATGGTTTTACCCAAATGTAAGCTAATGTAAGTGTTCTGAGCACATTTAAGGCAGGTTAGGCTAAGCTATGCTGTTTGGTAGGTTAGGTGTATTAAAAGCATTTTTGACTTAGGGAGTTTTCAACTTACGATGGGTTTATTGGGACACTCAATCAATGTAAACACTCGGTGTTCCAATAAACCCATTGTAAGTTCAGGAAGATCTGTATTTCAGAATACGTTGTTACTTGGACATAAGCCCATCATAAGTTGAGGAGGATCTGTATTTCAAAATACATTGTTACTCTTCCACAAAATATAAAAAATTTGCTAAAAGTCTAAATCCACAGAAATTTTTAGTGAAGGAAGTGTGCTGTTAAAGGGGATTCTTAACAGGGGGTTTGTAGAAACAGTGCAAAAATATAACGTAGGTTTGGTGTTTTTTCATTTGAATAGCAACAACTTTATAAGAGGTCAGATTTTATGTAGGTTGCAATTCTGCTTCTGTTTCTTTTAATTGTAGCTCTTTTTGCTTTAAAATTAAAGATCATGTTCATATTTAAAATATTAAACTATTTTATATTCCATAGGCACTTCCTCCTAGGACAGAGAAAATGACTGTTGACCAAGATTGGCCTAGTGTTTATCCTGTTGCAGCACCATTTAAACCCTCTGCTGTACCTCTTCCCATTCGAATGGGTTATCCAGTAAAAAGGGGGGTGCCCATGGCAAAGGAGGGAAATCTAGAACTTTTAAAGGTAAGATAAATTGCTGATTCATTGGCTGAGACTTATATCTAAATAAATGCTGATCCTCTTCCCACTCCTACCCTGCCTTGTACTTCAGGGTTCAGTATGTAGCAGCAGCTTGTTGGATTTTAGTTTAAGTTTTTTTTTTTTCGGGTAGTAATGGATGATATATTCTGATTGTCCATGGTAAAGAAGACTCAAAGAGTCCTGGGCATTTAAGAATATAATCAGTTGGTCCTATGGCTTCCCTTTTGGTTTTTCATTTTCTATGGTGTTTTTTCTATCTTGTATCTTTCGAGTGGAACTAGGAAAAATGAAATAACCTAATTTGAGATTGAGAATTGGGGGCTGAAATTTACTTTTTTTTTTAAAAAGATTTTATTTATTTGAGAGAGAGAGGGAGAGGAAGCACACGCGCAAGAGAGCACCAACGGCAGGGAGAGGCAGAGGGTGCAGGGCTCGATCCCATGAACTGAGCCAAAGGCAGACGCTTAATCAACTGAGCCACCCAGGGGTCCCTGAAATCTACTTTTAAAAGAGAGATTTTGAAACTTTCTATCCAGAAAAGTACAATATTATTTAATATTGTTATAGCCCTTAAACTTCTTTATTTCTTGAAGCAAAATATGTCATATTAAATGCTTCAGTTGGTAGCATCTATAATGATTTATGAACTATAAGCTTTTTTCTCCTTAAGATTTTATTTATTTGGGCGCCTGGGTGGCTCAGTTAGTTAAGTGACCGCCTTCGGCTCAGGTCACGATCCTGGAGTCCTGGGATCGAGTCCCACATCGGGCTCCCTGCTCAGCGGGGAGTCTGCTTCTCCCTCTGACCCTCCCCCCTCTCATGTGCTCTCTCTCTCTTTCAAGTAAATAAATAAATAAATCTTTAAAAAAAACCATTTTATTTATTTATTTTTGCGAGAGAGATCGTGAGTGAGTGGGGGCTGGGGGAGGCGGGGGCGCAGGGAAGGGAGGGGCAGAGGGAGAAGCAGGCTCCTTGCTGAGCAGGGAGCTGGATGCAGGGCTTGATCCCAGGACTCAGGGATCATGACCTGAGCTGAAGGCAGACACTTAACCGACTGAGCCATCCAGGCACTGTGAACTATAAGCTTTTTTTTTTTTATTTTTTTTTTTACATTTTTTTTTTCGATTTTATTTATTTGAGAGAGAGAGACAGAGATAGTGAGAGAGCACAAGTGGGGAGGAGAGGAAGAAGCAGGCTCCCCACAGAGCAGGGAGCCCGATGCGGGACTCGATCCCAGAACCCCGGGATCATGACCTGAGCCGAAGGCAGACGCTTAACTGACTGAGCCACCCAGGCGCCCGAACTATAAGCTTTTTAAAGAAACTATGAATATGCTTAGCCTGAGAATGCATATCTTAGGTGGTTCATGTTACATACGTATATAAGTATAATTGTCATAAACAAACAGTTTTCCACTTTTTTTATTGAAGTATAGTGAACACACAATTTTACATTAGTTTAGGTGTACAACATAGTGATTCCACAAACCTGTGTGTTATGCTGTACTCAACACAAATGTAGCTACCATCTCTCACCATACAACACTATTACAGTATCATTGACTGTATTTTCTTTTTTTTTAATTTTTATTGTTATGTTAATCACCATACATTACACCATTAGTTTTTAATGTACTGTTCCATGATTCATTGTTTGTGCATAAACCCAATGCTCCACGCAGAACGTGCCCTCTTTAATACCCATCCCCAGGCTAACCCATCCCCCCAACACCTCCCCTCTAGAACCCTCAGTTTGATTTTCAGAGTCCATCATCTCTCATGGTTCGTCTCCCCCTCCGATTTCCCCCCTTCATTCTTCCCCTCCTGCCATCTTTTTTTTTTTTTTTTTAACATGTATTGCATTATTTGTTTCAGAGGTACAGATCTGGGATTCAACAGTCTTGCACAATTCACAGCGCTCACCATACTACATACCCTCCCCAATGTCTATCACCCAGCCACCCCCTCCCTCCCACCCTCCACCACTCCAGCAACCCTCAGTTTTGTTTCCTGAGATTAAGAACTTCTCATATCAATGAGGTCATATGATACATGTCTTTCTCTGATTGACTTATTTCACTCAGCATAACACCCTCCAGTTCCAGCCACATCGTTGCAAATGGCAAGATCTCCTTCCTTTTGATGGCTGCATAATATTCCATTGTGTATATACCACATCTTCTTTATCCATTCATCTGTCGATGGACATCTTGGCTCTTTCCACAGTTTGGCTATTATGGGCATTGCTGCTATAAGCATTGGGGTGCACATACCCCTTCGGATCCCTACATTTGTATCTTTGGGGTAAATACCCAGTAGTGCAATTGCTGGATCGTATAGTACCTCTGTTTTCAACTTTTTGAGGAACCTCCATACTGTTTTCCAGAGTGGTTGCAGCAGCTTGCATTCCCACCAACAGTGTAGGAGGCTTCCCCTTTCTCCACATCCCCGCCAACATCTGTTGTTTCCTGACTTGTTAATTTTAGCCATTCTGACGGGTGTGAGGTGGTATCTCATTGAGGTTTTGATTTGGATTTCCCTGATGCCGAGCGATGTTGAGCACCTTTTCATGGGTCTGTTGGCCATTTGGATGTCTTCTTTGGAAAAATGTCTGCTCATGTCTTCTGCCCCTTTCTTGATTGGATTATTTGTTCTTTGGGTGTTGAGTTTGATAAGTTCTTTATAGATTTTGGATACCAGCCCTTTATCTGATATGTCATTTGCCAATATTTTCTCCCATTCTGTCACTTGTCTTTTGGTTTTGTGGACTGTTTCTTTTGGTGTGCAAAAGCTTTTTATCTTGATGAAATCCCAGTAGTTCATTTTTGCCCTGGCTTCCCTTGCCTTTGGCGATGTTTCTAGGAAGAAGTTGCTGCGGCTGAGGTCGAAGAGGTTGCTACCTGTGTTCTCCTTTAGGATTTTGATGGACTCCTGTCTCACGTTTAGGTCTTTCAACCATTTGGAGTCTCTTTTTGTGTGTGGTGTAAGGAAATGGTCCAGTTTCATTCTTCTGCATGTGGCTGTCCAATTTTCCCAACACATTTGTTGAAGAGACTGTCTTTTTGCCATTGGACATTCTTTCCTGCTTTGTCAAAGATAAGTTGACCATAGAGTTGAGGGTCCATTTCTGGGCTCTCTATTCTGTTCCATTGATCTATGTGTCTGTCTTTGTGCCAGTACCATGCTGTCTTGATGATGACAGCTTTGTAATAAAAGCTGGAAGTCCGGAATTGTGATGCCACCAGCTTTGCTTTTCTTTTTCAACATTCCTCTGGCTATTCGGGGTCTTTTCTGGTTCCATACAAATTTTAGGATTATTTGTTCCATTTCTTTGAAAAAAGTGGATGGTATTTTGATGGGGATTGCATTGAATGTGTAGATTGCTCTAGGTAGCATTGACATCTTCACAATGTTTGTTCTTCCAATCCATGAGCATGGAATGTTTTTCCATTTCTTTGTGTCTTCCTCTATTTCTTTCATGAGTATTTTATAGTTTTCTGAGTACACATCCTTTGCCTCTTTGGTTAGATTTATTCCTAGGTATCTTATGGTTTTGGGTGCAATTGTAAATGGGATCGACTCCCTAATTTCCCTCTCTTCTGTCTTGTTGTTGGGGTATAGGAATGCCACTGATTTCTGTGCATTGATTTTATATCCTGCCACTTTACTGAATTCCTGTATGAGTTCTGGCAGTTTTGGGGTGGAGTCTTTTGGATTTTCCACATACAGTATCATATCATCTGCAAAGAGTAAGAGTTTGACTTCCTCCTTGCCGATTTGGACGCCTTTGATTTCTTTTTGTTGTCTGATTGCTGTGGCTAGGACTTCTAATACTATGTTGAATAGCAGTGGTGATAGGGACATCCCTGCCGCGTTCCTGACCTTAGGGGGAAAGCTCTCAGTTTTTTCCCATTGAGAATGTTATTTGCTGTAGGTTTTTCATAGATGGCTTTTATGATATTGAGGTAGGTACCCTCTATCCCTGTACTCTGAAGAGTTTTGATCAAGAAAGGGTGCTGTACTTTGTCAGATGCTTTCTCTGCATCTACTGAGAGGATCATATGATTCTTGTTCTTTCTTTTGTTAATGTATTGTATCACGTTGACTGATTTGCGGATGTTGAACCAACCTTGCAGCCCAGGGATAAATCCCACTTGGTCATGGTGAATAATCCTTTCGATGTACTGTTGGATCCTATTAGGTAGTATTTTGGTGAGAATTTTTGCATCCATGTTCATCAAGGATATTGGTCTGTAATTCTCCTTTTTGATGGGGTCTTTGTCTGGGTTGGGGATCAAGGTAATGGTGGCCTCATAAAATGAGTTTGGAAGTTTTTCTTCCATTTCTATTTTTTGGAACAGTTTCAGGAGAATAGGTATTAATTCTTCTTTAAATGTCTGATAGATTTCCCCTGGGAAGCCATCCTGCCCTGGGCTTTTGTTGGGAGATTTCTGATGACTGCTTCAATTTCCTTAGTGGTTATAGGTCTGTTCAGGTTTTCTGTTTCTTCCTGGTTCAATTTTGGTAGTTGATACATCTCTAGGAATGCACCCATTTCCTCCAGGTTATCTAATTTGCTGGCATAGAGTTGCTCATAATATGTTCTTATAATTATTTGTATTTCTTTGGTGTTGGTTGTGATCTCCCCTCTTTCATTCATGATTTTGTTGATTTGGGTCATTTCTCTTTTCTTTTTGATAAGTCTGGCCAGGGGTTTATCAGTCCTTGTTAATTCTTTCAGAGAACCAGCTCCTAGTTTCGTGGATCTGTTCTACTGTTCTTTTGGTTTCTAGTTCATTGATTTCTGCTCTCATCTTTATTATTTCTCTTCTCCTGGTGGGTTTAGGCTTTATTTGCTGTTCTTTCTCTAGCTCCTTTAGGTGTAGGGTTAGGTTGTGTATTTGAGACCTTTCTTGTTTCCTGAGAAACGCTTGTAGTGCTATATACTTTCCTCTCAGGACTGCCTTTGCTGTATCCCAAAGATTTTGAACAGTTGTGTTTTCATTTTCATTGGTTTCCATGAATTTTTTTAATTCTTCTTTAATTTCCTGGTTGACCCATTCATTCTTTAGTAGAATGCTCTTTAGCCTCCATGTATGAGTTCTTTCCGACTTTCCTCTTGTGATTGAGTTCTAGTTTCAAAGCATTGTGGTCTGAAAATATGCCAGGAATGATCCCAATCTTTTGGTACCGGTTGAGACCTGATTTGTGACCTAGGATGTGGTCAGTTCTGGAGAAAGTTCCATGGGCACTAGAGAAGAATGTGTATTCCATTGCTTTGGGATGGAATGTTCTGAATATGTCTGTGAAGTCCATTTGGTCCAGTGTGTCATTTAAGGTCTTTATTTCCTTGTTAATCTTTTGCTTAGATGATCTGTCCATTTCAGTCAGGGGGGTGTTAAAGTCCCCCAGTATTATTGTATTGTTGTCAATGTGTTTCTTCGCTTTTGTTATTAATTGCCTTATATAATTGGCTGCTCCCATGTTAGGGGCATAGATATTTACAATTGTTAGATCTTGTTGGATAGACCCTTTAAGTAGGATATAGTGTCCTTCTTCATCTCTTATTACAGTCTTTGTTTTAAAATCTAATTTGTCTGATATAAGGATTGCCACCCCAGCTTTCTTTTGGTGTCCATTAGCATGGTAAATGGTTTTCCACCCCCTCACTTTCAATCTGGGGGTGTCTTTGGGTCTAAAATGAGTCTCTTGCAGACAGCATATTGATGGGTCTTATTTTTTAATCCAATCTGATAGCCTGTGTCTTTTGATTGGGGCATTGAGCCCATTTACCTTCAGGGTAACTATTGAAAGATATGATTTTAGTGCCATTGTATTGCCGGTAAGGTGACCGTTACTGTATATTGTCTGTGTTCCTTTCTGATCTATGCTGCTTTTAGGCTCTCTCTTTGCTTAGAGGACCCCTTTCAATATTTCTCGTAGGGCTGGTTTCGTGTTTGCAAATTCCTTTAGTTTTTGTTTGTCCTGGAAGATTTTTATCTGTCCTATTTTCATTGACAACCTAGCTGGATGTAGTGTTCTTGGCTGCATATATTTCTCGTTCAGTGCTCTGAAGATATCATGCCATCCCTTTCTGGCCTGCCATGTCTCTGTGGATGGGTCTGTTGCCAATCTAATATTTCTACCATTATAGGTTACATATCTCTTCTCCCAAGCTGTTTTCAGGATTTTCTCTTTGTCTCTGAGACTCGTAAGTTTTACTATTAGATGTCAGGGTGTTGACCTATTTTTATTGATTTTGAGAGGGGGTTCTCTGTGCCTCCTGGATTTTGATGCCTGTTTCCTTCCCCACATTAGGGAAGTTCTCTGCTATTATTTGCTCCAATATACCTTCTGCCCCTCTCTCTCTTTCTTCTTCTTCTCCGATCCCAATTATTCTAATGTTGTTTCGTCTTATCGTATCGCTTCTCTCTCGAATTCTGCCCTCGTGATCCTGTAGTTGTTTCTCTTTTTCTCAGCCTCTTTATTTTCCATCATTTGGTCTTCTATATCGCTGATGCTCTCTTCTGCCTCATTTATCCTAGCAGTTAGTGCCCCCATTTTTGATTGCACCTCATGAATAGCCTTTTTGATTTCGACTTGGTTAGATTTTAGTTCTTTTATTTCTCCATAGAAAGGGTTTCTCTAATAACTTCCACACTTTTTTCAAGCCCAGCTAGTATCTTTAAACTCATGATTCTGAACTCTAGGTCCGACATCGTACTAATGTCTGTATTGAGTAGGTCCCTGGCTGACGGTACTACCTCTTGTTCTTTTTGCTGAGGTGATTTTTTTCGTCTTGTCATTTTGTCCAGAGGAGAATAGATGAATGAGAGAACAAAATGCTACCAGGGTAACAACGTCCCCAGCAAATATACTTTATACAAATCAGAAAAGACCTGAAACCAGGGGAAAAGAAAGGGAAAGAAAGAAAAAGGAAAGAGAAAAGAAAAAGAAAAAGATAAAAACAAACAAAAACAGAACAAAACAAAAAAAAACCAATATGATCAGATATGATCAGGCTAGTGCATAGATCAGTGCCACACACCAGATTTTGGGCGTATTTTGGTCTGTTAGAAGAAAGTGCCTCGTAAAATTTTAAGGGAAGAAAAAGTTATATATGTACAAAATAAGGGTTGATACAATGAAGGGATGGAAGATGACTGTAAAGATGAAAATTATAAAAGATTTTATAAAAGGAATTGATAAGAAGTTGTTTGAAAAAAGAAAGATTTAAAAAAAAGAAAAAAAAAGGAGAGAATGTGATGAGCCAGGAGACTAGAATAAAGCCATACACTAGTGATTTAGGGTATATTTTATCTCAAAATTTTAAAGAGAGAAAAACTTATATATATATCCCCAAAATACGGGTAACTACTTTGAAGGCATAAAATATGACTCTAAAAATGAAAAATAAAAAATGTTTTTTTAAAAAAGGGATTGGTAAGATGTTGGTTGAAAAAGGGAAAAAGAAAAATTCCAACAAAAAAGTTAAAAAAATTAACTTTGAGAAACTAATGAATCATGGTAAAAAAGCCATATATTCTATGTGCAGTATTCCCCTAACGCTGGAGTTCTCCCGTTCTCCTTGATGGGTAAACTTGGTCTTGGCTTGCTGGCTGTTCTTGCTGATCTTCTGGGGGAGGGGCCTGTTGCCGTGGTTCCCAAATGTCTTTGCCGGAGGTGGAATTGCCCTGCCCTTGTCGGTCCTGGCTAAGCAGTCTGCTCGGGTTTGCTCTCAGGAACTTTTGTTCCCTGCAAGCCCTCGGTACAGCTTTGGAGGACCAGAGTGAAAATGGTGGCCTCCCAATCCCCGCCGGGAGGAGCAGAGAACTCGGGGCCTCGCTCCTCAGTGTGCCCCCAGAGAAAAGCAGTCACTCCAGTCTCCCCGGTCTCTGGCCGCACTCCGTGCTCACCTGGCCTGTGACCGAGTGTTTCTATCTCTGGCACCCGGCCCCTGTGGAGTCTCCAAACCCAGCAGATCCCTGTGGTGCACTCCCGCGCCGCTCCTTCCAGGGGAGGAAGGGGAGTCTCCCCAGCTCTGCCGCTTGTTGGGTCCCTGCTGGAGGAGCAGTGGCCCAACTGGGCTGCGGATCACAGTTTGTGGCAACCCTGGGCTGAGAGGTAGCTCCTCAGCTCTGTCTCTGCAGCTGGCTTCCCCGCTCTGATACCCGGGAGCTCTGCCGCACTCAGGCACCCCGAGTCTTTCTGTGACCCCGAGGGTCCTGAGACCACACTGTCCCGCGAGGGTTCCAGCCCCCGCTTAGCAACTGGAGCGACGTCCCTCAGCGGAGCCAACTTCTAAAAGTTCCGATTTTGTGCTCCGCGGCTCTGTCACTTGCCAGAAGTGACCAATGGAGGCCCCTCCCCTGCTGTCTATCCTCCCGAATATCACCTCGGATTCACTTCTCCGCATATCCTACATTCCAGGAAGTGGTCGCTTCTCTGTTCAGAGTTGTTGCTACTCTCTTCTTCGATCTCCTGTTGAGTTCGTAGGTGTTCAGAATGGTTTGATCCCTATTCAGCTGAATTCCTGAGACCAGACGAAATCCAGGTCTCCTACTTCTCCGCCATCTTGCTCCGCCCTCCTCCACATATATCTATTTTTTAAAGAGATGTCTAGAAGGATGTTAACGAAGGTGTTAGGACTGTAGGACCTTGAATACTTTTTATTTCTTTTTGTTTCCCAGGAAAATTAGGATGATTAAACAATAATCTCTCCTTAAGTGCTTTCAGTTTCATAAGGAAAATATGTATACCTATAGATTTGTGGCTAGAAGAGTACTCTAAAAACAGCATTTATTTTTCCCCACTATGGTCATCATAAGAAGCATCATGAATCTGTATTTCAAGGAATTCATTTATTGAATTCATAACACATGTGACATAAATTAATATTGTAAAAACTAGATTTTACTTATAAGGTTTGTTGTGCCTAGGATTTAGTTTTATGAAAAACTCTTTTTTATGTTTTTGAGACAGTAGGCTAATTTATCCTTTAAATTTCTCTATTTTAGATACCCAATTTTCTGCATTTAACTCCGGTAGCGATTAAAAAGCACTGTGAAGCTCTTAAAGGTAAGTGGTTGTTTTAGTATATGAACTTAATATTGACTAACAGAACTAAAGGAAGAAAGAGATGGCAATACAAGAGTAGGGGACTTCAATACAGTATTTTCAACAATAGATCATCCAGACAGAAAATCAGTAAGGAAACACTGGATGTAAACTATATGTTAGACTGGATGGGTTTAACAGATGTTTACAGAACATTCCATCCAAAAGAAGCAGAGTACAGATTCTTCTCAAGCACACATGAAGCATTCTCCAGAACACATCATATGTTAGGCCAAAAGACAAGTCTTAACAAATTGTAACATACTGAAGTCATACCAGGCACCTTTTCTGTTCATAATGGTATAAAACTAGAAATGTATTACAAGAAGAAAACTGGAAAATTCACAAATATATGAAGATTGAACATGTCCCTAAACCCATTGGTTCAAGGAAAAAAATCAAAAGAAAAGTTAAAAAAAAAAATCTTGAGACAAATAAAAATGGAAGCAACATACCAAAACTTATGAGATGCAACAAAAACAGTTCTACGAGGGAAGTTGATAACGTACGCTAAGAAAAAAGAGATCTCAAACAACTCCGTATACACCTGAAGGAACTAGAAAAAGAAGCCCAAAGTTAGTAGAAGGAGGGAAATAAAGATTAGAATGGAAATACAGACTAAAAAGGGAAGAAAAAAGATGAATGAAACTAAAAGCTGGTTTTTTGAAGAGATAACAATATACACAAACCTTTAAGTAGACACATCAGGAAAAAGAGGACTCAAATAAAATTGTAAATGAAAGAGGAGACGTTAACAATTGATTCCTTAGAAATACAGAGGATCATAAGAGACTACTGTGAACAATTACATGCCAACTAATTTGACAACCTAGAAGAAATGGATAAATTTCTAGAAACAGACAACCGACCAAGACTGAATCATGAAGAAATAGAAAATCTGGGGTGCCTGGGTGGCTCAGTTGGTTAAGTGTCTGCCTTCCACTCAGGTCATGATCCTGGAGTCCCAGGATTGAGTCCTGCGTTGGGCTCCTTGCT
Organism: Eumetopias jubatus; assembly: GCF_037043125.1. NCBI lineage: Eukaryota > Metazoa > Chordata > Mammalia > Carnivora > Otariidae > Eumetopias > Eumetopias jubatus. The sequence goes on from NW_028274814.1 coordinate 63,580,072, forward strand.
CAGCATGGAGTCTGCTTCTCCCTCTGTCCCTCACCCTGGTCTCGTGCTCTCTCACTCACTCACTCTCTCAAATAAGTAAATAAAATCTTAAAAAAAAAGAAATAGAAAATCTGAACAGACCCGTTACTAGTAAGAAGATTGAATCAGTAATCAAGAACCTCCCAACAGGGGGGCCTGGGTGGCTCATATGGTTAAGCGTCTGCCTTCAGCTCAGGTCATGATCCCAGGGTCCTGGGATCAAGCCTTGAATCCGGCTCCTTGCTTTGTGGGGAGCCTGCTTCTCCCTCTCCCTCTGCTGTCCCCCCTGCTGTACTCTCTTGCTCTCTCTCTCAAATAAAATCTTTAGGAAAAAAAGAGAACCTCCCCAAAACAACAAAAAAATCCAAGATCAGATGGCTTAACCTGCAAATTCTAATCATTTAAAGAGATAGTACCAGTATTTCTCAAATTCTTCCCCAAAAGGGTGTCTCAGTCAGTTAAGCATCTGCCTTCCACTCAGGTCGCGATCCTGGGGTCCTGGGATCAAGCCCTTCACTGGGCTCCCTGCTCAGTGGGGAGTCTGCTTATTCCTCTCCCTCTGTTCCCCCCCACACACTCATGCTCTCTCCTTCTCTGTCTCAGATCAATAAATAAAATCTTGTTTAAAGAAAACTTCTTCCAAAAAAAAAAGAGGAGGGAACACTTCCAAACTCATTTTAGGTAGCCAGCATTACCCTGATGGCCAGAACCAGACAAGGATACTATAAGAAGTATTACAGGCCAAATTCCTTTATTAACATTGATACAAAAATCCTCAACAAAATATTACTAAGCCAAATTCAACGGAACATTAAAAGGATCATGTCAGATCAGTGGGATTTATTTCAGGGATGCAAGGATGGTCCAACATGAAAATCAGTCAGTGTGATATATCACATTAACAAAACAAAATTAGAAGAAAACATAGGCAGAAACCTCCTTGACATGGGTCTTGGCAGTGATTTTTGGATTTGATACCAATAGCAAAGGCAACAAAAGTAAAAATAAACAGGTGGGACTACATCAGACTATAAAGCTACTGCAAGCAAAGAAAACCATTGACGAAAGGGCAACCTACAGAATGGGAGAAAATACTTGCAAGCCTCAGGTCAGAGGTTAATATCTGATATAGATAGAAATTCTATATAGAAAGAATTCATGCAATTCAATAGCAAAAAAATCCCAGACAATCCAATTAAAAAAATAAGCAGAGGATTGGAAGAATTACTATTGTTAAAATGTTCATACTATCCAAATCAAACTACAGATTGAATATAATCTGGATCAAAATACCAACATCATTTTTCACAGAACCAGAAGGAATAATCCTAAAATTTGTATGGAACCACAAAAGTTCCTGAATAGCCAAACCAATCTTGAGAAAGACCAAAGCCGAAGGCATCGCAGTCTCAGATTTCAAGATATACGACAAGCTGTAGTAATCAAAACAATATGATACCAGCACAAAAATAGACACCTAAGTCAATGGAACAAGATAGAGAGAGCCCAGAAATAAGCCCACTCTTAAATAGTCAATTCATCTATGACAAAGGAGGCAAGAATATGCAATGAGGAAAAGACAGTTTCGTTGACAAATGATGCTGGGAAAATGGGACAGCTATATGCAAAAGAATGTAACTGGACCACTTTCTTATGCCACACACAAGAATAAACTCAGAATGCATTAAAGTATACATAAAACATAAATGTGGACCTGAAATCATAAAACTGCTTAAAGAAAACAGGCAGTTATTTCTTTGACATTGGTCATAGGAATATTTTTCTTGATATGTCTCCTTGGAAAGGGAAACAAAAGCAAAAATAAACTTGAGACCACCAAAATAATCTTTTGCACAATGAAGGAAGTCATCAACAAAATTAAAAGGCAACTACTGAATGGGAGAAGGTATTTGCAAATGATATATCTAATAAGGGGTATATAAAATATATAAAGAACTTACACAACTCAACACCAGATAACCCAAATAATTTGATTAAAAAATGGGCAGAGGACCTGAATAGACATCTTTCCAAGGAAGACATACAGATCATCAGTGGACACATGAAAAGATGGATCAACATCACTAATCATGGAAAGATTAGTGCAAATCAAAACCACAGGAGCTATTACCTCTCACCTGCTAGAAATGGCTATCACCAAAAAGGCAAGAGATACGAAGTGTTGGTGAAGATGTGGAGAAAAGGGAAACCCTTTTGTACTGTTCGCTAGAGATGTACATTGGTATAGCAGCTACGGGATATATATATATTCAAAAGAGGGGCGCCTGGGTGGCTCAGTTGGTTAAGCGACTGCCGGCTCACGTCATGATCCTGAAGTCCCGGGATCGAGTCCCACATCGGGCTCCCTGCTAAGCAGGGAGTCGGCTTCTCCCTCTGACCCTCCTCCCTCTCATATGTGCTCTCTCTCTCTCTCTCTCTCTCTCTCTCTCTCTCTCTCTCATTCTCGCTCTCTCAAATGAATAAATAAATTCTTTAAGAAAAAGAAACAAAAGAAAACAAGGTATTGAAGAGATAATCTGTACTCCTGTGTTCACTGCAGCATTATTTACTACAACCAAGAAATGGAAACAACCTAAGTTGGTGATTGGATAAAGAAGTGGTGTGTGTGTTTAATATTACTTAGTTATGAGAAGGAAGGACATCCTGCCATTTGTGACAACATAGATGGGCCTTGAGGGTGTTATGCTAAATGAAATAAGAGAAAGACAATTAGGTTATGATTTCACTTACACGTGAAATCTAAAAAAGCTGAACTCAGTAGGGACTGAGAAGTGAGGGGGAAGGGAGATGTTGGTCAAAGAATTCAAACGTCCAGTTTTATGATAAGTTCTGGGGATCTAGCGTACAGAATAGTGATTATAGTTATTAATACTGTGTTATATAACAAAGTTGCTAAGAGAATATATCTTAAATATTCTTACCACAGAAAGAAAGGGTAATTACATGACACTGGTGTTAGCTAGTATTATGATTGTAATCATTTTGCAATATACATAAGTGCATCTAATCAACGTATTGTATATATTAAACTTACACAATGTTTTATGTCAAGTATATCTCAATAAAGATGGAGGAACAAAACCTCATTTTTAGTATATTAAATCACCTTATATTCTGAGTCATTGCTAGTTTCCCCTTTTTTTAAGAAAAATTTTCAAGTTTTCAGTGAATTGTTAAGATGTCAAATCTGCAAATTCTTTTTTTTTTTTTGCAGACTACTCTACAAGTGGCTATGAATAAAAATAGAACCAGAAATCATAGTCCTTGTTCAGGTAGGTTAGGGACTTCATTGTTACATTATAGATAGCACATACATAAAAAAGACTGAAGAAAATATTGCAGAGTATTGCCAGTAGATAGAAATCAATATAATCCAAACTGGAGATAATGTAGACAGATGCTCAGTAGAATAGTCAGTAATGGGATACTTTGCAGAGAGTTATCTTGAAATTGTTGAAAATAAGAACTTCATAGTGATACATAGATGTGGTAACATCAAGTAGAAGAAAGCTGATGTTGAAAAGCAATAATCTTGTATTTCTCCTTTCCCACCTGGCCCCTCGTTTTAGAAGTGTTTTATTTTAATCATTGTTTAGGTCTGATAATTACTTGCTGAGAGTGTATTTGCTTATTTTTCCATATAGTCTCTTTCTATATAATATTTATATTCTTTCTCTCTATTTTATATATGTATAGTTATATTGTATATATATATTTTTTAATTTTTTATTGTTATGTTAATCACCATATATTACATCATTAGTTTTTCATGTAGTGTTCCATGATTCATTGTTTATGCATAACACCCAGTGCTCCATGCAGAATGTGCCCTCTTTAATACCCGTCACCAGGCTAACCCATCCCCCCACCCCCCTCCCCTCTAGAACCCTCCATTTGTTTTTCAGAGTCCATCGTCTATCATGGTTCGTCTCCCCATCCGACTTACTCCCCTTCATTCTTCCCCTCCTGCTATCTTCTTTTTTCTTAACATATGTTGCATTATTTGTTTCAGAAGTACAGATCTGTGATTCAACAGTCTTGCACAATTCACAGCGCTCACCATAGTACATACCCTCCCCAATGTCTGTCACCCATCCACCCCATCCCTCCCACCCCCACCACTCCAGCAACCCTCAGTTTGTTTCCTGAGATTAAGAATTCCTCATATCAGTGAGGTCATATGATACATGTCTTTCTCTGATTGACTTATTTCACTCAACATAACACCCTCCAGTTCCAGCCATGTCATTGCAGATGGCAAGATCTCCTTCCTTTTGATGGCTGCATAATATTCCATTGTGTATATATACCACATCTTCTTTATCCATTCATCTGTTGATGGACATCTTGGCTCTTTCCACAGTTTGGCTATTGTGGACATTGCTGCTATAAACATCGGGGTGCACGTACCCCTTTGGATCCCTACATTTGTATCCTTGGGGTAAATACCCAGTAGTGCAATTGCTGGATCGTATGGTAGCTCTATTTTCAACTGTTTGAGGAACCTCCATACTGTTTTCCAGAGTGGTTGCAGCAGCTTGCATTCCCACCAACAGTGTAGGAGGCTTCCCCTTTCTCCACATCCCCGCCAACATCTGTCGTTTCCTGACTTGTTAATTTTAGCCATTCTGATGGGTGTGAGGTGGTATCTCATTGAGGTTTTGATTTGGATTTCCCTGATGCCGAGTGATGTTGAGCACCTTTTCATGGGTCTGTTGGCCATTTGGATGTCTTCTTTGGAAAAATGTCTGCTCATGTCTTCTGCCCCTTTCTTGATTGGATTATTTGTTCTTTGGGTGTTGAGTTTGATAAGTTCTTTATAGATTTTTGGATACCAGCCCTTTATCTGATATGTCATTTGCCAATATTTTCTCCCATTCTGTCACTTGTCTTTTGGTTTTGTGGACTGTTTCTTTTGGTGTGCAAAAGCTTTTTATCTTGATGAAATCCCAGTAGTTCATTTTTGCCCTGGCTTCCCTTGCCTTTGGCGATGTTTCTAGGAAGAAGTTGCTGCGGCTGAGGTCGAAGAGGTTGCTACCTGTGTTCTCCTTTAAGATTTTGATGGACTCCTGTCTCACGTTTAGGTCTTTCAACCATTTGGAGTCTCTTTTTGTGTGTGGTGTAAGGAAATGGTCCAGTTTCATTCTTCTGCATGTGGCTGTCCAATTTTCCCAACACCATTTGTTGAAGAGACTGTCTTTTTGCCATTGGACATTCTTTCCTGCTTTGTCAAAGATAAGTTGACCATAGAGTTGAGGGTCCATTTCTGGGCTCTCTATTCTGTTCCATTGATCTATGTGTCTGTCTTTGTGCCAGTACCATGCTGTCTTGATGATGACAGCTTTGTAATAAAAGCTGGAAGTCCGGAATTGTGATGCCACCAGCTTTGCTTTTCTTTTTCAACATTCCTCTGGCTATTCGGGGTCTTTTCTGGTTCCATACAAATTTTAGGATTATTTGTTCCATTTCTTTGAAAAAAGTGGATGGTATTTTGATGGGGATTGCATTGAATGTGTAGATTGCTCTAGGTAGCATTGACATCTTCACAATGTTTGTTCTTCCAATCCATGAGCATGGAATGTTTTTCCATTTCTTTGTGTCTTCCTCTATTTCTTTCATGAGTATTTTATAGTTTTCTGAGTACACATCCTTTGCCTCTTTGGTTAGATTTATTCCTAGGTATCTTATGGTTTTGGGTGCAATTGTAAATGGGATCGACTCCCTAATTTCCCTCTCTTCTGTCTTGTTGTTGGGGTATAGGAATGCCACTGATTTCTGTGCATTGATTTTATATCCTGCCACTTTACTGAATTCCTGTATGAGCTCTAGCAGTTTTGGGGTGGAGTCTTTTGGATTTTCCACATACAGTATCGTATCATCTGCAAAGAGTGAGAGTTTGACTTCCTCTTTGCGGATTTGGACGCCTTTGATTTCTTTTTGTTGTCTGATTGCTATGGCTAGGACTTCTAATACTATGCTGAATAGCAGTGGTGATAGTGGACATCCCTGCCGCGTTCCTGACCTTAGGGGAAAAGCTCTCAGCTTTTCCCCATTGAGAATGATATTTGCTGTAGGTTTTTCATAGATGGCTTTTATGATATTGAGGTATGTACCCTCTATCCCTGTACTCTGAAGAGTTTTGATCAAGAAAGGATGCTGTACTTTGTCAAATGCTTTCTCTGCATCTACTGAGAGGATCATATGATTCTTGTTCTTTCTTTTGTTAATGTATTGTATCACGTTGATTGATTTGCGGATGTTGAACCAACCTGGCAGCCCAGGGATAAATCCCACTTTGTCGTGGTGAATAATCCTTTTAATGTACTGTTGGATCCTATTAGGTAGTATTTTGGTGAGAATTTTTGCATCCATGTTCATCAAGGATATTGGTCTGTAATTCTCCTTTTTGATGGGATCTTTGTCTGGGTTGGGGATCAAGGTAATGGTGGCCTCATAAAATGAGTTTGGAAGTTTTCCTTCCATTTCTATTTTTTGGAACAGTTTCAGGAGAATAGGTATTAATTCTTCTTTAAATGTCTGATAGAATTCCCCTGGGAAGCCCTCTGGCCCTGGGCTTTTGTTTGTTGGGACATTTTTGATGACTGCTTCAATTTCCTTAGTGGTTATAGGTCTGTTCAGGTTTTCTGTTTCTTCCTGGTTCAATTTTGGTAGTTGATACATCTCTAGGAATGCACCCATTTCCTCCAGGTTATCTAATTTGCTGGCATAGAGTTGCTCATAATATGTTCTTATAACTGTTTGTATTTCTTTGGTGTTGGTTGTGATCTCTCCTCTTTCATTCATGATTTTGTTGATTTGGGTCATTTCTCTTTTCTTTTTGATAAGTCTGGCCAGGGGTTTATCAGTCCTTGTTAATTCTTTCAGAGAACCAGCTCCTAGTTTCGTGGATCTGTTCTACTGTTCTTTTGGTTTCTAGTTCATTGATTTCTGCTCTCATCTTTATTATTTCTCTTCTCCTGGTGGGTTTAGGCTTTATTTGCTGTTCTTTCTCTAGCTCCTTTAGGTGTAGGGTTAGGTTGTGTATTTGAGACCTTTCTTGTTTCCTGAGAAACGCTTGTAGTGCTATATACTTTCCTCTCAGGACTGTCTTTGCTGTATCCCAAAGATTTTGAACAGTTGTGTTTTCATTTTCATTGGTTTCCATGAATTTTTTTAATTCTTCTTTAATTTCCTGGTTGACCCATTCATTCTTTAGGAGGATGCTCTTTAGCCTCCATGTATGAGTTCTTTCCGACTTTCCTCTTGTGATTGAGTTCTAGTTTCAAAGCATTGTGGTCTGAAAATATGCCGGGAATGATCCCAATCTTTTGGTACCGGTTGAGACCTGATTTGTGACCTAGGATGTGGTCAGTTCTGGAGAAAGTTCCATGGGCACTAGAGAAGAATGTGTATTCCATTGCTTTGGGATGGAATGTTCTGAATATGTCTGTGAAGTCCATTTGGTCCAGTGTGTCATTTAAGGTCTTTATTTCCTTGTTAATCTTTTGCTTAGATGATCTGTCCATTTCAGTCAGGGGGGTGTTAAAGTCCCCCAGTATTATTGTATTGTTGTCAATGTGTTTCTTCGCTTTTGTTATTAATTGCTTTATATAATTGGCTGCTCCCATGTTAGGGGCATAGATATTTACAATTGTTAGATCTTCTTGTTGGATAGACCCTTTAAGTAGGATATAGTGTCCTTCTTCATCTCTTATTACAGTCTTTGTTTTAAAATCTAATTTGTCTGATATAAGGATTGCCACCCCAGCTTTCTTTTGGTGTCCATTAGCATGGTAAATGGTTTTCCACCCCCTCACTTTCAATCTGGGGGTGTCTTTGGGTCTAAAATGAGTCTCTTGCAGACAGCATATGGATGGGTCTTGTTTTTTAATCCAATCTGATAGCCTGTGTCTTTTGATTGGGGCATTGAGCCCATTTACCTTCAGGGTAACTATTGAAAGATATGATTTTAGTGCCATTGTATTGCCGGTAAGGTGACCGTTACTGTATATTGTCTGTGTTCCTTTCTGATCTATGCTGCTTTTAGGCTCTCTCTTTGCTTAGAGGACCCCTTTCAATATTTCTTGTAGGGCTGGTTTCGTGTTTGCAAATTCCTTTAGTTTTTGTTTGTCCTGGAAGATTTTTATCTGTCCTTCTATTTTCAATGACAGCCTAGCTGGATTATAGTATTCTTGGCTGCATATATTTCTCGTTTAGTGCTCTGAAGATATCTTGCCAGTCCTTTCTGGCCTGCCAGGTCTCTGTGGATAGGTCTGTTGCCAATCTAATATTTCTACCATTGTAGGTTACATATCTCTTCTCCCGAGCTGCTTTCAGGATTTTCTCTTTGTCTCTGAGACTCGTAAGTATTACTATTAGATGTCGGGGTGTTGACCTCTTACTATTGATTTTGAGAGGGGTTCTCTGTGCCTCCTGGATTTTGATGCCTGTTTCCTTCCCCACATTAGGGAAGTTCTCTGCTATAATTTGTTCCAATATACCTTCTGCCCCTCTCTCTCTTTCTTCTTCTTCTCCGATCCCAATTATTCTAATGTTGTTTCGTCTTATCGTATCGCTTCTCTCTCGAATTCTGCCCTCGTGATCCTGTAGTTGTTTCTCTCTCTTTTTCTCAGCCTCTTTATTTTCCATCATTTGGTCTTCTATATCGCTGATTCTCTCTTCTGCCTCATTTATCCTAGCAGTTAGTGCCCCCATTTTTGATTGCACCTCATGAATAGCCTTTTTGATTTCGACTTGGTTAGATTTTAGTTCTTTTATTTCTCCATAGAAAGGGTTTCTCTAATAACTTCCACGCTTTTTTCAAGCCCAGCTAGTATCTTTAAACTCATGATTCTGAACTCTAGGTCCGACATCGTACTAATGTCTGTATTGAGTAGGTCCCTGGCTGACGGTACTACCTCTTGTTCTTTTTGCTGAGGTGATTTTTTTCGTCTTGTCATTTTGTCCAGAGGAGAATAGATGAATGAGAGAACAAAATGCTACCAGGGTAACAACGTCCCCAGCAAATATACTTTATACAAATCAGAAAAGACCTGAAACCAGGGGAAAAGAAAGGGAAAAAAGAAAAAAGAAAAAAAAAGATAAAAACATGGGGCGCCTGCGTGGCTCAGTTGGTTAAGCGACTGCCTTCGGCTCATGTCATGATCCTGGAGTCCCAGGATCGAGTCCCGCATCGGGCTCCCTGCTCGGCGGGGAGTCTGCTTCTCCCTCTGACCCTTCCCCCTCTCATGCTCTCTTTCTCTCTCTCATTCTCTCTCTCAAATAAATAAATAAAATCTTTAAAAAAAAAAGAAAAGATAAAAACAAAAACAGAACAATACCAAAAAAGCATAATATGATCAAATATGATCAGGGTAGTGTATAGATCAATGCCTCACACTAGATTTTGGGCGTATTTTGGTCTGTTAGAAAAAAGTGCCTTCTAAAATTTTGAAGGAAGAAAGACATATATGTACAGAATAAGGGTTGATACAATGAAGGGATGGAAGATGACTTTCAGTAAGTGGTCGCTTCTCTGTTCAGAGAGTTGTTGCTACTCTCCTCTTCAATCTCCTGTTGAGTTCATAGGTGTTGAAATGGTTTGATCCCTATTCAGCTGAATTCCTGAGACCAGATGAAATCCAGGTCTCCTACTCCTCCGCCATCTTGCTCCGCCCCCTACCTATTGTATATATATTTTTTCATATACATGTGTAAGATGGAAGTAATCACCAGACCACGATTATATCTCCAGGTCTAAATTTATTGAGTTTGAACCATATTTATTGATTCCTAGATATAAACAGATTTCACTCACTTATTCCCTTCTTTTTAGATTTATTTATTTGAGAGAGAGAGATCAGAGGGGAGGGAGAGAGGGAGAGGTCAAGAGAAACTCACGCTGACTGCGCTGAGTGCAAAGCCTCACAGGGGGCTCGGATCTCATGACCATGAGATCATGACCTGAGCCAAAAACCCAAGAGTTGGATGCTTAACTGACTGCCACCCAGACACCCCTCACTCACTTATTCTTTCTCCTTCCCACATGCACAGAGGTAAAGGCAAAGAACTTTTTTTTTCATGGTTTTATGAGTGTTTTCATATGTATACATATTCTGACTCAATTTCTGATCTAATTTGCATTGGACTACATGCAGAAGAAGGACATTGGAATTGTTTTAGGTTCACAGCTGTTAGTGATTGGTTGTGTAGTTTAATTCAAGAGTTAGTACCTTTGGATGAATTCTTAAATTCATGCTAATTAAGAAGGAGATGTATAAATGCTCAGTACACTTGTTAGGGCTTTTCAGGAAAGAAAATGAAATCTAAAAACTCTTGACAGGCAGCCTGATAATGCTAGAAGGAGAGATAGTATAGTGATCATGATTATGATGAAATTGGAGCTTTTGGAAGGGCCTTTTATTGAAAAACATAAGGAAGAGATAAAAAAATCCTAAAATGTAGGAAGAATGACCTTACTCTTCAAATGAGGGAAGAACAATCTCTCCTATCTCCTTTCATGTATGTGGTCTTCTTTTTGGATAGAAGGGTGCATTTCTGTCCTTTTAGATTGTATGTTTCTATTTTCACTGGTGCCTGGTGATAGACTGACGCTGATCATTATTCCAAATTTGTACCCTGTTTGGCACAAGCCATGTGTCACTTTTTGATCCTTTGTGAAGCCAGTTAAGGAATGTATTACACTGTGATAAATCTCATTTTTCTCCTTTTTAAACATTATTTTTAAATGTGCATTTATAATCTAGAAACTGGGTTTTTTAATGAGGTATTTCTAAAATACTTCATAATTCTTAAAGGCTTTCATATAGCACATTCAGAAGAGTAGCATTATAATTTAAGTAAGTGCTTTAATCTTTCTTTTAATTTTGTCTTTACACTTTTGCCAGCCTCTAGATTTAGATTGTATCTTCCAAATAACTCAAAGGCTTTTAAACTATTTCTTCTCAATTTTCTTTCAAAGTAGGTCAGTTCAGATTTTATATCTAACTTGCAAGTGGAAAATCTGAAGCACAGGAAAGTTAGGTAATTTACCCAAACTTTAATAATCAGTGGTAGAAGTTAAGTAAAAACCAAGGTCTTCCGAAGTCTAGTCTATTGCTCTACCTATCGGATGAATAGGGGTCTATTATGTACTTTCCAGTTGGCTGTATTTTTTAGACATATAATCCGGTAATTTAAAAGTTGTAATTATCATCTGGTTATTGAAATGACTTATTCAAAGTTATAAAAAATAAAAGACCCAGTACAAACCCAAGAACTCATAAAATTCTCCAAACTAGTCTCTCTCATAAAGTGCTTGGCAGTGTTGCATCTTAGAGTGCAGGATATTGGAATTATTCCATGATGGGAATAAAATTTAACTTCAGTAATCATGCCCTTTTCATTTTATTTAAATGTCAGAATGTTCTTAATTGCAGAGATACTTCTTTCCCCTCAAAGTGAGTATTGCTCTCTTAAGCAAGGTGTTTAGGGAATGGTGTGAGCTATACTTAATTTGCTAACATATATTTAGTTGTAGATCTTGGAGAGTCTCTGTAACCCAGAATGACATTTTGCTGACTGATATTAAAGCCTAAAAGAGAGCTAAATATAGTACCTGCTTAAGAAAATTGTTATCTCTAGGAAGTGTTATTGACAAAGTACCTTTCACTGCCCCTTACATCATCACGTGGAAGAGTTCCCGCATGTGCCTGTGCCTGTGACCAGCCTCTCCTGCAGTCGTGCTTTTTGGAGAAAGCACAGACCCCATGAGGTTTAATGTGTTTGACCTAAGAAACCAATTCCTTTTAGGTATTCTTAGAATGAGGTTTTTTTTAAAAAAGATTTTATTTATTTATTTGAGAGAGAGAATGGTAGAGAGCATGAGAGGGAAGAGGGTCAGAGGGAGAAGCAGACTCCCTGCTGAGCAGGGAGCCCGATGCGGGACTCGATCCCGGGACTCCAGGATCATGACCTGAGCCGAAGGCAGTCACTTAACCAACTGAGCCACCCAGGCGCCCCTTAGAATAAGGTTTTTAACGAGTGAAATTTCCATGGTGGGGACCCGATAGTGCCAGAAATTTTCGTCTCAAACTGAGAGCCCTCTACCACACTAACGTTATAGGAATAGGGCAGAATGAAATCAGCTACCTTATGCAGTCCCTCAATACAGATAGCTGTAGGACATGCTAGGAGCTCTTTTCCTTTTAAGTCCCATCTTCCCTACTCCCCACCACTTGAGGCCTGAGTTTATATCTCTGTGCTGTGGAGGTAGATAATGCACCACTTTCTTGTTCACAGTGCTTGGAACTTCCTGTTGTGGCCCAGTTCTCAGAGCCAGTCCAGCCTCCCCTCTAGGCTAGTCATGTTGCCTGAATATGAGGACAAGTCTGTTCCTCTTTACATTGAGCCCCATTGGCACAGAAGTCACATAGAGGAAACATGAATTACTGAAAGGATCTATTTAATAATGCCCTAGACATTTGTACCTGTTCAGTTTGAGGCCCTATTCAACTCAATTTCTGAGAGAATGTAGACCATATGTCACTTTGTTCTGAGAGCTTTTTCAGAGCTTCTTTCAGTTCCCCTCAGTAGACCTTTGGTAACTTTCATTTGGGAATTAATTACTATTAACTGATGCTTTTTTCAAAAACAGTAATGCTCTGAGCACTATGAACTGTTTGCTTACAGTTGGTGAGGGGGACTTAAACTGTCCCATAATGGGGTATGTGCAAAGCTATAATAAGCTTCCATTAAGTCATAGTTCCTTTTTAACCTAACTTACTGCTCCCCACCAAACTCAAGCTATCTAAATCATTCATTTAATTACATTCCCTAATTAGGATTCGTCTAAGAAGAAAAGGGATAAAGGATGATGATGTGTTTGTGAAGTGCAGAAGGGAGTCTGTTCTTTCATTTCATGTAACTCTAGAGTCATCTCCCTCAATAATTTGATTTTGTCTGGTAGCACACATTGCAATGAGAATTTACTGGGCAAAACTATACTTGAGATAATTTTTCTTAATTCTCAGATTTCTGCACTGAGTGGCCAGCTGCACTGGACAGTGATGAGAAATGCGAGAGGCATTTTCCCATTGAAATTGACACAACCGATTATGTTTCAGCTGGACCATCTATTCGAAACCCCAAAGCACGAGTAGTAACCTTAAGGGTAAGAAATATTTTTTAAAAAGTAAGAATTATTATAATACATTATTTCAAAATAGCATTTTGTATGTATGATTATAAAACTGATATTATCATAGAAAATTTGTGAAATATGAAAGTTTTAAAATATTAAATAAAATTGCCTATAATTCTACCACTTATAAATAACTTTGATGACTGGAGTTCATTTTAGTATATATAGTCTACCTTTGTGTATTATTATCATCCTATTAATATAGGATGATAACTATATTTGATTAGTTATCTGCTCTTTTTTATTTAACAATATGAATTAAAAATTTTCCAAGGTTATTAAACATTCTTTAATTTTTTTATTGAAGTTTAGTTGACATACATTATTAATTCCAGGTGTACAACCTAGTGACAATTAATTACGTTACAAAATACTCACTATGATAAGTTTAGTTACCATCTATCATCATACAAAGTTATCACTCTTTAATATTCTTTTAATTTTTTAAAATTATTTTTAAGTAATCTCCATACCCAGTGTGAGGCTTGAACTCAAAACCCCGAGATCAAGAGTCACATGCTCTCCTGACTGAGCCAGCCAGGTGTCCCTCTTTAATATTATTTTTAATGGCTACATAGAATAACATGTAAATCAGGATCTCTTCTGTGCTAAGAGAGTGTTTGAGGTTGGGGGTGAACATTGATATATAGTAAGACTGAAATCTGAAAGTTCGGACTTTTCACTCTTTTCAGAGATTTCTTAGGAAATAAATGATAAATAATAGTGGTTTTAATTCCCCTTTCTAAATATCTGTAGTTTGTTTTTTCTTTTCTTTTTGTCTTTTTCATTAGATGAGATTTCTAAAATAATGTTTATGTAGTCCCTTATGCTGTTCTATACTTCAGTGGGTGTGCCTCTGGTTTTTAGCCTCTTAAGTATAAATTGGTATTCAGCTTGAGATAATAGCCTCTACTATGTTAATGATGTGTCCTGTCTCTATAGCATTTTTGAAATGATCTCCTTTGAATTATTGTAGTAATGAATTATATTGTTAGGTTTTCAATTACTGAAGCGTTCTGAACCCTGATTATTTCATAGTATATCATTCTTTTACTTTACTGTGGATTTGCTTTGTTAGCATTTTATTTAGGATTGTTTGTCCTCATCTCATGTTGCTTTGGAGAAACATTAAATCTCCGCTCTTTCTCATCAAGAGCATGCCACATACCATTGCACTCCCAGGTGTCTTGCTGTAGTAACTTCCAAGTTAGTATTTGAAACCACTGTTGGTTTTCTCCGGTAAGAGTCTTGAGCCACATGGCATAGCTTTCTCACAGAGCAGTCATAGAGCGTTTTACCTGATGGGTTTTTTTTTTTTAAAACAGGTTTTAGATTTATAAAAAAGTTTCAAGGATAGTTCACACCAAATTTCTCGTGTTAACATCTTTTTTTTTTTTTAAAGATTTTATTTATTTATTTGAGAAAGAGAATGAGAGACAGAGAGCACGAGAGGGAAGAGGGTCAGAGGGAGGAGCAGACTCCCTGCCGAGCAGGGAGCCCGATGTGGGACTTGATCCTGGGACTCCAGGATCATGACCTGAGCCGAAGGCAGTCATTTAACCAACTGAGCCACCCAGGCGCCCTTGTGTTAACATCTTTATTATTGTGGTAACATTTATTACAACTGAGCCAATATTGATATATTAATAAAGTTCATACTTCATTCAGATATTCTTCTTAAAGATTTTATTTATTTATTTGAGAGAGCATGCACTAGAGAGAACATGAGTTGCAGGGGCACGGGAGAGGGAGAGGCAGGCTCCCCACTGAACAGGGAGCCCTGTTGACACCAGGTTCTATCCCAGGACCCTGGGATCCTGATCTGAGTCAAAGGCAGATGCTTAACGGACTGAGCCACCCAGGAGCCCCTATTCAGATTTCTTTAGGCACCTCTTGGCTGTGGTGGTTTCTCAGAATTTCCTTGTTTTTGGTGACCTTGACAGTTTTGAGAAGTACTGGTTATGTATTCTATGGAATGTACTTCACTTTAGATTTGTTTGATGTTCTTCTCATGCTTAGACTGGTATGTATTTTGGGGAGGAAAACCTCACCAGTAAAGTACCATTTTCATCACATCATAGCAAGGGTAGAGGCTCCTAACATGCCATTACTAATGATGAAGCCTTGATCACCTGGCTGAGGTACTGTTTGCAAGTTTTCTTCACTATAAAAGTGCTCTTTTTTTTCTTTCTTTCTGAACTGTACCCTTTAGAAGGAAGTCACTACGCATAGCCCATAGTTACAGAGGAATTAGCAGTTATGCTACACCTCCTGCAGGGAGAAATACCACATAAATTGTTTGTAATTCTTCCATATGGGAGATTCGTCTGTTTTTTTCCATTTATCCGTTTATTCAACCATTTATATCAGTATGGACTCATAGATTATTTATTTTAGCATTTGGATTATAATCCAATAATACATTATTTTGTTGTTCAAATTGTTCCAGTTTTGGCCATTGATAACACTTTCAGTTGGCTACTCTGTTACTTTGCAGTGCTCCATCATTTGTTTTTTAAATACTTTTTATTTTTTGGTACCACAAAATGCTCCAGGCTTAAAATACACATTCCGTATCCCAGTCCTAGAATCAGCCATTTCTCTGGGGAGCCTTGACTAACGTACTTTTGATTCATCTATTCTGGAGGATGACTGCCCCCTTTTTGAGATGCCTCCAGGACCCTCAAAAGATTAGTTTTTGTACTCCATGTAGTCTGTATTTCAAATCAGAACAGTCCATGTGTGGGCGCTTGAGTGGCTCAGTTGGTTAAGCGACTGCCTTCAGCTAGGGTCATGATCCCAGAGTCCTGGGATCGAGTTCTGCATCGGGCTCCTTGCTCAGTGGGGAGCCTGCTTTTCCCTCTGCTCATGCGTGCTCTCTCTATCCATCCCTCCCCCTCTCTCTTTCTCAAATAAGTAAAATCTTAAAAAAAAAAAAAAAAAAGGACCATTCCGTGTGGACTGTAAAAATATGTTGACAATCTCTGCAACCATTTTTACACTATAAGGTAACAAATAGACAAACTTTAATTTCTAGGAATTTTTCAGGGATACATCAGTGTTTGATTTGTAATTTTCTTTCTTTGCTAGGTTTTGGTATCAGGATTGTGCCTTCTTTATGAAATAAATTTACGAAGCTTGTCAGCCTTTTTTTATTCCCTAGAATAGTTTAAATAGTGATATATGTGTTTAGAGCAATTTAAAATACTTAAAATCACAAAAGACAATACATGTTTACTGTATAAATTTTAGAAAATCTAGATAAAAGTAAAAAAAAAAAAAACCTTAATATTCTGCTTGGCCGACACCCCACAGGTTAATATAAAGTATCTGGGGAGTGAGGTGCCGGGCTCATTCAGTCAAAGGAGCGTGTGACTCTTGATCTCAGGGATGTGAGTTTGAGCCCCTTGGGTGTAGAGATTACCTAAAAATTAAAAAAAAAATTTTTTTTAAGTACTTTGGGATAATTAATACCTGATATATTTTTAATAACTTAGTAAATGTTCCCTCTTTTTAATAATAGTGATAATAATAACAACTGTTGTTGAGCTCTCTGTTAGGTGATAAAAAGATCTCTGAACTCAGAATCAGGAAATCTAGATTTTTGCCTTACTTTTTGTGGGCCTTAGTCTTCAGTACCAGAATAGACATCTGTCCCTACTTGTTCTGTTTGCTTATTTTATTTTACATAAAAATAATCCAATTGCATTATTTGAAGTATATATACCACAGGATACCATTTACCATATCAGGCCACCATCCTCTCTTGTCTCCTTTTTGTCTTATGCTACCATGTGATACCTTCATCACTTCTTTGCGTTCTTTTCCCCTGACTCATGTCTGCCCTTCTTGGACTCTTTTCACTCTCCCCACTGATGGTTAAAGCTCAGTGGTGGTGTCCTGAATGGTGTCACGTAGTTCAAGGGTAAAAGTAGGTAAAACAGTGGGACTAAAGCATGTGCATTCCGGCATGACTTTTTTTAATTTTTATTTATTTGGGGGTGGGGGTGGGGGTAGGGAGGGAGAGAGAGAGAATCCCAAGCAGTCTCCATGCCCAGTGCAGAGCCCAATGTGAGGCTTGATCTCATGACCCCAAGATCATGACCAAAATCAAGAGTCAGACGCTTAACCAGGCGCCCCCTGACATGATTTAAAGTAATATTGTGAAGCCAGTCAAATATTATAAAGTATTATATAAAGAGATACTCAAATTTTTAAATTCAGAAAAAGAAAGATGGTATCATATTTTTCTTGATACTCAAAGGTAGTTCAGAATTCAAAACAACTTAATATTTGTGTAGGAGTCTTCTTTAAAAATGCTTTCTTCTGTTTATTCTCATTTATTCCTGACAAAAGTCCTGTGAGTCCCTTCTGTTTTGTAAATAAGGAAACAGACAATAAGATCAAATGATTTGTTTAAGATCACTTAGCAAATAAAGTAGCAAATCTAGAAATCAAACACAGGTCTTGTCTTTTGTGTAGAACTATAGTTCTTTAACTGTACTGTGCTTCTAAATAGAGAAGATAGTTAACACAATTAGACATTTCTCAGTGTATGTAGATTTTAAATATGGGCGTTTGAAAATACACATAACCATGACCTCCTATGATTTGAAATGTCAGTGTTGTTTTGGGGATAATGTTAATAGTACAGTATTGATTCTTTAAAATGTAGCAACTTGAAAAAAGAAAAGTCCAAGGATTCTTTTGAATTCTGGGAAAAGAATGGTAGTGAATGCTGCTCAACTTCAGAGTCAGACTATTAGTTTAGGTTAAAGACTACAATTTTGCAGTGCCTTTCAGTGCTAGCAGGTGGCGTGAGTGTACCACATAGCTCTTTCTAAAATATTTGAGTTTCTGGCATAAACTCTATATAATTTTTGAACATTAAAATGTTAATGTGAATGTAAGTTTTAAAGCAGTTACACTAATTAGCATTGCTGCCATTTTTTGGACTACTTACATAAAAAACTAGAACACTTAAATTTTTTAAATGGTAAATTTTTAAATTTATTGTTGAACACGATTACCTTGAAGGGAGTTTTAAAAGGAAAAAATCATTCCATTCTCTTATTCTAATGGAAGAACTATTCTTTCTCTGTACTGTATCTGTATGCATGCATATGTACAAATATTTTTATAATTATAATGTAGATTCATTTTACTTTTTTCCTATAAGTAATTCTTATTGTTAATAATCAGAATTATAGAAATTCTTATTTTATCCCTCAAGCTGATAACCTGGTTGTTGATACATGTTCTTTCCAGGGGACTGTGGTAATTTGCGCTGCGTGGATGTAGGACCATTCTGTTGCGTTGATACTTAAGAGTCAATGTTTTTCCAGCATATGTTCTTTAAAAGTGTATTTATATTTATTTATTTATTTCCTATATTTTCTGTAGTTCAAATAAAAATTCATGGTGCTTAAAAAAAATATCCTTTCTTTTTTCTATTTATTTGTTCATTCAACAAATACATGTTGTATGTTCTTTAAGTGCTAGGCCATTGCCAAAAATAGGACAGATATCATTCTTATCCTCAAGGGCTTGCAGTCTAGTGGGAAAAATGGAAAAATAAGCTCTTATGCTATAAAATCTTGAGGGAAGTGCAGGGTTATTGAAGCTAGAGAGAAGTGGATGTGATTTTAAAATCTTAGTAACCTTTTTTTTTCTTCATATACTTGTGGATCTTTCTTATTCTTTAATGCTGTCCATGGAAAAACAGTCTGTGGTTTACCTTATCTAACTGTATTCTAGTACCTAACTTAAGTCCTCTTTTAGATACCTTCAGCCCATGCCATAATTCTCTGCAAATTAAAAAGTGTGTTCATATAGTCCAGCATTTTCCAAAATATATTTTAGGGAAGACTGATTCCATGAACTGTCCCTTGACAAATAGAATATGGGGTCAGATAAATTTGGGAATTGTTACATGAGAACCCTGCATCTTGAAATTTCAGAATGCTCATTAGCATATTACCTCTTCTAAGAAATCCTTCTATAAAGAACCCAATTTAACTCCATATTTTCTGAATGTATTCAACAAAAATAGACTTTTTAGAGAAATAATTCTTCTTGGCAGTCTCTGGGACTAGTATTAACATTTTGAGAAATGTTGAACTGAATTATTTCAAATGTTTTGATCCTTCATGAATGCTGTTTTCCAGCTTCCATGAGATATCTCTACCTTTTAAAATAAATACCCCTAAACTAGTTGCAGTGAGAAAGGTCTCATAAGTGCATGGTGGAAATATCTTAAAGCCTTTTTGTTTTATCCATTTATTCTTATATTCCAGCTTTACTAATACTAATTGAGTTTAATTCTTAGTGCTACTCATAAGCTGTAATTTCATTTATTTAAGAGACTTGTTATTGGTTCTTTCAGGAAAGGTGCTAATGCCCAAAACTTACGAAGAACTTGAAACAGTTTACTCCGCCTCTCTTTTTTTCCCATAAGTAAGATAAGGCTTCATAACGCATGCCAGTTGCTAACTCTATATAGACAAGAGTGCAGCTGCAGCGTTGCAAAAGTTTCTTTTTGGTTGGTTTCACGCTAATATAAATAATATTGCTACTGGTTTTTTTTTTTCACTAAACAAAGTATCTGAAATAATTCTTTTCAAATAACTTTTTCTTGTATTTTTAAGGTTAAACTTTCCAGTTTGAATTTAGATGATCATGCAAAGAAGAAACTTATTAAACTTGTGGGAGAGCGATACTGCAAGACTACAGATGTACTTACTATCAGAACAGACAGGTAAAGAAAAGTTCAGCAGAGGGGTGCCTAGGTGGCTCAGTCGGTTAAGCAGCTGCCTTTGGCTCAGGTCATGATCCTGGTGTCCTGGGATCGAGCCCCACGTCCGGCTCCCTGCTCAGCGGAGAGCCTGCTTCTCCCTCTCCTTCTGCCTGCCACTCTGCCTACTTGTGCTCTCTATCTGTCTGTCGAATAAATAAATAAAATCTTAAAAAAAAAAAAAAGTTCAGCAGATTGGTCATTGTGTTGTTTTATTGTCTTCTGGCAGTCCTTTTCCTAAGAAATGACATTGAAAATCGGGGTAACCTTTTATATCAACTTTCATTAACGTATTAGGTCAGTGAAGTTGTCCAATTTATGTGTTTAATATCTTCACACTAGTCTACTGTTGATATCCTCTTTATGGACATGGAGAGACTTGCCTAACTGCCTTGTTAAATTATTGTTATTTTTCAGTATTGATTCTAATATATCCATGCATGTAAGACCCAGGGAAGATGTTAGAAGAGAACAAAAGTATGATTTCCTAGTGATTAAGGTTTAAACAGGTTTTTACAAAGGCAAAGATCTTACAGTTCAAAATTTAAATGATTGAATACGGAAATTTAATTTACCTAGGCAATTTTGTAAATAAGAATTTTAGTGAATTTACTTCATAAAGACAGTATTAAATTTATAAATTAGGTCATTTGAGGTGAAGATGGGTTATTGGTATGTTTTTACAAAAGGGTTATTTTATTTCTTTTTGTAGAAGGCGGGAAGGGCAGAGGGGAAAGGGAGAGAGAGAATCTTAAGCAGGCTCCATGCCTAGCACGGAGCCTGACACGGGGCTTGATCTCATTACCCCAAGATCATGACCTGAGCAAAATCAAGAGTCAGACACTTAACTGACTGAGCCACCCAAGTGCCCCAGGGTTATTTTATTTCTATCTTATATTTGGCTGTTTCTAAATTATGTCAAAATATAAAGACCTGCCTTTAGAGAAAAGCAAGTGGGAGATCAATCTTCTCTCCCTTCCTATTCCAATTTCAAAGCATTTGGAGGTGTCAATATCAATTAGGTTTTATATCCTCCTCCTTAGTGGTGGGAAGAAGAAGCATGGCATATATAAATGATGGCAACAATGTAGGGGTGGAAAGAGCTTGGGAACCCTGGTTTCAGATTATTACTGTATGGGGGAAAACAGATTTGAAATATATTAGTAATATTCTTTTTTAGTTTGTGCGACTTAAAAATACCTTTAAAATGTTGCTCTTTGAAATTCTATAAATATGTGACAATTTTTTTTCCCTAAGTTTTCAAGTGTCAGTGTGTGTGTGCTTTATAGTAGCAACTATTTAGAGAACTATTAAACCTAAGTATAGAATAAGAGTAACATTAAAGTCATTTGTCGCATGGTTTTTTTTTTTAAGGTTTTATTTATTTATTTGACAGAGAGGGAGAGAGGGAACACAAGCAGGGGGAGTGGGAGAGGGAGAAGCAGGCTTTACATGGAGCAGGGAGCCCAATGCGGGGCTCGATCCCAGGACCCTGGGACCATGACCTGAGCTGAAAGCAGACGCTTAACCTTCTGAGCCACCCAGGTGCCCCTGTCATATGATGGTTTTATTTTATATTTAAAGAAATTGGAATTAATGATTTCCTTTTCTATATTTTATTAATCTAAAAGCTAAACTTGCCATCTCATATTTATGTAGAAGTTAGATTATCTAATATTAGGTCTTTTAATTCCATTTTACATACAACAACTTCAATACAGCATTGAATAGTGTAGCTCATTTTTTAAAAACTTGGCTCTGGAGAAATCAAGATGAGCATTTTGATTAGCATCTGTCATCAGTCTATCTCTGTTTTTAAAATGAACTCAGTAGATACACTCACGCTGTCCAGCAGACTGTTAGCCCTGAGATTGTAAAGGGCACCTGGATTGAACACAGTCATATTAAAAATAGTATAAAACTATTATCAGATACATATAGCTCCATTAGTGATGAAAGCAAAGAGAATTAAAAAAAATACATACAAAATAACACCAGTTTTCAATAACCTGAAGTGTGACTGATGTAGACTCCTCTTAGTCCAAGAACAATATTTTCCTAAAGGTAGGATATTCCCTGAAGATAGGGAATACCTGAATATAAGTTATCCTTTGTATTTAGTATTTGTGTAGTTTGCAAATTATTTTATGTACTGAATTTTTAAAATTTTGACTTCCCTCTCTTTCTCTTACAGATGCCCTTTAAAGAGACAGAATTATGATTATGCAATGTATCTGCTAACAGTTTTATACCATGAGTCTTGGGTAAGTGATTGTGTGTGAATGTTTAATAATTTTGTCGGTGTAATTTAGATGGTGTTAACATTTCAAAACAGTCTGTGGCAAGTACTCAGTTGAGGGTTTAATGAACCACTAAACTACGGATGTATGAAATGTTATAAATAACTTCTACTGACATTGAAAGTGAGGACCTTGAAATAGATTACACAGTCCATCTCTGGACCTTACAGAAATCAGAGGACTAAATGCCTTTAAAATTCAGTTTCTGTATTTGGTTGGAAGATTTAAATTTTTTTATTTTTTTTTCTTCTGTTTGACTTTGACTGCAAGTTATCAAAGTTATGGAAGAGAGTTCATCTGTGTAACTTGAGAATTTAGAATGCATCCTGCTGTTCAAATAAACTGCATAACAAAGCCCCAAAACTTTAAAGAAAGGTATTTTAATTATTTATTAAAATTTTTAGTTAATACATAGCCTTTTGTATGAACATTTCACTACATACGTTAGGGACAGTTAAGGGCAATTAATTATTTAAATAGTATTAAAAATAGTCTTGTGTCTGGGCTTATTGAGTTTTAATAGAAGCAATAGGGAAACAGACTTTTTCACTGAGTACAAACTTTCTAAGAGAGTCCTCTAAAGATGGAGTGGGCTACTTTTTTTTTTTTTTTTTTAAGATTTCGTTTATTTGACAGAGCACAAGCAGAGGGAGAGAGAGGGAGAAGCAGGCTCCCTGCTAAGCAAGGAGCCCGATGTGGGACTCGGTCCCAGGACCCTGTGATCATGACCTGGGCTGAAGGCAGCCACTTAACCGATTGAGCCACCCAGGCATCCTTGGGCTACTTTTAATAGGTAGAGAACGTTCCATCCATTGGGTACTTAGTGGGGATATGATGGTGAGAGGATCACTCTCTTTGGATAGGTAGTTGGATTAGATGCCCTTGGGAATCTCCTGCCATCCCAGAGATAATACAATTGAGTGAACACATGCGACCATTCTCCAGACTGCTCACAGCATTCCCTTCATATTAATAGTAAAAACTGTAGCACAAGAGCATAAGTGGAAAATAAAAGAAAATAAAATTTTGTTACCAAGTTAGTAAAGAACAAAAAGTAGCTGGTAGCTTTTCTCTTCTTCTGAGGTATTCTAATTATCATAATTCATCCGGATTTTCTAGTTCCTGGCTTCAGGAGCAACATCATAATAGCAGTTAATCTCTCTTTCCTGTCAGTTGATTTTATAAATGCCTTTTTGGCTTAACATAATTAAGTTCTCTTTTGAACCAGCAACATGGCTGAATTAGCTACAGCTCTATGGCTGGTCCTGAAAGAGTTAATATCAAACAATAAAAGCCAGCCAGTTTTGAATCTCTTTTGCCAGAAGCCTGTAAAATGAATTTGCCCCAAAGGAAATGACAGGCATAAATAAATTCAGTGAAAGTTGACTTACTGGTTTCTTTCTGTGGTTCCATGACATAGACTCCAAACAAGTTTGGATTCACGCAAGTAGTCTTTGATCTTTAATGCTAATTACTTTGATGCCAGAATAAGTAGCCACATACATCTGTCCTAAACAGATATAGTTAAAGAATTTCTATATTAAACTTGGCTCTTGATCCTTTCTAAATAAGTACCATCAGTGTAGAAGCTTTAAGAGAATGCAGATGAGCCGTGAAATTTTGCAGAGTTGGTGGAACAGAATTTTTGTTGAATTGAAGTTCTTTTTTCCTTCACTTTCCTTTCTTGGAAATTCAGACTTGAAATTGATGTTACCACCTGGTATTTAATCAAATATTTTGAGAGCCCCCTTTTAATCCATTTCTTTATTTTTTAACTAGTTTCAGAGTATTTAATACCTAAATGTAAGCTGCTCTTGATTTTCTGGCTTTTTAACCTTTTTTGGTGGTTACCTCTAAGTGTTGAGGGAAAAGTAGTTGGTAGTTTTATGTATCACACAATTTGGAAACTTGTATGAAAACATGTTCATCTAGACCTCAGGATAAGGAATTTACTATTGTATGCTATTCTAAACAGTTTAACTTTGGAAGTATCAAAGTAGACTTCAAAAAGCATAGATTTCACATACCATAGACTTCAAGCAATGAGTTAAAGAATGGTTATGGCACTGCTAGGAGGTGGTAAGAGACAGATATTTTAGACCATTTATCCTTCGGCAGTTCAAAGCAAAGAGAGTTTTAGAAATTTGTTTCAGTATTTCAGTATGACATGTTGTTAGCATAGAAGTGAATTAAGCTTTATCCTGTGGAACCTGATAGACCTGGATGGATATGATGGATTTGAATTCCATTACTTCTTACTTATGTAACTTTGTCCAGCCATTTGGCCTCTGAGGTTCAGTTTTCTCCTAAGGGTTTTTGGATAGAATTTGCATGAAATTTCTGGCAAGTAGTGGGCTCTCAGTAAATGGTGGCTATTAATATTGTTAATACTAAAAGGAAGAAAGATTTATCTTCAGATTTCAAATTCATTTATTCCCATTTAACTTGACAGAGATTTTAGGTAATCAGATCTGTGCCCTGTTGTATTTGAATTTTTAGAACAGGTATCCTACTCAGCATTCTGATATGACTGATAATAACAAAACTTCCTAAATTTTAACATTGTTGCATGATATTCTTTAAAACCTTCCATAAGTAATTTGGTTAAGAAATGATCACATGAAACATTTTGCAAAATGATTTGCATAAAAGATAGACACTGGGGGAAGAAAAAAAGCACTTTAGAAAATGTAGAGATCTGAAATCAAATTCCAAGGGTTTTTGAATGATTTTGAGATTTAATTACTAACAGTTCCTTTTTTAAATTTGAATTCGACTGTCTTATTTGGATTCCATGATAGTCTTATTGCCAGTCAAAAATACATCTAGCTTTGGGGTGCCTGGGTGGCTCAGTCGTTAAGTGTCTGCCTTTGGCTCAGGTCATGATCCCAGGGTCCTGGGATTGAGCCCCGCGTCAGGCTCCCTGCTCCGTGGGAAGCCTGCTTCTCCCTCTCCCACTCCCCCTGCTTGTGTTCCCTCTCTCGCTGTGTCTCTCTCTGTCAAATAAATAAGCCTTAAAAAAAAAAAAATACATCTAGCGTTGTAATAAATAGGTTCTTAAAAGTCATGTAACAAAAACTTCTGAGTCAGATAATTTCATACTCAGTAAGAGTTCATTTTAAAGTAAAGAGTTCAGGGGTGCCTGGGTGGCTCAGTAGGTTAAGTGTCTGTCTTTGGCTCAGTTCATGATCCCAGGATCCTGGGGCTGAGCCCCATGTCAAGCTCCCTGCTCAGTGGGGATCCTGCTTTTCCCTCTCTCTCTATCAAATAATAAAATTTTTTAAACAAAGAGTTCATTTTTAAAGGGGACCTTATCGCAAATATATCTGATAAAAATGAAGAGTCCTTTTGCAGCTCCATAATCACCATTTAATTTGTTGGTTTATGAGTTCATTGTGTTGTGTGTGCTCACGTACACATACATTTCCAGGTTATATTAAAGAACTCTTGAATGATGTTTGTAATGTTTACTCTTCCCTGCGTTCAACAATGATTTTGTTCTTGTGTACCAGGTACAGTGATAGGTATTGCTCGGACTATGAAAATGAAAGAGCCTCTGCCTTTAGGTACCTTTATTTCTGGAGAGAACCAATGGTTCTAATACAGTCTGTTTCACTCAGTAACGAAGGTAGGAACACAGTGGTGGGAGAGGCACCACTGAGGATTAATTCTCCCTGGAAGCTTCTCAAGAAGTGGTGACTGGTTTTGGAAGATAAGTAGGAGTATGTATTAGAGAAGTGGGTGAAGGACTCTTGCCTTGTTGATGTAGAGAGCAGGCAGAAGTTTGGTGTGGCTGGGGTGTAAGACTGACAGGGCAGAGGTGAGACTAGAAAAACAAGTCAGAGCCAGATTGTGAACAGGTTGTATAGCTTATTTACAGAGTGTAGAATTGTATCCAGAGGGCAAAATTGAGCCGAGGTAGCATTTTACTAGTTGTTTGAAAAGGTACCTCTTTCACTTTTTTAATGTTTATGAAATAGTAAACCATCCCTATGGCAAGTGTCAGGTGTGCTTTCATTAAAATGAACTGTTTATTGATTGGTGGGTGAATATTTACTGGTTGCCTATTATTTGCTTGGTGGTGTTGCATGTGGGGATTAATACATAGAGAGGAAGACTTTGTCTTTTCCATTGAGGAACACTAGTAGAAATAAGGTTTAGTAGTAAATATTACAGAAGTGTTTTTGTATAGTTTATTATTTAATTTTTAATTTTTTCTACTTAATATCCTTCAAGGCTTCAGTTGATACCTGCTTTGAGCCTGTTTTTTTGTGAAATAATTGGTGTATAACATTATATTAGTTTCAGGTATAAAGCATAATGCTTCAATACGTATATATTGTGAAATGATCACAGTATGTCTAGTTAACATTCATCACTACGTATAGTTACAAATGTTTTTTTCTTGTGATGAGAACTTGAAATTTACTCTTAGCAACTTTTAAATACACAGTATAGTGTTAGTGACTACAGTCACCATGGTGTATATTACATCCCCATGATTTACTTTATAATTGGAAGTTTGTATCTTTTAACCATCTTCACTCACTTTGTTTAATCCCAACCTCTGGCAACTACCAATTTGTTCTGTTTCTATGAGTCTAGGTTTTTTAGATTCCACAGATAAATAAGATTATATGGTATTTATCTTTCTCTTTTTTTTTTTCTTTCTCTTTTTTCACTTAGTATAATGCCTTCAAGACATTCATGATGTCACAGATGGCAGGAGTTCCTTCTTTTTTATGGCTGAATAATAGTCCATAGTGTATATGTATGTATGTTTACACACACACTTAATCCTTTATCCATTTATCCATCAGTGGACACTTAGATTGTTTCCATGTCTTGGCTATTGTAAATAATGTTGCAGTGAACTTGAGGGTGCAGATATCTTTTCAGGTTAATGTTCCTTTTCTTCAGAATTATATTCCTTTTCTTCAGAATTATACCCGGAAGTGGAATTGCTAGATCTTATGATAGTTCTATTTCTCATTTCTTGAGGAACCTCCATACTGTTTTCCACAGTGGCTGCACCAGTTTACATTCCCACCAACAGTGCACAAGGGTTCCGTTTTCTCTACATCCTTATCAGTACTTGTTATTTCTTGTCTTTTTGAGAATAACCATTTTAACAGGTATGAAGTGTTCTTTCATTGTGCTTTTGATTTGCATTTCACTGATGACTGATACGGAGCATCTTTTCATGTGTCTTTTGGCCATCTGTATGTCTTTGGAAAAATGGGTATTCAGATCTTCTCATTTTTAAATTGTTTTTCTGCTTGAGTTATGAGTTCTTTATATATTTTGGATAATAACTCAACAGGTGTATTAGAGCCTCTTATTCTTTGTGTAATTCCTACTTCATATAAATAGCAAGTTATACTCTTCTATGTTGGTTACTGCGGCCCTTGACTACAGATGGTTGTGCCATGGACTGTTTTCCATGTGTGTTTTTGTTGTTCCATGTTTGTTTTGTCCTTCTAACTAATCATAAGGTCCTCATTAGCATGTATCCAATCTTACTCTATTTTGTTCTTCAGAGTATCTAGGTCACTGCTAGATAAGAACACTAAATGTTTAAAACAGCTGTTCATTCTTTTAGATTTCCATAGACTTTTGAAGTAGGTTTTCATCTTCAAAAGTAAGGTGACAAAGTAACCAACTCCCTTTTTAGTAATATAAAATGTAGCCTACTTGTTAGATGTTAGCAATAATTAGCTTACTGGTATAGATTAATAATTCTCTATTAATAAAATTATTAATAATCAACAATCATAATTGTGCCCAGTTCATAAAAATATCTTTGTAACAGTTTGAGATACTTAATTTTCATGGATGTATGATTTATTATGTAGGTTTGTTTTTCATTTGATTATGTTTTTTCAAATACTTAAAAAGTATTCTTAATTCTTCATTGTTTTGGAAGTTCTCCACAAATGTTTGCTTCTGTGAGTTGATTTCCTTTTTTTTTTTTTTAAAGATTTTATTTATATGACAGAGAGAGACACAGCGAGAGAGGGAACAGAAACAGGGGCAGAGGGAGAGGGAGAAGCAGGCTTCCTGCAGAGCAGGGAGCCCGATGCAGGGCTTGATCCCAGGACCCTGGGATCATGACCTGAGCCGAAGGCAGACACTTAACGACTGAGCCACCCAGGTGCCCTCTATGAGTTTATTTCCTGATGCTAATTTTTATTTGACAATGTCAATATCCTCTATATCCTAGAAAAATAATGGCTGCTCTAACAGGGTGCATCTCTTTCATGTGAAATGTATTTATGCATAAACTGTGTAATCTATGCATAAACTAATATTACAGTGTTTATTAAAGAAAAAATAAACACATTAATTGAATTCCCATGATGAGTATGAGCATTTGTGATAGACCAGTAGCAATAAAGAGTGCTTACTTGCTACCTTTTCCTTGATTCCAAATAGCACATCTGGCCTTTGTTTTATTTATTTTATTATTGTTGTTGTTATCATCATCATTATTATTTTTAGAGAGGGGGCAGAGGGAGAGAGAAAGAATCTTAAGCAGGCTCCACGTCCAGCGCCAAACCAGATGCAGGGCTTGATATCACAACTCTGAGATCATGACCTGAGCCAGGATCACGAGTCAGACACTTAACTGACTGAGTCACCCAGGCTCCCCTTGGCCTTTGTTTTAAAAGAAATTTTTAGTGTTGCTCTGAGAGTCACCTGTGTCTCTGACTTTCTTTTTTACCTCTGCTTTCCAAATGATCACCTTGGATGAAAATAAAAAGGAAACCAAAAAAAGGGTGAGGGGTGGGAGAGGAGCTCCATTTTTTTTTTTTTTAAAGATTTTATTTATTTATTTGAGAGAGAGCATGAGCAGGGGAGAGAGGGAGAAGCAGGCTCCCCACTGAGCAGGGAACCCGACTTGGGGCTCAATCCCAGGACCCTGGGATCATGACCTGAGCCACAGGCAGACACTTCGCTGACTGAGCCACCCAGGTGCTCCGAGGAGCTCCATTTTTTTTTAAATTAATTAATTTGCTATTATTTTTTAATTACCATGTAATGTATTATTTGTTTCAGGGGTACAGGTCTGTGATTCATCAGTCTTACACAATTCACAGCGGAGAAGCTCCATTTTTAAAAAGTGCTTTAAAATGCTGTCTTTTTTCTGAACACAAAAGCGTTTAATGTGTCCACCCATTTTAAATTAGTACTGACTTTGAAGGTCAGGAATCAGATTTATCTGTTACAACCTCTTCATGATATAAATTGAGAAATCAAGATTTAGAGATATGTACTTTGCTCAAGGTTGCAGAGTTTATTAGCTGAGGGACCCAAGACTTGAACTGCAGCTTCAAAGTTTCATTTTCTTCCCATGGTATCATATTTAGTGTTGTTCAACTTTGACTTCCATTAAAAAGATTATGAAATAAGAGATGAAATCAAACCTGAACTTTAGCTGCTAGTTTACTGTCTTCTCAAACTGAACAACTGACATTTGAAAATTTATCTCCAGGGGTACCTGGGTGGCTCATTCGGTTAAGTGTCTGCCTTCAGCTGAGGTCATGATCCCGGAGTCCTCGGATTGAGCCCCACATGAGGCTCCCTGCTCAGCGGGAGCCTGCTTCTCCCTCTCCCTCTGCCGCTCCCCCTGCTTGTGCTCTCTCTCTCTGTCAAATAAATAAATAAAATCCTTAAAAAAAGAAAGAAAGAAAATTTATCTCTGTAACCTGTTTTCAGCTGGGGGTTGCATTAGACTCACCTGGCAAGCTTTTTTTAAACTACAGATATGTGAACGCTACAGAATTAAAATCTCTAGTGGTGAGACTCGGGAGGGTTTTGTTTCAAACTCTCCACAAGTGAGTCTGATGTAAGTTCTGATTGTGAATAATTTCCCCAGTCTTTGGGTCTTGTTAATAAAGAAACTAATTAGAAGACTGGTGTATCTCTTTTAAGACGGTTTTTGTATATGTACCTAGTATCAGAGCTAAGGGTGCAGGATGGGAATTAGAATGAGAAGGGCCAGAAAATTTGTCTGGGTACAAACAGATTTTTTTGACTTGATGTTTCAGGCAGTAGGCAGGTGTTTTAGGTTCTTGGATGGTGGTACAATGAAGATGACACTTACATCTCTTTGCTGTCAGGCAGGACGTCATATTACATCCTTTAAAACTATTTTCTCCTCTTGGTGGCTGCTGCTGCCACCCTAATGGGAGTCTTCATCATCTTTTAACTGTAATAGCCTTATTGATTTTTCCCCTCTCATCCGTCCTCTGGATTGCTGTTAAAGGAATTGTTTCTAAAAAGCAAGTCTGTTGTGTCTTAGTCCTTTATAAAATCCTTCAGTGAGTGGTTCGCTCTTACCCAGGATGAAATCTGAACTACTTAGCCTGTCTCTTCACAACAGTTTGCCACCTCATTACCAGTTACTCAGGAAATATAGGCTGTATATTCTATATCTCAGCCATAATGAACATAATGTGTTCTTTTATAACTTTGCATATGCTGTTCTTTCTGCTTATGATCCCTTTTTCAAATTGATCAGCCTTGCAAATTCATAGGAATCTCTTTAATACATTTCAGATGTAACCTGTCTTAGAAGTTACCTGTGCACCCTTTTCCCTCCTCCTGTTAGCATTCTTACTACTTTCATGCTCATTGTCCGTATGCATGTCTGGCTGACCCTGTCAGACTGAGATTGCTGAGATTGCTGAGGGCAAGGCCTGTACATTTCATTTATCATTGTATTCCCAACCCCTAGTACAATGTCTGGCCAGATAGCACTCAGTAAATTGTTTAAAAACCAATCTGAATTAAGTTGAGTTCCTTGACATATTCAGTTAAACATTTGGCCGTGGTAACAAAGAATTGGCGGGTTTTTTTTTTTTAATCCATTATGGATATTTACCTCTCTTCTTATTTTTTATGATTTTTCAAATAACTTGGATTTTTTCTAATGGTTAAACTGTTTTTCCTCATATAGCACAATGCCTTACTTGTAATCATGAGAAGTGGAATATTACTATGATTCATGTTCTAGGCAAAGGGAGCTGTAAATAAGATGGTAGAAGGTGACAACTTTGTGTGTTCAGTGGAACAGCTATTTCTTTGCCTTCTGTTACATCAGAATACACTGACCAGGGGCGCCTGGGTGGCTCAGTCATTAAGCGTCTGTCTTCAGCTCAGGTCATGATCCCAGGGTCCTGGGATCGAGCCCCACATCGGGCTCCCTGCTCCGTGGGAGGCCTGCTTCTCCCTCTCCCACTACTCCTGCTTGTGTTCCCTCTTTTGCTGTCTCTTTCTCTGTTAAATAAATAAATAAAATCTTAAAAAAAGGGGGGGGGAAGGTGATAGGTTCAATTAAATTATTTTGGTCTTTATATTCTTTTTTTTTTTTTTAAGATTTTATTTTATTTGACAGAGAAAGACACAGCGAGAGAGGGAACACAAGCAGGGGGAGTGGGAGAGGGAGAAGGAGGCTTCCCGCGGAGCAGGGAGCCCGATGTGGGGCTTGATCCCAGGACCCTGGGATCATGACCTGAGCTGAAGGCAGACGCTTAACGACTGAGCCACCCAGGCGCCCCAGGTCTTTATATTTTTTACAGTGTTTCCCTTCCTTGGAATATGTTGTTCTACCACAAACAAGCAGTGTGATTTGGGCAAATTATTTAACTGCTCTGGGCTTCAGTCTTTTGGTCTGTAAAACAGTAATAGTACTACCTCATAGGGTTGTTGTGGAAGTTAAGTGAATTAATGTATGTAAGGTGCTGACATACATAGCATTCCAAAGTAAGTATTCTAATAGCTATTCAGACTCATCCCATGCTACTTCCCTCACCTTGGCCTTCATTCGATTCCCTGAATGTACTGAGCTCTTTGCTACATCCAGGTCTTTGTGGATGCTGTTTTCTCTGCTGGGATCACAGTCTTCCATCTGACTAGCTCCTACTCACCTCCAGGTTTCCTACTAGACTGGCAGTTCCAGGATGGCACAGTTGTGCAATAAATATTTATTGAGTGAATGAATAATTGAACCAATTGTAGAAAAGAAAACAGATCATGTGGAATAGAAGGTTGCTTCCTCTAGGATTGTAGTCAGAGCAGGTTCTCTCATTGTAGGCAGGGAAGAAAAGAGAGCCCAGACATATGTGTATATATTATATACACACACTTACAATTAAATGCTAAAGTTATAAATGTTTAGTGGTTAAAGTATTAAAATAGGAGTCTACAGGTTAATCAAACTCTTTGCCTAAATGGTGATCAATTTGAGCTTAGTGGTATTTTTAATTGCCACCCAGTTATTTGAATATGCTATTATTAATACTTTAAAATTAATACATTGCAACTACACTTCAAAAGAAGAAACTCTTGGGGTGCCTGGGTGGCTCAGTTAGGCGTCTGCCTTCAGCTTAGGTCATGATCCCGAAGTCCCGAGATCAAGCCCTGAATTGGCTTCCCTGCTCAGCCGGGAGTCTGCTTCTCCCTCTGCCCCTTACCCCACTCGTGCTCTCTCTCGCTCCCTCGCTCGAATAAATAAATAAAATCTCTGAAAAAAAAGAGAGAGAGCCTGGTTGATGAGTACATGAGAGTTTATATAGTGCTATTCTCTTTTGTATGTGTTTGAAATTTTCTGTAATAGACTCCTTCAAATCACAAAAACAAAATGTATTTAGCCTCATAGAAAATGATAAGCTTAGGGTGCATGGGTGGCTCAGTCAGTTGAGTGTTAGACTCTTGATTTTGGCTCAGGTCATGATCTCAGGGTCATAGGATTGAGCCCCCAGTTGGGCTCCGTGCTGCACTAAGTCCGCTTGTCCTTCTTCCTCTGCTCCTCCCCCTGCTAGCACATGCCCTCTCTCTCTCTATAAGAAAGAAGGGAAGGAAGGAAGGAAGAAAGGGAGGGAGGGAAGGAAAGAAGGAAGGAAGGCTGGATCAGAAAAAAGAAAAGGATTAGCTTATAAATTGGATTTTGTTCCACTATCAGTATTATTGTATTTGAATAATGAGGTATTTTTTGGTTTTGCCAGCCCTGTTTTTTATTTCATCTGAAGGGGAGTTTCAGCAGATGGCTAATACGATCAAGCATATGTACCCTTTTTCTAAAATATTTGGATATGAAAACATTAGCTTTTAGCCAGGGTACCTAGAGACATCCTGTTTCTCCTAGTACTGCCTAGCACATAGTAGGTTCTCAGTAAATGTTTTTTGAAAGAGTACCCAGGAACAGTCACAAACCAAAAGGGAGCTTTGTCTGTTGAGCTCTTTCCTTGCAATTTATTTGTTGAAGAAATCTTGGGATTTTGTTTGCTGTTGGCTTTCCCATCATTTGAATTTTGCTGATTGTATCACCATAGTGTAATTTTTTAAAGTGATAGTTGGATCTAGAGGCTTAATCAAATTCTATTTTGATTTTTTTTAAACTGCATAATTAGTATTGTGTTCTTCTACCGGGAAGTACATGGTATCTGATGATTTTTGTGAATTTAGCACCATAACTTTTTTAAGTTAGAAGTTATAGAAAAATTATATTTTTGATAGTGAAAATTATAGGTTTTTAAATAAACTTATTTATCCAGACTAAATTTCCCAAAATCTGTTATTGCAAACTTAAAAAATAAGTTTTAATTTCTATTTGTATAAGACATTGTCTTATCCCATTTAGGCTGCTACAACACAATACCATAGACTGGTCTGTTTATAAACAACAGAAATATGTTTCTTGCTTTTCTGAAGGCTGAGATATCTAAGATCAAGGCATTGGCAGATTTGGTGCCTAGTGAGGGCTCCCTGTTTCATAAACAACTGTCATCTTGCTGTGTCTTCACATGGCAGAAGGGGCAAGGGCTTTCTCTGGAATCTCTTTCATAAGGGCATTAATCTTATTCATGAGGGCTTCACCTCATGACCTCAACATCTCCCAAAGACCCTACCTTCAGTGCCACCACTTTGGAAGTTCATTCTAACAAGAATGGGGAGGGGGGGGAGTGGGGAGATCCAAGCGTTCAGTCTATAAGATATATGTAAGAGTTGTCCTCCCAAGATTAGTTTTAACTTGTTAAGTAGAATCCCTGGGAATCTTGGAGTTTATTAGTAAAATATAAAAAAGATTTCAGAATCTCATAGTTATAATCCCATAGTACAGATCTGATATATGTAACAATATAGTTTTGTGTTGCTCTGTTTTCACATTTACTAATTCTGACTTCTGTATCTAGACTTACTAATCTCATCCAGTGATTTATTAATTTTAGATATTGTGTTTTTCAATTCCACATGTTCATTTAATTGCTGTTTCTTTATGGATACCAATTCTGTGTTGAAGTTCTTCATTATTTAATTCATATTGATTATCTTTTCCTCTTTAACACATTTATTCTTAGTTATTTTAAAGTTCTTATCTGCTAACTTCATTATCTGGATCATCTGGAGTTCTGCTATTATTTGTTTTCCCTTGGTTATTAATTACATTTTTCTTTTCAAATGTTTCAGATGTCTAGTAACTTTCTTGCATGCTAGACATTAATAAATCATTGGTTGGGATTAATAACAGTCTAGATACAGCAGAAGTCAGAATTAGTAAATGCAAAAACAGAGCAACACAAAACTGTATAGTTACATATATCAGATCTGTACTATGGGATTATAACTATGAGATTCTGAAATCTTTTTTATATTTTACTAATTAACTCCAAGATTCCCAGGGATTCTACTTAACAAGTTTCAACAAATCTTGGGAGGACAACTCTTACACAGTTGCTCCACCTGTTGTCATCCATCAGAAAGAATTTCCTCTTTTTTTGTCTTAGGCAGAGAGGTTCAGGGATTTAGCATTTTAATCCAGTCATGATTTAGCTAGACCAGGGCTGGGCTGCAGTTTTTGTAAGATTTAGTCCAGCTCTGATTTGTTCCTTTTTCTTAGGCCTAACCTTCAAGGATTTTGATTGGGAACTTGATGAATCAGCTTCCACATCTGCTGAAGAGTCATTTGTACTCTTCAGAAATTTTGAGCTTAGCTTGGTAACTCTAACCTTGCAGCAAAATCTGGCAGGTTTTAAAAGGGAGATAGGTTGTACATTTAAAACACACTTCCTCTAGTGGGACTTTGTCTCCTAAACACTATGAGATTATGGGGGATTTTACTGTGCTTTTTAGAGACCTGATTCTGACTCCCCAACTTCCCCATAAATAACCCCAGAATGAAAACCAGTCATGTTTGGGGCTCTTCAGTTCCAGTCTGTTTTACAAAGCCCGGGGGAACAGCTCAAACTTCACTTATTTCTCTTTTTCCCAAGTAGAATCGTGCATGAGCCAAGTGGCCAGTCCTACACAGAATTGGAAAATGCACTCAGGAAAGAAAATGGGAACTTTCAGAAGGATCCTCCTTATATCCTTGCAGCCTGGAATTCACATTCATCTAGGCATCACTGATTCTGTAACTGTCTGATATCTTTTTTTTTTTTTAGATTTATTTATTATTTTAGGGAGAGAGTGAGAGCGGGGGAGGGACAGAAGGAGAGGAACAGAGAGAATCCCAAGCAGACTCCCCGCTGAGAAGGGAGCCCGACTCAGGGCTTGATCCCAGGACCCTGAAATCATGACCTAAGCTGAAATCAAGAGTTGGATTTAACTGACTGAGCCATCCAGGCGCCCCAAGAATTTCGTATTTATACCTCTCAGAAATGAAAAATATTCTAACGTGACAAGCACTGTGGACAGTATTACTGCTTTTATATCATTGACAAAGATTAGAAGATGTTTTAGAATAGCTTTCTAATATATCATTTATAGACCAGCGTTCTCTCTTCACTGACAAGATTTGGTTGGTACTCATCTGTGAAAACTTATATATTGACTAGAAAAGATTGCCCTCAAAAAAAATATATTAATAATAATTCGTTTTTATTTTTCCTGCTTGAAACAGAGATTCTAAAGATGTTGTAAAGATATTTTCTTACTCTTAACATAGGACTTCAAAAAAATGAGTTTCTTTTTTAAATTGTTCTTTTTTTTGACAGGAATGCTATTGTGTGTGTGTGTGTGTGTGTGTGTGTGTGTGTGTGTGTGTTTTCTAATCTACGATTAGACATAAAAAGCCTATACCCAAAGGAGACTGCAGGAAAACTGGAGATAGCTTAGTTATTTTTAAGAACAGGCAATTAACTGGGAAAATTTAATCAGTGATAACATTTATTAAAAAGACATGAAGTAACAAGCATCATGAAAAACATTACCTTTATATCAGTGATAAATAAAGACCTCTTGTTTCTGTAACTATTTTAGCTAAACGTTATAAAAATCAGGGATACAATTTTATGAGTGCGAATAACTGCAGAACATTTGGACAGTTTGGTGTGTGTTTATATTCACGTTGAGAGTTTCAATTTACTCTTTGATAGGGGTAGTGATGTCCTTGACATAGAAACATATTTTGTAGGTAGGCTAACAA
Source organism: Eumetopias jubatus (assembly GCF_037043125.1). Lineage (NCBI taxonomy): Eukaryota > Metazoa > Chordata > Mammalia > Carnivora > Otariidae > Eumetopias > Eumetopias jubatus. The sequence goes on from NW_028274814.1 coordinate 63,616,833, forward strand.
GGATTTGAATCCCACTCTCTTTCATTCATCTTAATAAGCTGTGTTATTAGTAGCAAGCCTTTATTTAGTGTTTACTATGAGCCAGGTGCTCTAAGTACATGGATATTCCTTATCTCTTTCAATCCACAGAACAACCCTTGGAGCCACTTCCAGAAATGCAAGCCTACATAGTAGTAAGTGATGACATTAGTATCTAAACTGAGTTCCGTAAAATACCAAAGCCCATATTAAATATTGTATCATACCACCTCCCTGTGTGATCCTAAGCATAACACACATATACACCCCCTAACTCTGAAACCCAAAAAGCTTTGGAAATTGCTAGTTTTTTCATAACCTATTTGGTGGCAAAACGAGACTTGAATGGATGAAAAATTATTTATAGCCTTTGTTTATCCCATTTAGTGTGACTGCATACACGTTGCTGCAAAAATGGTTATGTATTTGATTTAGGGAGTCCTGCGGTAGATCTTCTCTGGAAATGTCACAAAATATATGGTATATGCACTGTATTGATTTTCTAAAATACAAAAAATTCTGAAATCTGAAAGATTCCCAGGTGGCTGTGGCCCCCTACTTAACTTCCATAATACTTAATTTTCTTTCCGTAGAGATGTTAACATCTAATCCAGTAGGTTTTAATAAGAATTATGTGAAATAATGTATGTAAGCATTTAAGGTCCATGGCATATAAGTATTTAATTTACTGGTATTGTTACTATCATTATCTTGGAATTTATATTCAACTGTGCAGAGTTTGGATACTAAAGTTACTAGAATTGTTGAAAACATGGGTTTTGTTTAGCTTGCAGTTGAAGCCTGACACTGCTTTGTGTCTGTATAGGATTAGTAGGAAGCCATGCCTTCTACAGAATGTAGTTACTTTCACTTACCACTGACTATTTGAAACAGTAGTAATTTTCTCCTGTAAATGTACGTTATCCCTTAGTGCAGGATTTCCTAACCTTTTTTGTGTCACTACACAGAAAATTCTTGACTGAGATGAATGAAGGAGGAGGGTGCTCGTGCTCCTCCAGGTTCATCTGGGTGCCTGAGGGCTGAGGGAATCAATATCATGGTGCACCTGTAACGCTTTGGCAGAGCAGTCTAGAATTGCAAATACCAAATGTAAGCAGAAGATAAATGAAATGTTGGAAATTTCTAGTGAATTTCCTTTGGTTACCTCTTTCTCTTAAGTATCTATTTCAGAGTAGGTAAGAAAATCCACAAAACCTAGGTGAAAGTTAAAATTTTTTAAATAGTTAATCTCTTAATTGCTTCTCTTAATTATCTTCTAGCAGTCAAGAATGAAGTAGATTAGGAATTTTTTTTAAAGTATGAGGTAGATTGACTGTTTTACTTAATGCTTATATAATGTATTTGTTGGCGTCTTAAAGATACTTCATTTGTCAGAATTATTAAGAAACTATGATACTGTCTTAGCATTTAAAGCCCTACCAAGAGTAGATAGGACCAAGGATACATTTAATTTAGGGCATTTTTTTTTTAAGGGGCTGACATTTATTTCTTCCCCAAATATTACAGAAAAATTAGGTGGGGTAGGATAATTTTGTCAGTTTTCTTTTTAATGTAAAATTCGGAGTTTGGCCGTTAAAAGTTATTTGCAACAGGCTTGTACACACAGGGCACAAGAAGTTGTTTCACATTATCCACCCACCCCACCCCCAGCCACGCCTATAGCCTCACTACCAGATTAAAAAAAAGGGGGGGTATAGAGTTGATTCTCAACCAGATAATATATTTCTAGAACATTAGTTGAGACATTTTCCTCAGTCATAAACTCAGGATCGGGAGGTGGGGCAAACAGTATGTAAGGAGTTGTGAGTACAGATACCCCACTTTGGCTAAGGAATTTGAGGGTCAGGGGAAACACTCCACATCCTTTTGGTTTATCTTGAAGGAAAGGATACTCAGTTTGAAGGATTAAAAGAGGATTTCTTTTTCTTGTGGTTCTCTGTGGTGGAGGAGACTCTTTCCTGGCCTCCAGTGACCCTGAATGGGGTTAGCTGAGTCCATGGCACACCCAGTGGCCTGTTTGCAGTTGGCAGGGCTCCTCTTTACCAGTTGAGGGACAAATTTCCAGTGCTTTTTCTCTTTTCATGGTCTCTAACAGTGAGGTTGGGGACGAGAGGGAGGCAGAAGCGGACACTGTCTCACTTAATTCTAAGCAGGCTTGGAGCTCTGTCTACTCAAGTTGGGGTCTCTTTCAAGAGGAGTTTTCAGAGAGAAAATATTTTTGACAGCCTTACAAATCTTTTAATACTTCAAAAATGTTATAATTTGAGGGGTTTACCACCTTCAAAAGTTTTAGGAATATTGGATGATTCTATAATAGCTTATAGCTCAGAATGTGTTATGTGTTAGTTCGGAAAGAATGTGTCTGGCATTCAGCACTTCATTGAACCAGGACATATTATTTATTAGCTGCATTCCTTGATTTTTCATAGAATGTTATATCTTCAACTAAATCATAAATCTGAATTATATTACTATAAAACCTAACAGTGTTCCCTAGAATAGCATAGTAGTAATTTTTGTAAGAAAAAACAAGTAGTAACAAAAACTGTTTCCATTATAAGGAACAGAAAATAAAGATAATAACAAAATAAAATTCCAGAATATATGAAGTCATTATGACTAAAAATCATGTATTACACATATATTTTATATTTTTTATTTTATTATAATAATTGGTGTTCCTTGTCATCCCCACAGGCATGTTACAAAGATAAATACAGTCTCTTCTCAACTCTTAATTATTTTTAACCTCAGAAATGTGAAATGTTGATGTGTTGGAGTTTAGGGATTAGAAAGCTGCAAAAATGAGTTTTCTGTATCTTTTGGGAAACAGTTTTGGTTGTGAGTGAAATTTGCAAGGCAGATAAGATAGAAATTCTGTGGGCAGAACTAGTGAGTGGTAACAGAGTAGTCACATCGTAGAGTGTGGGGTCCTGAAACAGTTGGTGCAGGTGAATAGCAGTGCTGTAAGGGAGGGAAATCAAAGTTTACATGCAAAGTGTCGACAGGGACTCTCCACGTTTTGCAGATTCTCTTTCCCTAAAACAAAAACAAAACTTTGTTTTTTGGATAGTATTTCTCAGATTTCAGAACTCATTTTTTTCCTTTCAGAAAACCGAAGAATGGGAGAAAGATAAGACTGAAGCAGACATGGAAGAGTATGTATGGAACAATAGCTCCTCTGAAAAAAATATCCTGGAAACACTTCTCCAAATGAAAGCTGCTGAGAAAAATCTGGAAGTAAATAAAGAAGAGCTCCTTGCTACAAAAGAAGTTGAAGAATACAAAAAGTCTGTTGTTAGTCTTAAGAACGAGGGGGACAATGAAAATACCCTTTCTCAGTACAAAGAATCAGTGAAGAAACTATTAAATCTAATGTGATTTATTTAGAAAAATCTCCTTGATTTGTTAATTTTATGATATATCTGTAATCATTATCTCATTTTATATAAATTTGCTAAAAAAAACCATTGTTTCACATGTTTAAGATTTTTTTTATTAGTTTCAGATGTAGAGTTTAGTGATTCATCAGTTGCATATAACACCCAGGGTTCATTCCGTCAGTTGCCCTCCTTAATGCCCATTACCCAGTTACTTTATTCCCCCATGCCCCTCCCCTCCAGCAACCCTCGGTTCGTTTCCTAGAGTTGAGTGTCTCTTATGGTTTGCCTCCCTGTCAATTTTCATCTTATTTTATTTTTCCTTTCCTTCCTCTATGTTCACCTGTTTTATTTCTTAAATTCCACATATGAATGAAATCATATGGTATTTGTCTTTCTCTGACTTATTTCACTTAGCATCTTCTTTATCCATTCATCTGTCAGTGGACATCTGGGCTTTTTCCATATTTTGGCTGTTGTGGACATTGCTGCTATAAACATTAGGATACATGTGCCCCTTCAGATCACTATGTTTGTATCCTTTGGATAAATAGTAATGCAATTGCTGGGTCATAGGGTAGTTCTATTTTAACTTTTTGAGGAACCTCCATACTGTTTTCCACAGCGGCTGCACCAGTTTGCATTCCCACCAACAGTGTAAGAGGGTTCCCCTTTCTCTGCATCTTCGCCAACATCTGTTGTTCCTAACTTGTTAATTTTAGCCATGTTGACTGGTGTGAGGTAGTATCTCATTGTGGTTTTGATTTGTATTTCCCTGATGCTGTGTCTGTTGGCCGTTTGTATGTCTTCTTTGGAGTAATGTCTGTTCATGTCTTCTGCCTATTTCTTGACAGATTTTTTGTTTTTTGGGTGTTGAGTTTAGTAAGTTCTTTATAGATTTTGAATACTAGCCCTTTATCTGATAAGACATTTGCAAATATCTTCTCCCATTCTGTCAGTTGTCTTGGCTTTGTCTACTGTTTCCTCTGCTGTGCAAAAGCTTTTTATCTTGATGAAGTCTCAATAGTACATTTTTGCTTTTGTTTCCCTTTCCTTTAGAGACGTGTCTAGCAGAAGTTGTTGCAGCTGAGGTGAAAGAGGTTGCTGCCTGTATTTTCCTCTAGGATTTTGATGGATTCCTATCTCACATTTAGGTCTTTCATCCTGTTTTGAGTCTATTTTTGTGAATGGTGTAAGGAAATGGTCCAGTTTCATTCTTCTGCATGTGGCTGTCCAGTTTTCCCAGCACCATTTGTTGAAGAGACGGTCTTTTTTGTAGTGTATCACATTGATTGACTGATGGATTTGTGGATGATTGAACCACCCTTGTGGTGAATAATCCTTTTAATGTACTGTTGGGTCCTATTGGCTAGTATTTTGGTGAGAATTTTTGCATCCATGTTTATCAGGGATATTGGTCTGTAGTTCTCCTTTTTGGTGGGGTCTTTGTCTGATTTGGGGTTCGAGGTAATGCTGGCCTCATAGAACGAGTTTGGAAGTTTTCCTTCCATTTCTATTTTTTAAAACAGTTTCAGAAAAATAGGTATGAATTCTTCTTTAAGTGTTTGGTAGAATTCCCCTGGAAGCCATCTGGCCCTGGACTCTTTGTTTGTTGGGAGATTTTTGATTACTGATTCAATTTCTTTACTGGTTATGGGTCTATTCAGGTTTTCTGTTTCTTCCTGTTTCAGCTTTGGTAGTTTATATGTTTCTAGGAATGCAGCCATTTTTTCCAGATTGCCTGGTTTGTTGGCATATAGTTGTTCATAATATTCTCTTATATTTCTTCAGTGTTGGTTGTGATCACTCCTTTTTCATTCATGATTCTATTGGGTGCTTTCTCTTTTCTTTTTGTCTGGCTAGAGGGTTTATCGATCTTTTTAATTCAAAGTACCAGCTCCTAGTTTTGTTGATCTGTTTTTTTTTTTATTTGTTTCATTGATTTCTGCTCTAATCTATATTATTTCTCTTCTCTCGCTGGATTTAGGCTTTATTTGCTGTTCTTTTTCCAGCTCCTTTAGTGTAGGGTTAGGTTGTGTACTTGGGACTTTTCTTGTTTCTTGAGAAAGGCTTGTGTTGCTATATGCTTCCATCTTAGGACCACCTTTGCTGCATCCCAAAGGTTCTGAACTGTCCTGTTTTCATTTGTTTCCATGTATTTTTTGAATTCTTTAATTTCCTGATTGACCCATTCATTCTTTAGTAGGATGCTCTTTAACCAACATGTATTTGTGTTCCTTCCAAATTTTCTCTTGTGATTGAGTTCCAAGTTTTAACACCTTGTGGTCTGAAAACATGCATGGTATGATCTCCGTCTTTCTGTACCAGTTGAGACCTGATTTTTGACACAGTATGTGATCTGTTCTGGAGAATGTTCCATGTGCACTCAAGAAGAATGTGTATTCTGTTGCTTTAAGATGAAATGCTCTGAATATATCTATTAAGTCCATCTGGTCTGGTGTGTTCAAAGACCTTGTTTCCTTGTTGATCTGCTTAGATGATCTGCCCATTGCAGTGAGGGGGGTGTTGAAGTCCCCTACTATTATTGTACTATTATCAATGTGTTTCTTTAATTTTGTTATTAATTGGTTTGTATAATTGGCCGCTCCCAAGTTAGGGGCATAAATATTTACAATTGTTAGATCTTCTTGTTGGGTAGACCCTTTTATTATGATATAGTGTCCTTTTTCATCTCTTATTACAGTCTTTGGTTTAAAATCTAGTTTGATATAAGGATGGCTACTCCAGCTTTCTTTTGATGTCCGTTATCATGATAAATGGGCTCCACCCCCTCACTCTCAATTTGGAGGTGTCTTTGGGTCTGAAATGAGTCTCTTGTAGACAGCATATCAATGGGTCTTTTTTTTTATCCACTCTGATATCCTGTCTTTTGATGGGAACATTTAGTCCATTCACATTCAAAGTAATTAGTGAAAGATATGAAGTTAGTTACCATTGTATTATCTGTAAAGTCACTATTTCTGTAGATTGTCACTGTTCCTTTCTACTGTTTGTTACTTTTGGGCTCTCTCTTCCCTCGAAGGATTCCTTTTAATATTTCTTGCAGGGCTGGTGTAGTGATCACAAATTCCTTTAGATTTGTTTAACCTGGACACTCTTTATCTCGCCTATTCTGAATGACAGCCTTGCTGGATAAAGTATTCTTGGTTGCATATTTTTCTCATTTGTTACCCTGAATATATCATGCCAGTCCTTCCTGGCCTGCCAGGTGTCTGTGGACAGTTCTGCTGCCAGCTTATGTTTCTACCCTTGTAGGTTAGAGATCTCTTGTCCTGAGCTGCTTTCAGGTTTTTTCTTTGTCTCTGAAATTTGCAGGCTTCACTATTGTATGTCAAGGTGTTGACCTCTTTTTATTGATTTCGAGGGGGCATCTCTGTCCCTCCTGGACTTGAATGCCTGTTTCCTTCCCCAGATTAGAGAAGTTCTCGGCTGTGATGTGTTCAAATCTACATTCTGCACCTCCTTCCCCTTAACCTTCTGGGACCCCCCCCTATTATCTGGATATTATTTCACTTTATGGAATCACTGATTTCTGGAAGTCTTCCTTCATGATCCAGTAGTTGTCTTTCTCTCTTCAGCTTCCTTATTTTCCATTATTTTGTCTTCTATGTCACTGACTCTCTCTTCTGCTTCGTTTATCATCTCTGTTAGAGCCTCCATTTTTTATTGCATCTCAGTAATAGCATTTTTAATTTTGGCCTGATTGTATTTTAGTTCTTTTGTTTCTACAGTAAGGGATTCTCTATTATCTTCCATGCTTTTTTCAAACCCAGCTTGTATCTTTATAATCATTTTAAGTTCTAGTTCAGACCTGTTACTTATATCCATATTGATTAAATCCCTGGCAGTGAGTGCTACCTCCTGTTAAGTTTCTCCGACTCATCATTATGTCCAGAAAAGAATAGAAGAGAGAGAAAAGACAACAATACTTCCAAAAAGTTGCTGCTTTTCTATTTGTAGCATTGCAGCATTTCTTTTATCACATCTCCAGTTGATATTGCAAGTGTTCAGAATGATTTGATAATTATCTAGCTGAATTCCAAGGACAAAACAAACATAGGGTCCTCTCCTCCTCTGCCATGTTAACTCCAGAAGCCACATCCCATTTAAAATATTTTTTCATATTAATGCATCATAGCAATGATTATTCAACAGTTTTCTTATTTGTACAATATGGCAGTAGAACTAATTAGAAGATCTGTGTGATTACTTCTGGTTTGAAAGTTTTTATTTCTGCCGTCACTTTAATATTCATATATATATATTATTATTTTGTTTCTTTCCCTACAAATTAACACCTATTGGTTGCCTCTGAATACAGATCTTCCTCAACTTATGATGTGATTATGTCCCAATAAGTCCATTTTAAGATGAAAATATTGTAAGTTGAAAATACATTTAATACACCTAACCTACCAAACATAGCTTAGCCCAGCCTACTTTAAACATACTTAGAACACTTCACATTAGCCTGCAGTTGGGCAGAATCATCTAACAAAAAGCCTATTTTATAATGAAGTGTTGAATATCTCATATAATTTTCTGACTACTGTACTGAAAGTGAAAGAATGGTTTTATGGGTACAAAGTGGTGGTCAGTATACCGGTTGTTTACCTTTAGATCTCATGGCTGGATAGGAGCTTTGATTGCCGCTGCCCAGCATCATGAAAATGTATCATCACATATCACTAGTCTGGGAAAAGATAAAAATTCAAAATTTGAAGTGTGGTTTCCTTAGAATGTGTTATTGCTTTCACATCATTGTAAAGTTGAAAAATCATAAGTTGAGTCCTAAGTCGGGACCAGCTGTAATGACTTTGGTTATTTGGGAAGAATCCCCTGAATATAGTTCAGTGCTTTTTTACATAACTGCTGTCTACCCAATGCATTTTTCACAGATGCCAATTCTGATTAGAAACAGGTTCTTGGAAGTATTTTCTAACCTGAAAAGTTTGCTCCATTCCTCTCTTTTGGTTTCACTTTATGTTAATTCAACTCTGTTTAGCATCCTCCTTTCTGCTTTCTGGGGCTCATTTCTCCAAGCCCACACTTGCACAAAAGTGGAAATGGAGATTAACTGGTATTCATCTCTTTAGATTCCCCAGTTAGAGTTTCTGCAGCTCAGAAAAGAGATGAGGTATAAGGACCTTGAAATTAATTAGAGCAAATGACGAAAGAAGAACTGTTCTATGAAAGATTCCATTCAATTTAGCTGTCAATTCAGTATTTTTTTTTAAGATTTTATTTATTTATTTGAGAAAGAAAGAATGAGAGACAGCACGAGAAGGAAGAAGGTCAGAGGGAGAAGCAGACTCCCCGCCGAGCAGGGAGCCGGACTGACGTGGGACTCAATCCCAGGACTCCAGGATCATGACCTGAGCCGAAGGCAGTCGCTTAACTGACTGAGCCACCCAGGTGCCCCTCAATTCAGTATTTTAAAGTATATGTTATTTCTTACCACTTCCAAAGTTGTGATTAAGTTAAATTAAAATAGAGGAATTATTGAGTTTGTTACTTGTCTCTTATTTTGCCTAACAGAGAACATAAAGCCAGAAAGAATTTGAAAACAATTACCCAAAGGATTTACATTAAATGAAGGTATGATTTGGTATTAGCAAGGCCAAGAATCTGTATGTTATTAAGTACAATAATATGACCTTGATTGAAAAAAGAGATACATTGTAATCCACTGCATAGAAATAGTAAATGGAAAGCAAAGTTAAGTAACTTTTAGATCAGGTTTAAAGCATACTTTACGTGTGTTGAAATGTATTTTTTAGAAATTCATTGAGTTTAGGGAAATTCAGATGCAGAAACAGGATTGAAGACGGGAACATTTTGAAAATAGAGGTTGAGGAGAAATGATCATTTAGGAACATGTAAATAGGTGGTAGATTAGTGTCTTCTGTCCTGTAGTAATATTACAGTGCAGATGAAAGCAGAGGAAGTAATGATATATAATAAAGAATCTGACCTGGCCCAAAGAGAGGTCTGGCCTTTGCCTGCAGCTTCTAGGAGGTAATCTATGTCATACCTCATAGGAATATCTTTGTTTAGGGTGAGAGCCAGTCACAATGGATTTTAGGGTGGGGCTGGCCACACCTGGCAGTCTTAGCCATGCCACAAAAACCATATGATTTAGAGCAAGGGGCACTGAGTCAGCTGGGATCAGTCCACCTGGCAGCTGAGATCAACCACCCAGGTAATCATTCAGTCATACCCGTGTAATAGAGCCTCTATAAAATCTTTGAATGCTGAAGTTCGGGCGGGTTTCCCTGGTTGGCAATACTCGAGGCATATTATCATACACTGGTACAGGAAAAGTAACACATCTTGCCTCCAGGGGGAGAAGACACCAGAAGCTATGACTTTGGAACCCTCTGTGACTTCATCCTATGTGCTTCGCTTGGCTGATTTTAATCCATATTCTTTCCCTGTGATAAACCATAACCATGAGTATAACAGCTTTCCTTGAGTTCTGCGAATTATTCTAGTGAATTATCAGACCTGAGGGTGGTTTTCAGACAGACCTCCCCGCTCTAGATTTATACTCAGGGTCTTGTCTTGTAGAGCACTGTACCCTCTAGTCTTTGCAGTTTGGCTATCTCCAGGCAACTGACCTGAAGACAGGCTGTAGCCCTGACACCTAGTGGCAAAATCTTAAGAGCTGTGAGAATAATACAGATCTGTCTCAAATGGAAAGCAGTTGCGATCATTGTAATTTTAGCAATAAACAGCCCTGGTTTTCATTAATCAGATCTTTATCCGTTAAACTATTAATTGAGCCAATATATACAATGAACATGATCATATTTATCCTTATAACGAGTCTAAGGGATATTTGCTGCACTGATACAAATTCACTGCTGACGTCAAACTCTTAAAATTACAAAACTCAGAAGTTGCTTAAACACGTAGGCAACTAAGAAATAGGACAAGTCTGTTTCCTTAATTGTGGCATGCTTTATAGTTCTTTCTTTCTTTGCATATAGCCTTCCCAGCATTGGTAAGTATTTCATAATACTGGACAGTTACACTTTTTAAAAGAGGTCTGGCCAGTTACAATGTTGGGAAGATTTCAGTGTCATGGTTACTTTGCAATTGAGTGTAACAATTTTGGCCTTGGTTGTTGACTGGGCCTTGAGAATCTCTGATTGTTTCTTAAGAAAGTTTTAAATTCTATTCAGAAGTTCTCTTTTGGTCCTTATGGCTTCCAGGAAGAACATGGTTTCTAGGCTCAGCAGTTTTTGCTTCCTGGCTTACTCTGGTCTGGTTGTGTCTACAGTCAAATAAACGTCCTCAGTTTATCTGATGGTCACAGGTAGTGGCTGAAGAAGAGGAGTATGAGTTTGTTTTCTTACAAAGGTAAATATGTTTTCTCAAATTATGGTCATTTCTATAAAACTATCAATATTGGGAAATGAGCAAATTCTGAGAAACCCCAAGGAAGAAAAGCCTTTTTCTAGCAGCCCTGGTTTTTTGGGAAACCTTTAAGTAACTTGTATATATTTTAAAGAAAAATAATCTTTTAAAAGACTGTACAAATAATTTTTAAAGACTCCTTCCTGAATTATTTACTTAAATATAATTTTAGGTTAATTTAAATCTTTATATCCTCCCTACATAGTATGAGCATTTTCCCCCTAATGAATTAGGAAGGAAACTGATAAAATTTATGATACTTAATATCATGACTAGCAAATAAGGGTAAATTGATGAAATTTTTAAATTCAGACTTTTATTTGTGGCTAATATTCTACTGATATTTTGTGTATTTCTTTCTTATATTAAAAAAAGAAATTTCCCCCACACAGTATCAACACTAGGGAAAGAAACAGAAACAGCTCTTAAGCCACCGGACAATTTGTTTTAACATATGAGAGAACAGTCCTATTTTATTAATCCTATAACAGGATTTCCTCTTATCTGTTCTTCATGCTTATTTGCTGTCTTTTAATATCTGTCCTCACATTTAAAAAGTTTCAAGGATTAGATTAAGGGCCTAAAGTTTAAAATCACTGGAGACTTGACTGAATTAAAGTGTCTGCACTTCAGGGTGGGGGTGGACAGAGCTCAAATACCTACAACTAATATTTGCACTTAGGAAAACAATGCACACGCGTGAGGGATGTAAACTAAAACTCCCAAGCTTTATTCAACAGAGATAACACAAAATTCAAAGATTGCAGTACCAGAGTTATTTAAAGCCATGTCAGCTTTAAAAAAATGAAGATGGTTTCGGATTAAAAGGAATTAATCAATTGAACGTTAAAACTGTATAAAAAAAAGGCAGCGTTTGCACATGGGTTAGTAACTGTAATAATATTGCTCTTCTGTCCAAACCACCAGAAGATTTTATTAACATACATGACAATAATTTGACCTTGACAGGAGATAAATATGATGTAATGGTGTTTTCCTCTCTGTATCTTTTTTCCATGCTTTTTGGGAAAATGAAAGCTTTTAATCTAACTGATTTCAAGCATGAACTTTTGAACCAGATTACCTATTAAGTCCTGCCTTCACTACTTATTAGATGTGTGATTTTAGGGAAGATATTTAGCCTCTCCTCATTTTCCTCATCTGTACAATAAAAGTATACCTAATTCATAAAATTATATCCATGAGTGAATACATGTACAGCACTTAGAAGCATATCTCTCATGCAGTGCTAAATAACTGCAGGGGTCAGAATTTTGGAAATTTGGCAAAGGGTACACTGTTCAAAAAACAGAAATAATCCAAAAAAGCACTTAAGTTTATCAAGCATTTGGCCTTTTTTAAAGATTGGTAGGAGTGAGCATCCTGTGCAATTATTTTTTTTTAACCAAAGAGTCCTTGTCTTACAGAAAACTAAAAATGATACTCTTGAAAGCTTACCATCTCCCTGTAACTTTTACTATTAAGAGTTCTCCTTTAGAGTGTTAAATTTTTTAATATGCCTGGATCCTGACTTTCTCTGTCCTGGCTTATACTGGCCCTGCTGCTTTCTACAGCATCCAGACACCAGGATGATTATACAACAGCAAAGAAAGATGACAGAGGTACAGAGGGCCACTGGAGCCAGCCACATCTTTGAAGTCACAGATGCCCATTCAGGTGTCATGTCTTCATTCTCACATGTGTGGTTTCTGCTGTTGGACCCCTTGGTTTTGTTTAGTAATTGCTTGCTTCTGTTGACTTGGGATGGAATAGGCCTATGAAAAAGTTTTGTGTCTATGGGAACAAAGAAAGGAGAAATAGTCTTGTTATCTGGGTTATTGATGAAATCAGTGCTGTGTGACACCATATTTAACTCTGTGGTAATGGAGTCATTCAGGGAAACGAGTCTTGCCCAGGAATCTGTGGTTAATTCCTTGGAATACCTGGTATTGTTTGTGTTGACAAACAAATCTTGATGTGGGGTTGATGATGGTGCCTCTGTTGATGGTAGCATTTGGTTTATCACAGTAGTTTGTTGTTTATCTAAATGTGTAGTTTTTAAAATCCTTAGTCTGTCCCATGTGTTAGATGAAGAACGGGTATTTAGATATGTGGGAGGTGATTGTTCAAAAATCAGCAAATCTGGATCTATACCTGAAAGATAAATAAGGCATCATTCATTTTATTTTTTATTTCAAGGAGAGAACTTAACAGATTGGAGAAGTCTTGGGTTTGCCAGTGAGTTAGTGAAATAAGCTTAAGTTCAAATTCTATTGCATACTTCTAAAAAGGCTTAGAAACATACTGACCACATTTGAACTTATCTTAACTTTCTAGAACACTTTCTGTTATAAACAACTTTGGCTACAACATAGAGGATTCTTTGTGTCCGCCGGGCCTTTGGGTAACAATAGCCAATGTTAGTGCAAGAATTGCAAAAGATAGTAACCATTTGAGATATATAGCATCTTAAAGTTCTAAAAAATGAATAATACAGAAGTGTAACTGTATTCAAAATCATGAGCAAAGCCCTCCGTCTCCTCCCTTCCCAGTCCCTGGGGGTCCTGACTTTGTCTTCACTATTTTCTCTCTTGTAAAGGAACTCCTTTCCCTCTGACTTCAGACACGTGCAGATATTGCTCCATCTGTAAAGGGGAAGAAAAAACCTCTCAACAGCTTTTCAATTGTCTCTCCTGTCAGTTTCTGTCTCTCTCCTTCTCTCCTTCTAGACACACCAACATCCATTTCCTTTCTTTGTTGTTTGCTTTCTGCCATCTTGTTCCATCCTTGCTATATTCTGTCAGAATTATGTTTCTGAGGTAATCAGTAGTTTCCATATTTCCTGATCAGCCTCATTGCTTTGACTTCTCTTTTATCCTCAGTACTACTGGCCATCCTTTCCTTAAAATTCCCCCTCTGTAACTCCCTGGAACACAGACTCTCTTGGCACTTTACCTCAGACTGCCTGCTTCTCATTTTTTTCTTTCTTTAGCTCGTTCTCTCCTTGATCCAGACTGGTTGTGTGCTTTCCACAATCTTTAGTCCTTTGTCTTCTGCTGAATTTTCCCTTCATCTCACCCATTCACCACACACACATGAGTATCCTCATCAACTGTCACCACCTACATCGGTGACACTGAAATCCACATGACCAGTTATTTCCTCTTTCTTGGTCTCCGGTCTCATTTCTCCTGTGCTCTCCTGAGGGTCCTGACATCTCATGTCATCACTGAACATTCACAAAGCCAAAATCCTTTTGTCTGGCTCTCTGTCTCTTTCAGTGACCTCACCAATTTCCCTCATCCATGCTGGAATCTGTATGTGTGCAGAGGAATCGTTGACTCCTCTCTCTTCTTTTCCTTCATCCAAGAAGTAACTAGGTCCTATCCAGTTCCCTCCCAAAGTGCTGGTAGTCATCCCTCCTCTTCATTTGCAGTTATGGTCACCTTCTCCAGATCTAATGCCTCCCTGACTAGATATTCTAATTTGCATCCCACATATAATTTTCCTAGACTAAAGACAACCACACTCATCACTTTAATGATGGCATTTTCTCATTAAATGCCTTTGTTGGTTCTCTATTGCTGACAAAGTCAAACCAAAATACTGCTCTGTCCAAAGCCCTTTTGTAACCTGGCCTACCCTATCTTACCCAGATTTTCATTGCAACCCCAAAAGTGCCCCTTTTGTAGCCAGACCTGTTTTCTTACTTTCCAGCGGTGTGACACAGAACTCCTTTATCTTGCCTCTGCCAGGCCTCTTCCACAAAGCTGCCTCTGAATTTTGCTTTCTTTAGTCTCCTCTTCTTTTGAGTGCTTGTACTTGAGGCAGTATCACACACTTTGGTATTCAATTACACATTCTACACTAATTGTGAGATTTGTCACAGCAACTAGATTGTAAGAAATTCGAGGGCAGAGATATGGCTGCCATCTTCTGCAGTGCTGCTCCCAGCCTGAATTAGATGTTCAGGAAGTACAAATCGATAACGAAATTTATCACCTTTGTATTTGGATGGCAAAAATCTATTCTTTCGGTGCGCCTGGGTGGCTCAGTTGGTTAAGCGACTGCCTTCGGCTGGGGTCATGATCCCAGGGTCCTGGGATCGAGCCCTGCATCGGGCTCCCTGCTCGGCGGGAAGCCTGCTTCTCCCTTTCCCACTCACTCTTCTTGTTTTCGCTCTCTCACTGTCTCACTCTGTGTCAAATATATAAATAAAATCTTTAAAAACAATCTATTCTTTCATGTTTACCAGTTTGCAGCCTGAGTTTATATACATGGGCAAGGGACACTTGAGTGTATTTATCTAAAATAATGGATATCTTGGTTATCTTGGGACCATTGGTATGCTAATGTATGTTTGTAAGTGCATTTCCTTGTCCTTGACATCCATCTTTGTAGAATCCTTGTATGCAGTGTCCATGGACCTCAAAACTTCCATTGAGCATTTTCTTTATTCCTGGTAGCACCCTTAGCCCCTGCAGTAGAAATGCCTTTTTTGGCTCTTGCTGGGGGCTCCTGGAATAAACGTAATGCTTAAGCTCTTCTTCAATCACATACGATTTGTTATCATCTGGAATGAACTCATCATTGCCGAGCATGCCAAACTAAAGCGAATTTACTTTTAGTTTTCTGCCCTGGATGCCCAAACCTTTTCCAGATAGAGATCGCTGGAAAATAATGATTCAGGTTGTTGCCAGCCAGTTTCTAGCGTTATACATCTCTACTAGAGCATTACCAACATTCTTCAACATAAATACAAAATACTTAAATCATTACCTTCTGTTATGTTGTATAAAATGGCACTGGTTCCGGGCTCTAATATGCAGCTCTCCAGCGTGGGGCAGTGAATATGGAGGCAGTTGACATTGTCATGAATAGGATCATGGTAGAAGACAGCCACGTTACAGGAAACTAAAAGGAAAAGTGCATCTGCAGATGGTTTTGGTTTCTCCCAGCTTGATGAGCTCTGAGTAACTTATATTTCTTTCCCCCAGAACATTGGATTAACAGCAGTATATTGCAGGGCTATGTTCAGACATCTTACAGAACATTGTGAACTACAGTAACTGGTTTCCCTGAATATGGAAAATGCCCTTTTAAAAGAAACTATCCACTGTTTTTCTCTAATCTTTCACACATTCCATTCCACACAGGATTACCTGGAATCATTTTCCAATCCCAGTATTTTATGTTCATGAAAAGTTCAATTGGCTACAGAAGCCCCTCGGGCTTATCAGATTTATAGTTGCAGTGCCCTCTCAGAATGCTAAGGCACTGTAGTTCACCAGAGAAAGAAATACGAAAATAAAGTGACAGATGTTGTAACAAAAGAGGGAGTCATGGGAAGGCAAAAACTGCAATTACTGGGAGAGGCCCAGATGGTGGAAAGGCAGCAGGCCAGGTGAACACTACCCTGATCCTGATTATAGGGGAACACTAGTCCCATGTTGCAGATCACACATCCAATGAAAAGCCTATTCAGTGTCCTTTAAAGAGGAAGAGAGTCTACTGACAAGGATGTGAGCATTTGGAATTCTAATGGGTAGGGGTACATCACTGATGCCATCCCCCTTCTACCAAATAAGTTTGCTCCATAAAATGGACTATGTTATTTCTGGAAAACCTGAAGTGTGATTTGCTGAGTGCCAGTCTTCAGTCTGTCCTCCCTAAAGTGCAAAACAGGCTTTCCTTCTGCTGCAGTGTAGCAGGGACCATGTGCTGGGAAATATCCATTGACCAAAGGTATCAACTTCTTTAATAAAATAAGATTACAGAGGAATAGCATACAATTACCAGACCTCAGAGTATGCCTAAAGCTGTTGTGGAATTGTGGTTGGCAAAACCTTTGCTGCTTCTGTGTAAGGTTAACTGTGGGGAGCTGCATTCCCCCCCGCCCCGTTACTTCTGGGGCATCCAGGAGAATAAAGAAGAGGGCAGAATTCAATTAATAATACATTGCTAATACATTTTAGATTACAAATGCTTTCCCTAAAGACTGGGCTGTCAAGTTCAAGGGAAAGGACTAAAAAATATTCAAATTTAGACATCTAAATTTTTGATAAGAAAATAGTTGCTGTAAAGAGAGCAATTTTAAAAGATGTTTTATATTCCTCTTTGTGTATACTTTAGAGTTCCTGTTCCGAACAGGTTAGCTATTGCAGGACTGTGGCTTTTTAAAGTTCTGGCTTCCAGCTAAAAACAAAGACGTGTGTTCGTGCCCTTTCTTTTGGAGGAAGAAAACCACAACTTGGAAGCTACAGAGGCTCTAAAATCATGGAATTCTACTGGATGCTTATAGTATCCCTGGAAGTCGAGAGAAAAAAGTTTCCCTGTGATGGACAGTCAGGTAAATTGATGCCATGGGAAAATGCTGAAAGGTATCCCCCCCTCACCCACCTTCCTCAAGGCTTATGGGAATTAGAAGCATCTCTAAGGTGAAAATCTGGATTGGCAACCTTTTCAAAAAGATTTCCCTTTAGGGGCACCTGGGTGGCTCAGTCAGTTAAGCCTCTGCCTTCGGCTCAGGTCATGATCCCAGGGTCCTGGGATCGAGCCCCACATTGGGCTCCCTGCTCAACGGGGAGTCTGCTTCTCCTTTCCCTTTGCCACTCCCCCTGCTTGTGTGCTCTCTTGTGCTCTCTCTTTCAAATAAATAAATTCTTAAAAAAAAATTTCCCTTTAATAAATTAATTGTTCTCTTGTGTGCCTGATTAATTTTTGAGGGCTTAGCCTGGGGCAGCTTCTCACACTGTGGTCGGTTTACACCCTCCGGTAGCCTCAATCTGCATCCCAGAAATCTTCCATGCAGACTTGGATAGGAGGCACTGGCAATTAATAAGTTGGTATCAAACCATGGAAAGAAAGTGTGGAAGAACCAAGAGAATTATTTTAAAGTGTTGTGTTGCTTTTTCTGTTTCTTTCCAAGTAGCTTTAAAATCTTGGAAAAATGAAAAACAAATGAAAGAAGCCTTTAGACAATTGTAACTGGAAATTCTGCAATAATGAAATGTTTTCCTCATTATAAGCCTTGATCATATTACATGGATGATGCTCTGGTTCTGGATTTCGGACAAAAAAATTTGGAATATTTAATATATATATTTCTTTTCTTTATTTTTTGCTATTTGACATATATCTACCTATGTCTTTCAAAACATCAGTCACAATCAAAATTCCTGCTCAGTGCAACCGCATTTGCTCAACACAAGCAAGCACATTTCAAAAATTTGAAATACCAATATCACCAAAAGAACTTTGAAAAGGAAATTATTATAAATATTTTTGAAATCAAATATGCCATATTTGGGGACTATGGAAATATTGTTAGTTAACCATCGAGGAAATGGTAGCACTTTAGTGAAGAGACGAAGATTCTCTGTTACTTGTAGGTTCCATGGCATTCTGGATCATTACCAGATTTGTAAACTGTGCCAGCACTGATCCAAACGCAAAGTCAGTCTCAATCTCTCTCCCGCTCTCCCCCAGCCCCATGTCTCTCCCTCATCTTCCCTAGTCCTGTTCATCTGTTTGTTCACTGGAACCTCTGCCTAGGGCTCCTTACTTAGGTCTTCATTTTATAAGTTTCTCCTGATTTTGCGCAGGCATATCATTAATACTTACCATCCTTCCTAAGGCAGCAGCTCCTGCTGCATTTCTGGCCGGTGCTTTCAGAATAATACTTCAGGAACTGAGCTCCCAGCTTCTGAGACTCCTCCAGGTCAATCAGAAGCCCTGGGAAGCGACGGATCCAACAGTCTCTGTAAAAAATGGTGGGTGAGCAGAGAGAGTCTGAGGTCCGCCCCATGCTTAGGAGCAGTATCAAGGCTGTTGCCACCACCACCACATGCATTTCCCTGGTAGAAAGACCGGGCAAGAAGTTCGAGTTCCAGACAGACGCCGAAGCTGACCATCAGGGTTTAGGACAGTTTCTGGAACTTCAAGACTGTTGCTAAGGGACTCTCCTGGAGGGTCACCTTCTAGAAAAATGAAGCCATTCTTTGACTGCATAGTGATTTTTCTTTTGTTTCTTCCCAGCTGAGCCCTAGGTGAACATTTGACTTTCTGATGTTAATGTTGAACATTTTCCAGGCCATTTTGATACACTGTCCCTTATCCTCTTGAAGATACGGATTCTCTCCTCTTTTCTTTTTCTGAAAGTGAATAGTCACAGACACCTCTTACTAAGTAAATATAAAGACAAGTGGAAACCCTAGCCAAGAGTCTTTCTGAGGAAAACAATTAGTCACTTGACGTCAGATAAAGGAAGGATCCATTTCACCAGAAACAAGACATGGTTTTGTAAGGGGCTGATGTATGGTTTCAAAGGAACCTGTGACTGCAGATTTTTTTAAATTGTCTTTTTTTTTTTTCCTGTGAATTTAAGTTCTGGTATTTACATTCACCAGAGAACCAGTCTGTGCACGAGTTTAAATTTTTTGTATTTACTAAACTGAACAAAATAACCACAAAAAACCTTGAAAGTAAATGAAAACTGAAAATGAAAAAAAAGTTAAATTTTAATTTTGCAGTGATTTTGAAAACATTGAATGTGGATATATGGATCCTGGTCACTTCTTGGAGCCAGGCATTTTTCTTCCCCCCGACCCCCCGCCCCAAAAGGCCAGCCACAGCAAATGAAAAGCATTACAGTGAAAATTGTGAAGAAGTTCAAAATGGGTGCTATCTAATCTGTTTTCTGAGATTCATGTTTGCAAGTTATAAAGGATACTTCTTTGTGAAGCGTATACAAAAAGGCATAGTATCTCTGATTGAAGCAGAAATAGTTGCTAAGAAACGTGTATTAGAGAAATGATGAAATGGTTTTAAATTTCTAAATATTAATAAAATCACTTCAATTGCAATGCCAAAACATTTGAAAAGATACTAAAGGAAGCAAAAATGGCCTCTCACTTTTGTGAAGATTGTCGTTTCTATATCCCATGATGATGTCCAAGATGACAAATTAGTTCAAAGCATGAAACTGTTGCTTTTTTGTACCCATTTTTAGAGCAAGCATAAGTGAAAATCAGGTTTTGGCATAGAGTACAGCTGAACTGCTCTTTTCAAAAAAAAAAAATTTTAAAAATGAAGTTTTTTCTAACCTGTGATCTGGGTTTCTTTCATACCTTTTGCACAATGACTCATTCACTTGACACAAAAATGTTAACATTTTTTGAATTCAAAATTCTTTGAATTTTCATTTTCCCACCTGTTTCATAATAATAGCCTATCACATATGCTTTGATTTTTAGACATAATTTAATCATCAATAAGAAGAAAATATTCAAAAGGCTGAATAACTTTAAAAACAAAATATTTTACTTTCTCCTAAGCAAAAATTATAACATGGATTAACTCCTAACCTTGCATAAGCCACATAAAATACACTAAAAATGATAAATATGTTATTCTATTGAACTTCTCATAGAAAGCAAGTTTCAGTTGCTTACCTGCAAATAATCAGACTATTCGATCTTCCAAGGGGAAAGGGAAGAGAGGTTTCCTAATGGCAAAGCAAGCAACAGGTGAGGAACAAAAGATTACTCCCTGTTTCTCAATGAGGTTCCATAGAGATTGCAATTAGTTCATGCCCTGCGGACATAAACCGGAAAGTCGGCTTTCTAACCTTCTAACCTCCGTGTTTTTCAATCACAGTAAATGCGTTTCTTTCCTGTGATATATAATTCCTTGAAGTTCTCATGTATCCTGCAGGGATAATGGAACAACCCACAATTGCTTAATCCTTTTGCTGTCAAATGGTGTTCAAGTAAAGATCAAAGTTGCGCTTTAAAGAATCTCCAAGTTCCGATGTAAAAGCATGCTTTAAAATTTTTAAAACAATTTTTTTTTGGTGATTGCATAAACATTCAGTCTGGAAACCAGGAACTTCCTAGAGCCAAGTATTCTGAAAAGGGGAGATAGAAACTGGACTGCAGGGGCAGAGGGAGGAATCCACAATGGGCTGAGATTTGTGGCCCAGAAATATCCAGTCTCAAAACTTGTCCAAGTGAGATGAAATTGCAGAAACCAGAAAGCAATTCCAACTCTGAATAAAAAATTGCTATATAGCCTTTGTATAGATTTTATCAAATATTCAGAACCGTTACACTATTGCAATGCAGTGATATATTGTACGTATTTCCAACTGGGTGCTCTTGAGAGGGGTTCACAAATTGGATTCTTACCTTAAAAATCTGTCTTCTCTTCCAAGAGCCTGAATCAGTTGCTCTAGTGTGGGAACCAGAATTCTCCTAATTGTCCCAGGTGATTTACTAAGATGTTTGGAAAACACTGACATAACACTGACTGAAAAAAAATAGAAGTTTTGCTTACATGAAGATGCTCAATCTGAATTAAATATAAGCCATTTTAATTTTTTTAAAGATGTATTTATTTGAGAGGGAGAATGCACACATGGGGTGGGTGGGAGAAAGAGGGAGAGGAAAAACAGACTCCCCGCTGAGCGGGGAGCCTGACCTGGGGGGGGTGTAAAGTGGAAGGAGGCTGGATCTCCTGTCCCAACCCAGAGATCATGACCTGAGCTGAAGCCAAAAGTTGGATGTTCAACCCACTGAGAACCACCCAGGCGCCCCTGAGCCATTTTTAAAGAACTGTGCTACTTTATAAACTCATTTAAATTGTCCCATATGCTTTCATGAAAGGAAAATATTTCAGTTTTGCTTGTTGGAAAGGACATAATTTTTCTTAAAATGTTTTGCTTTTTATTAAATTGATGTATATTTCACTTTAAAAATCCAAACTGTACAGAAAAGTACAAAAAGAAATAAAAACTACAGTCCTATAGTCTTTTTTTTTTAAAGATTTTATTTATTTATTTGACAGAAACACAGCGAGAGACGGAACAGAAGTAGGGGGAGTGGGAGAGGGAGAAGCAGGCTTCCTGCCGAGCCCGATATGGGGTTTGATCCCAGGACTCTGGGATCATGACCTGAGCAGGAGGCAGATGCTTAACGACTGAGCCACCCAGAGGCCCCTACAGTCCTATAGTCTTAACACTTTCGTTAACATCCTTCTAGACATCTCTGTAAAAAATAGATACATATATACCATTTTACATACATGGATTCATACTGTTCCAGAAACTGTTTTTTAAAGATTTATTTATTTATTTTAGAGACAGAGAACAGGAGTGGGAGGGGCAGAGGGAGAGGGAGAGAGAATCTCAAGCTGACTCCACACTGAGCACGGAACCCACTTGGGGTTCGATCCCATGACCCTGAGATCACGACCTGACCTGAAACCAAGAGTCTGATGCTTAACCGACAGTGCCACCCAGATGCCCCTCCAGAAACTGTTTTTTAAAAATCCAGTGTAAAATTATATTTTTCAGGGTTTCTAAAGAAAGATCTACATGTATATCCAAAGTTGTAATGGCTCTACAGTATTTCATTCTACACATGTACCAAAATTTACTCTGCACTTCAGCTTCCTCAGCTGTAAAACAGAATAAAAAAATACTGTAATCCATGAAAAGCACTGCCAATGGTGCCTGGCATATAATAAACATTCAGTAAATGTTAGCTACTATTACTATTAGACATTATGTGTTCCATTTTTTTATTATTAAAAGCAACACTGTGATAAACATCTTGTACTTAAATATTTTTTTCATTCTCCGTCATAAGATGTATTTTCCATAAATTCTTAAAGAAACAGCCTATGTCTGACTCCTACTGTAGTCTTTTGTAGAAAGATCATAATATAAAGTGTCTGAAGTGAGTCATAGTACCACAAAGGCCAGTTTTTATTATTCATTGTTCAGTCAATAACAGATCTATAAAATTATACCACCAGTTATATATAAGCAATATTTTCATGAGGCTTAGAAATAATACTTTAGATCTTTTGTAAATGAGTTTATATTGCTTTGACTTTGCATTCCCAGCTGAACAGAAAGCTTACTATGTGAGTTACAAAAGTGATTTGATCTTTTAAGATACTTCCGATCCTAAATGACATTATTATCATATCAGGGCCAAACGAGCTTACAGGTTCAGTGCCCGCTATTGTCAGACTCACACCCCAGATTCCCTGCCTAAGCTAATCTTACTCTGATAATATTATGTGCGTGAATTGCCTTTCTGATGTGCATCGTTCTTTGAGTGTGATTTTTCGGGTCTGTTTTTAGAAGGCAAGAAAATACCAGCCTGAGGCATATCTATGATGTTTGGAAACAAAAGCATCCATTGGTGAAAGAGTCTAAAAGGACAGAGAAGAGACTAAGAGCCTGTTCTTGGCTGACCCACTGAATCTGGCATTGTTGCGAATGGAGGTACAAATAAATCCCAAGTCCAAGCCTCTTTGATGGAGGGTGTGCCCTCCAACAAAATTCCCCCGCTTAAGGCCTAATACGGGAGGTGGTACTACTTTCCTAAAGAGGTTGCTAAATTCTTGGTCACTCCCCACCTAAGAACTTTAGAATGTCTTGACTGTACCCTTATTGAAAACAGAAGTGTGAGAAACTGGTTGAGAATGGAGTTTTATCAGTAATGATTTAAAGGCCAAGTGAAACAAGGCAAAAAGGTAAAAGTTGTTCACAGAGCTAAAAAAAAAAAAGATGAATGAAGCAGGTCATAGATCCATCCTTGTCTCCTTCCCTTTTCTCAGGGAGGTCAGAATCTACTAGGATTTTTTCCTATGTCTTTAAAATTTTAGTTCCTTATTCATGGTGTTTTATAAAGAAAATAATGGAGGACAACACCTCACAATAAGGCAGCTAAGTTACCTAGTGAAAAGCACAAATTAACCAAAAAGGTGCTGAACGGATTTCATGCTTTACCAAGACGACTTTCTTCTCTGGTTTTTAACCCTTCCCCCTTCCTAAAGTAAAACGTTAATCAGCATTGTAGGAGGTATCTTGTTTCAAAAAGTGGAAATGTACTTATGAAGAAGGTGTCATTTAACAACTTGCCATTCAAGAAGACAGCTGAAGCGTGTAATAATGAAAATAAAGCCCAAACACATCTTCTCCCCAAGTTGAGGACTATGATAGAAGAATCTTGGTCTGGGAAAATTTTCAAGGTTTTTTTGTAGGATAAGTGCCTGCTCCCTCCCAATCCTTATCCCTCCATCTACCCAAAGCTAAACTAACCGTATCCCCCTCACCCCCTTCTAAGATTAATTCATATCGCATGAGCAACACGAGGTCCTCATTATTTGGGGTGCGCTTTCTATGCATTTCTTTGCAACGTTCAGTGAGAGAAGATAGGGAAGAAGTAGTCCCTCCTTAAGTCGTCCTCAGCCGGCCGGGGGCATGGGCAGGGGAACACAGAGTGGCAAGAAAAGCCACCTCTGTAGGCCAGTATGACCAAAAGCGGCCAGACCTTCTGCCCA